>NW_005355651.1:107841-116746 GCF_000412655.1 Myotis brandtii
GCTCTCACCCGCAGGTTCCCTTTGGTCCGCTGCTTGTTCTTCCCGCCCATGGTCGCGACCTCCGCCACACTCAGCCCACAGCCCCCGGGTTGACACAGCCGGGCCACCACTTCCGGTCCTGCCTCCGGAAGCGGTCACAGAACAACTTCCCGGCCCTCCCCTTCCGGCGCCCACCCCGGTCTTCCTGCCGCCCCACTTCTGCTCCCGCCTCCCGCCTCCCGCCGCGGCCTTGACTAATTTTCGGCATCACCTCACAATTAGAGCCACGTCCCCCTGAGTGACGTCACCCCTGTCCAATAGGAAGCCGAGTCTGGGCCCACAGTGCTGACTCTCCGCTTCCTCAGCGGCAGGAGGCGAGATTGGTTCCGGTGGAGGGGAGGTTGGCCGTGTTCTCCCACCCACAAGGGTGGCAGTAGGACACTATCCATTGAGCCAAACTGCCTAGGGCAGTGTGAGATTTTGAAATGCAATCATCAGCATCATCTGGGTGTTTGTTAGAAACGCAGGCTATTAAATCACTTCCTATCTCTCTAAAAATCAATAAGAACATACTTAAAAAAGAATACTATTGTTTGTATAGGAATTACTTTTATAAATAAAAGTGGACATGTAGCCAATGTTTTCTGCTCACACTGTTTTCTAGATTTTTAACTTTTAATCATAATTTGATTTGGCATTAATAGTTTCTTTTAAGGGTAACACTTTCTTCATAGATGATTCTAGTTCCAGACGTATTACCGAAATAATACATAGAAAAATTGTCGTTATGGAATGAATATACATATTGAACAGTTTTACATTTCAGGATCTTTATATTAAATATATATTCACTTTTAAAGTCTAAGGAAGCCATATTGCTCTAACATTTAGCTTCTTACAGCTTTTATTGTGTCTCTTACATTAATGTAGGTAGGACCATCTAACTTGCTGTTTTCTTTTTTGCTGACTACTACTCTCACCCATTTTCTTTTTCTTTTTTTTAAAATATATTTTATTGATTTTTTACAGAGAGGACGGGAGAGGGATAGAGAGTTAGAAACATCGATGCGAGAGAAACATCAATCAGCTGCCTCCTGCACATCTCCTACTGGGGATGTGCCCGCAACCAAGGTACATGCCCTTGACCGGAATCAAACCTGGGACCTTTCAGTCCGCAGGCCAATGCTCTATCCACTGAGCCAAACCGGTTAGGGCTCTCACCCATTTTCAAAGGAATTTACTAATCATGAGGTTGGAACATCTGTATTTTCTTGGTCACTCTGTCAATAATCCAATGTTTAAATTTGACAGGTTTGTCTCAGGGAAGAAAACTAATATATTATTATATTCTATGTGTTTTTTGTTACACTTGAGATCTGTATATTTGTACATAGCAGTGTGTTTTTTATTAAAACAATGTACAGCCTGGCTGGTGTGGCTCAGTGGTTGAGCATTGACCTATGATCCAGGAGGTCATGCCTCAATTCTGGTCAGGGCACATGCCTGGGTTTCTGGCTTGATCCCCAGTGTGGGGTGTGCAGGAGGCAGCCAATAAATGATTCTCTCTCATTACTAATGTTTCTATCTCTCCCTCTCCTTTCCTCTCTCTGAAATCAATAAAAACATTTTTTAAAAAGAGATTGAGCTCAGTTCATGCCCTACCCTTCTGTGAGGTGAACTCAGGAACAGAGCATTAAGTATACACAAATATATATGAGCTGCAAACTCTACTTAAGAAATACTTCACGTATTTGTGTATCAAATGGTTGGTGTAGATTAAACCTTTGAGGTCCAATTTTATTTTTGGAATTCAAACAGTCTGGTCCAAATTAATTGATGGGATTGAATGTTGAACCGGTTTGCGGTGTCGACCTCAGCCTTGACATTGGACCTGCTCCTAGCGCCTGGTCTGTCGAGTCAGCCTCCACATTGGACTGAAAAGGGTTAAAAACTAAAGCTTTCAAAAATTTATTTGGCAAAATAGCTTTCCACTGCTAGTAAGTGGCACAGAAATATAAATAAGATGGTTTTTATTTCATAACTAGAGGCCCATGTAGGGTCCCTAGGCCTGACTGGCGATCAGGGCCGGCTGGGGCCTTCCTTCATTCCACGCCACCCCCTGGTGGTCAACGCACATCATAGCGAGTGATCGAACTCCTGGTCTCCCTGTCTTTTATATTAGGCTTTTATATAGACAGATAAGCTCTCTACAGCGAGGCAGGGGCTGGTGCTGGATCAGCAGCTCACCACAGGCGTTGGCATCTCTGTGGTTCTCCCGGCCCTTCCTGCCCTTGTGGATGAAGGGGCTACTGCAGCTCCAACCATCAGCCTTGGCGTTGCAGCAAAAAGAGGGGGAAGAGGTGCTCTCGCTGTCAATCATAATAACCAGGAAAGCAAAGGTTTTACCAGGCAACCCATAGCCAAAGCCCTATCCCCAGGCCACCTGAGCTTCAAGAGAGGCTGGGAGAGCTCATGGAGGCAGGTAAAGGGCAGGGGTTAGAGAATGGGTGGCAAGTTGGACTACCAATATTATCTAACTCAAGTCAAATTAATTTCTCTTTCAAAATGGGTAGATATGCCAAGGTATTTCTGTCAATAATTTTAAGATTATAAATAAAGCCTCAGTTCTGCTTTCAATCAGGACAATTTTTAACAGATGCACTTGAGCTATGCTACTTTTTCCCTTCTTTTACCCCTAACATTCTAGAACGGACTGAAGGAAAATTACTGAATCTTTCAAGAAAGAGTGGGTAAAAACCCACTCTTGACAACAGTGACAAAATACTTTCAGTGACTCCTCTGCTCAGCTACTGTCCTTCCACACCAAAGAACATCTGGAAAACATCCCCACATCCATTGGCATTTAAAAATTGATACAGCTGACCAAAGTCCATGTGGTTTCCTCTGGCTCCACTAACACTGAACACTTTTTCTTCAAAAACTGAAAATTTTCTCCATCTTTCCATGTCATCATTTGTACCATCCAAAGGAATGTCTTCTCGATGGCGAATCAAAATTCTCTTCCAGTTTAATTTTTTGAGTCTGAAAAGAAATTTTCAAAGTAGAAAATTTGAAACTTGCGTTGTGCATTCAAGAACACTGAAAACATTACTTTCCTAGAAGGGTAGAAATCTATTTTATAATCTCAGGGATTTATTTTAATCAAATGTGATTCTGGTCATAATCCTGTCCCCAAAGTTATTTGTTGCATTATCACTGATACAGAAAGTACTGATTCTCAAACTCCCAAAAGGGACACCTCAGATACTCATTTAGGAAACCAGTAGAAAAGTGAGAGGATTAGGAACCCCCATGCTTCACAAGGAATATGCAGGAAGAGTCAGATCCATGGGAAGGGAGGGCCTTGATGCAACATCTCTTTACAGAACCCTCCCATGTGCACTGTGTCCGATGAGCGAAGTGATGTGACCACGTGTGAGTTCTACTTTGTCTAATGACTTGAGACTGAATTCCCAAAGGCACCACCCAGGGAAATACTTATTTTACATCTCCAGGATCTAGTCGAGAACTGAGATGATTGGCACAGCACAGAGAGTTTGTGAGAGTGCACCCACCTTGACCAGAATTCTTCACAAGCACCGTGGGGGCCTTCCACACAGACGACGCCTGGCTTCCCAGGCATGCTAAACCCAGACAGGGAAAGCTCCTTTGCCCACTGCAGAATATCCTTTCGTTTGCATTTGTTGTAGATGTGATGGCTATAGATCCAGAGTCTCGTGAGAATGACATGGACAGGCTGGACTGTACTTTCTGGAATGGGGGGAGGGGCGGGGTCTCTGCTGACATAGCCAGAGGCGTGTTCTCTAACCCAGTCGGTGGCATTCAGTATACAGACGTCTCCGAGGCAATTCCTCTGCAGGTATGCGGTCAGATCTGTGTTCAGCTGAGTCTGCTGGGATCTACTCAATAATACTGACCTGGTAGAAAAGATATTAGATAAAACATTAAATCCATTTTCTTGGAATAGGAAACAAACTCAAGAATTGCTATTATTCTCCGATTAATTTTGACCTTAAAAGCTAGCCAGTTCCTGTAACACACCTGACAGTGATTTCAGGCAGAACTGCAGGGTATTCAAAGGGAAGAATACAGGCCAGAGAAAACACCACCTGATCAAAAGAGAAGGAAAATGCCCTCAGCATTAAGTCTTGACGTGTTTCAATTCTCCCAAAAGCAAAGCTGAATTACCACTGTGTCCGCAGACATGTCCAGGTTCATGTTGATAGTAAAGTAAACTTTTGAAGATCGGCCCTCCATTGTCCCCTTTTCAATGCAATCTTTCAGTTCTGCTACAGCGAGCTGGTCATTCACTGTGAGCTCATTCTCGCCAGGGAACATGCTGGCCAGCAGGTCTAACTCAGAGAGCTGGGCCTCAGCCTGTTCAATCTCAACCATTTTTGGATATCTGTAAGTTTCTAAGGAGGTAAGAATAAGAGACAATTAACACATACGATCTTGGGATTAAGGGTACTTATTAAAAAAGTATTTGATTTCTTCAGAAAATGTGAAATTTAATCAGAGTATTGTTCCCCATTATTCTACTTTGTAATGTCCTGTAATATGCATGTAATATGTTAATATGGAACAATCCAGTGAGAACAATAAACTCTAATTATAACCACACACCAATTCCTACGTATCCAGATAGTTGATCTGGCATCTTGATCTACTTTATAAAAGTAACTGAATAATGTAATCAAAACCCACATCAATGATACAGCCAGGAAAGAGGCTAACACAGATTACCTTGGAAACCTAGAATGAACACAGTGAGTAAGCAGAGCTAATTCTATGGCTGGTTAATTTTTTCTTAATATTAAGTATATTAGTTTTAAAAGCAGGAGACTGGGAAAAGGGAAAACAAAGGCTGCTAATTATTCCACAGCTCAAGTAACCCCTGTCAACATTAAAAAAGTACAAGGTTGGAAAATTCAAACAGAAGAGAAAAAAATTAAGATACAGTTTCCTGCTGGTAGTCTCTTCCCTACCTACCTAAGTCCCCGATCCAAGGCAGAGTATTTGGTGTTTCACGTCCAAAAAAATTGTAGGTATTAACATAAATGGAAACTACATGCTGGTATAATGTGTAAATACACATAATTACAATGTGTCCAAGGGATGACACAAACATCTCCCCCACCACTTCCTACTCCTCTCACCCCTCTTACTTGGAGATCTATCTAGTCACTGCCAGTACCTGGCGATCTAGCTCATTCTCTCTAGGGGCTGTCATACTGAATCAGGTAGACATCATTTATTGCGTTCTTTACCTTGGACATTGGGTTGTTCCCACATTTTTGCTATTATGAACAATTCTGTAATAGAGGTTCTTTTCATATATACAGTTTGAGGAGCAATACACACACACACACATTAGTATATATAGTTTGGTGACTACATATTCAAGGATAAGTTTGCAGAGATGGCTTGTTGGAACAACAAGTTCAACATTTAAAATCTGGGTAGATATTACCAAGTTGCCTTCCAGAAAGTTGCCATACAAAAGTTTAAATTTTTTACATAGTTCCCTCCTTTTTAAAAATAATTATGAATACATTGTCTTGTGTGTGTGTGTGTGTGACATTCAAACAGAGTTTTAGGGACATACAGGACTATAACAAAAAACCTAACAACATTCATGTCATCCGAGTCCCAGAAGGAAGGAGAAAGAAGGCAGAGCTGAAAAAGTATTTGAAGAAATAATGGCTGAAAACTTTCCAAATATGTCAAAAGGCATAAATGAATTCAAGAAGCTGAACATATCTCAAGCAAGAGGAACCCACAAAAATCCATATCAAGACACATCAAACATCTGAAAACTAAAGACAAAGAAGAAAACCTTGAAAGCAGCAAGAGATAAATGAGGAAAAGTAATTCATGTAAGAAAGTATTTCTCATCAGGAACTATAGAGGCCAGAAGGAAGGGCCATAATATTTTCCAAGTGCTGAAAGTAAAGAGAGATTATCCCACAGCATTACATCCAGTGAAAACATCCTCAGGAACGAAAGGGAAATCAAGACATTCTAAGACAAATGAAGCAACTATTAATAGTTGACTAAACGTGGGTACAAGGAAGAAGGAAAAGACTTTTACTTTCCAATTCGGATGCTTCAATATCATTTAAAGTTTTGTGATTAGCCTGCAGTACTTTTAAATTTCACAGAAAAAAAGAAAGGTTATGCTCATAAAAAAAGCTCAGTCCCATTGCTCTAGAGGAAAACATGACTTATCTTCTTAAACAGAATTTACTCAGTGAAATCAAACACCATTATTTATGTTAGTGGTATCCTCGGGGAATTCTTTTTCCTCTTTGGTAAAGTTTTATCGAGCAGTTACTATATATAGAGCTTCACCCATCCTTCCTTCCTGGAGCTTTTTATTTAATTATTTATTTACTTATTTAATATATATTTATTGATTTCAGAGAGGAAGGGAGAGGTAGAGAGATATAGAAACATCAATGATGAGAGAGAATCATTGATTGGCTGCCTCTTGCACGCCCCCTACTGGGGATGGAGCCTGCAACCTGGGTATGTGCCCTTGACCGGAATCAAACCCAGGACCCTTCAGTCCATAGGCCGACGCTCTATCCACTGCGCCAAACCAGCGAGGGCGAGCCTTCTATTTAGTTTGAGGATCAGGTCATTAATAAGATCTAGAACAATGAAGATACAAAGACTTGGTGTTAAATGATCAGTATAAATATTATTACAGGCATGGGGAGTAAGATGAGGGCACAATACTGAAATGGGCCACCAGGAAACTTTTGGCAAAGGCCACAGGAACTGAGCTGAGCCTTGAAAGAAGGGTACGACTTAGACAAGCGGAGCGGGAGGCATAATGGGGAGAGAGAAGAAAGGTCTGCGAGGCAGGAGAGCACAGAAAAATCACCGAGCCCTGAACCTGTCCCTGCCTCACCACCCCAACTACCAAGGCCTAAACCAGAGGCTCATGATTTGGACTCTTTCCTCTGGCACTAGCTCCTTTGGCCCTAACCCATGTGGGCCCTTCTTTCCTCTCCGGGCAGGTGACTTCCACAGCCTCCAGCTCCCGACTCCTGTGCCTTTCTTGTGGCCGGGTTCAGCCAATGGGCTGGCAGGATGTGGAGGATGGGAGGAGAGTCCATGGTCCTTTTCCACGGTCTCTGCTCTGGTGGGATTCTGACAATGGCTGGGACGGGCGGAAGACCACCCCTCTGCAGGCAGCCCTTGTTCCCCGTCTCCAGCAGACCTTCCAGGCCGCCTCATGCTCCTTTACACCTGGCCACTCCTCTGTAAACAGACCCTTCATTAACGCTCTCCTCACAGCTTCAGTCGAGTGTGTGTTGTTTAGTTCCTTCCGGACCCTCGTGTCCTCCTACGCGGAGTCTGGTTCTAATGTCTCTCGGTCAGCTTGCGCTCAGCACGGTCATTCCATTGGTTGTCTGCGGTGTCTGACAGATGTATATGAGACCAGCAAGAGAGCACCAGTAGCCCTGTCATCCTGCTTAGAAAAAAGTCAATGTACCTGGTGCCTGGGCAGCAGCGTTGCCATCTGAGGGGAAGGCAAGCTGGCTGACCCTGACAGCTCCCCGTGGAGTGAACTGACCAGGTTCACCATCTGGCTGTTCGCTTCAGACTCAGAAGCAGGAAGTGCCAGCGTGTTGAGTGGACCCACTCCCCACAGGCTGCGTGGGATGATCCATCGTCAAGTCCTTTAGGACATTAGCTGCCATGGATCCTGTCGAAAACACAGCACAAATTACGGGGATGACTGAATGTCAGGGGAGCTGAGCTCATTAGGATGAACTGGACACAAATCGGGAAAACAGGAAGCGCTCTTGCACCCGCTGGGCTGTCTGCACCCGTGAGTGTGAGCCGATGACGACACTGCATCATTCCTAATGCCAGTGTGGTTCCAACTGAAGTCCCAGTGCCAGCACCACACTGGGAAAACATTACACAAAAGCATTTTCTGTTGAAATAAGTTCTTGAGATGCAGAATGACAGAGTTCAAGCAGGTTCTGTAGGGTGTCCAAGAATGGTCGTCCTATTACCTTGACTGATCTAGTGTTTATCTTAGACACAAGTGATTGCATTTGGACAAATTATATGGGCACTTTCTGTGTGTGTGGCTGCTCAGCCTTTATTGCTAGATCACAATATGCACCATGAATTTCTAAGAGGAGGGCTTAGTATGTGTTGTATCCCAAACCTTTCTGACCCTGATCGCGAGAGTGAGCGTTTTCCCCCAGACCTAAAGGCGTTAGCTCTTCTGGACACAGGAGTCATTCCTGGCTGGTCATCTAGCCGCCCCAACTTAAAGTCGTTCAATACCAAGGCTACGTTCCATCTTCATGGAGTCCTTTCCAAACGACGTTTAAAATCCCTGGACTTATTAGAATTCCAAAAATACCTTCTCTAGCGTGTTTTGGGGCTGAGGACTCTAGGAAACAGCGTATTGATTGGGTGGCTATCGGAGGAAATGAAGTCGCGCTGGTCTTTGTAGCGGTTAAGTGTGCGCTCTTGCCGTCGGCCCAAGTGCCACCTGCCGCCCATGACCTTAGGCCGGCGGCTCGGTTTCTGGGGCCTCAGTCTCCCCATCTCCAAAGCGGGGAGACGGCAGCTGGGAGGCCCGAGGGCGGCTGTGGAAAGTGCACACAGAGCTCGGCACGAGCAGCGCCCTACAGCGCCCGCCAGGACCGCACTGGCCGCTCACCCAACTAGTGTCCCGCACGGTCCTGGCACCAACTGATAACGATCAACAACAGGACGAGGAAATCTCTGCCGCCACGGATGCCCCCGGAGGGAGGAGCCAGGCGCAGCCAGCGGATGGCTGTTAGGACGCAAGGGCGGAAAGGGGACAGGAGCCAGCGGGGCGGTCTGGGGGCCCAGCACCCTCAGGCCGAGGCAGGAGGATGCGGAC
>NW_005355651.1:117545-119594 GCF_000412655.1 Myotis brandtii
CGAGTCTCCTACCGGCCTCGCTCTCTGCGCCGCGGCCTCGCTGTCCTCGTCCTGTCACTTCCAGGAGCTGCCCCATGAGTTGTGGGTGCTGGCGGCCCCCTTGCCCCGGGGGCCTGTGGTTCCCGAGGATGGCGGCCGTTGCGGGGAGAGGGCTGGGGCTCAGGGGAAGCGGGCCGTCACCTCGGAGACCCTGTGCTTCAGGGTCGGACCCCAAACTCGGCTCCACGGTCCAGACCTGCTGACAGCAGTCCAGACGCTTCCGTGCTTTTTAGAGAAATACGTTTTTATTGATTTCAGAGAAGAGGGAAGTGGGAGAGAGAGAAGCATCCATGACGGGAGGGAATCACGGACCGGCTGCCTCCTGCACACCCTTCACCCGGGCCTGTGCCTGACCGGGAATTGAACCCTGACCTCCCGGTTCCTAGGTCGGCGCTCACCCCTGAGCCACACCGGCCGCGCTTACTGAGGTTTCTTGATGTTTTACAGCTGGCGGTGCCCACGGTGCCGTCTCCTGACTCACTAGAGGCCCCGCGCGGATGTCAGAATGTCACTGGGGCTGTTTCCGCGGCATTGAAGGTGGGACCCTCACGGTCCAGGCGCCGCTCATCCTCGGGTTTCCCTCCGGGCAGTTCCGAGAGCGGACGCCACCTCCTCCACTCGGTTGCTTCCTTCTCTTGTACGTACCTCTGCACCTTGTAATCAGCCCTAGTGCGTCAGGTATTTCCATGCGCGAAGTGTTTCTTGAGGACCTGCCGACACTGTTTTGGGTAAATCGGAGGCGATGCCGAAAACCGCTCCTTTTCCCAGAGCTTTAGATCCCCGGTGGAGAAATTGCACTTGTCCCGGTGGAGGATGCGGTCAGAGGGAGGTGTTTGGAGCGGCGGGCACCCGGGACTGACTGGGGGAGAAGGGTCCGCCCTGGGTGCCATCTCTGACGCCCTGTGGTCCTTCGTCATCTTGTTTTTGAGTTTCCTCCTTTAGTGAAATGCTCTGTGTGCAGAGTTGTGAACGCCAATGAGATGGTGATCATGAAAGGGCTTTGAGAGCAGAGCACCGTGTGATTAAACTTGAGAAGTCATGAGGGTCAGGATTGCAGAGCATTGGGGACAGCTTGTGAAGGACCTGGGTGCAGGCGGGGGAATGCGGACTGGAGCCTGTTAAATGCTGTCAGTCAGGAGGGGGATGCGATGGAAATGGCGTCATGGGAAGATGTTTCTGGCGCAAATTGCAGCGCAGGTTAGAGGGCGTGTGACTGGAGGCAAGAACTTGAGTGCTATTTTTTCCCCTAGCATCTCCAATTCTAGATAAGTTATGTTAAATGTTATCTTTAGGGCAAGAAAGCATACATAAAATATACCTTGTATTATATACACCTATATACTTTGTATTCTTTTGTTAGTTTATTTGCTTTGTGAACTTGTTACATTTTAGATTATCTTTGTAAAGGTTAACAATTACTTGATGTGGTACTAATTTTTCGTACAGGCCTTTTGAATTACCTTTAATTACACTAACCCATTAAGAGCTAAAAGAGGAATACTTGTAAGATTCTAAGACAAGACATGGTGACAGCTAAGTAGCAGAATTAATTGGGAAGTGTTTTCAAAACATATGTTCCAAGTCTTACTCTCCACTAATGTAATCAGAATTCTAGTAAGCATGCCAGGTCAGATATTCAGTGATTTTGACACTAAGCTATTGTAATGTATGTTAAATGCAACTTTTCAAAATCATTATTATTATTTAAAATTATATAGACCTGTATGTACTTTCAGCACTTTTCATATTTACTAAGTTTGAATTGTTGCCTAAGGAGGTGCAGACCTGATGTGCAGCTAGATTTGTCCTAGAATTCCAAACTGACTTTATAATATGAATCCTGTATAATCCTATGTAATAAAGAGCTAATATGCAAATGGTCCTCTCGCTGGGGCCGGGGGACCTGAGGCCGGGCCCCCTCCCGGCAGGGCTTGAGGGGGGACCTGAGGCTGCGCCCCCCCCGCCCTGCGGGGCTTGACGGGGGGGGGGCCAGCCCGGGCTGGGGCTCCC
>NW_005355651.1:119635-128090 GCF_000412655.1 Myotis brandtii
CTCTGACACTATTATAGAGAAAGGGCAAATAGCAATATTAAAATATTTCCTCTAATTAATTCCCTTTTAATGTGCATGAATTTCATGCACTGGGTCACAAGTATATAAATATTTGACAATGCAATTATAATAAATTATCATATAATATCCATATAGGGTAGTATTCATATAGGAAGTTCTGGTGTGGAAAATGCAGAACAATGTATCATTGTTTTGTATTTGGCCTGGTAATTATTTTGCAAATTTTCTAACTCCCTTTAATAGTTTGTTTTCAGAATTGTTTATAATTTTTCTTAGAGAAATTATCGATTTAATTTGCATAGACCTCAGAGCTAAGAAAGGAAGCTTAGCCTGGCCAGCGTGGCTCTGTGGTTGAGCGTCAAGCTATGAACCAGGAGGTCACAGTTCAAATCCCTGTCAGGGTACATGCCTGGGTTATGGGCTCCATTCCCAGTGTGGGGAGTGCAGGAGGAAGCCAGTCAATGATTGGCTCTCATCATTGATGTGTCTATCTCTTTCTCCCCTTCTCCCTTTGTCTCTGAAATCAATAAAAATATATTTTAAAGAAAGGAAGAAAGGCAACTTAGAAGGGAAGGACATCGTCTGCGTGCCACCAGCATTCCACACGTGCTTAGTGAGAAGTTGAATCCAAATGGTGTCACGTGCTGAGACTTCAGGTCTTGGTAAGACCTGGGTTCTCTCCTGACCTTCACATTTATTGAAAACCTCTTAACCTGACTAAGAATCTGTTTCCTAAGCTAGGAAACTGGTGTAGTACTATTTATTCTCTCTACTTCACAGTTTTTATTGAAAACTACATGATATATGTGAATGGTCTTTATAAATTATAATGTGTGATAAACATGTAAAATGTTACCTGTGGCTGAGTTCTCTTACTGTCTCAGAAAAGCATAAATGAACTTTTTTTTAATCAAGCTAATTTTATCTTGTTTCCTAGATTGTTATTTTGTGTCAGGAAGTAATCCATGAAGTGCCAACATGGGAAAGAAACGGATAAAGGGAAAAATTGTTCCAGTTGATGATTCTTCTGAATCTTTAGGTATATTTCACCAATTGAACCTTTAAAGTGATTTTATGTCTGTAAATGGACATTTTTTAATGTGTAAAAATGGGATTGCCCTAACTAGTTTGGCTCATTGGATAGAGCGTCGGCCTGAAGACTGAAGGATCTATCAGGGGTGGGCAAACTTTTTGACTCGAGGGCCACAATGGGTTCTTAAACTGGACCGGAGGGCCGGAACAAAAGCATGGATGGAGTGTTTGTGTGAACTAATATAAATTCAAAGTAAACATCATTACATTAAAGGGTACGGTCTTTTTTTTTTTTTTTAGTTTTATTCATTTCAAACGGGCCGGATCCGGCCCGAAGGCTGTAGTTTGCCCACGGCTGATCTAGGTTCAATTCAGGTCAAGGGCACAGGCCCCGGTTGTGTGCTCAATCTCCACTAGGGGGCTTGCAGGAGGCAGCCAATCAATGATTCTCTCTCATCATTGATGTTTCTCTCTGAAATCAATTTTTAAAAAAGAAATGCAAATTACAGAACAATGTACACTTTGATCCATTAAAAATTATTTTTAAAATATATTTTATTGATTTCAGAGAGGAAGGGAGAGGGAGAGAGAGAGAAACATCAATGATGAGAGAGAATCATTGATCAGCTGCCTCCTGCTCACCCCCTACTGGGGATCGAGCCAGCCCAACCTGGGACCCTTCAGTCCACAGGCTGACACTCTATCCACTTAGCCACACCAGGTAGGGCTGTAATTTGTATTTCAACTTAATGTTTATATCTAGTACGTGTCATTTAATAGTTTTCAACATTTTAATGGCATGATTAGTCCATTGATGAGAAAGACCATGGGTTCATAGCTCATGTCTACTATCTACAGTTGTGAAACTTTCAGTGGCTGCAGTCTTGTCTCCTGTGCAGCTGACATACTGTGGTTCCTGGACATGTGTTTGTTTCCTGCCTCTCCTGCCAGAGTGTGACTCCTCAGTGAGAAGAGCTGAGCTCGGTTCTCCCGGTTCCCTGGCACCTGCCTCAGCGCGGGGCCTGCTGACTGAGCCACGACCTCTCTGCAAACGTTTAAAATAAAGAGGATAACAAATACGATAAAAGGCCTTAATTAAGGAAATAGTTAAATACATCGAGTGAATGTATTTAGGACTACAAAAATAGAAAAATTCCAGATTTCTCACGTAATCAACTAATATTCAGATATCAAACAAAATGTAACTTTTCAGATTATCTAACAGTTTGTACCTAGTAAGTTCATATTTGAAGTTCAAATGAAAGGTAAACTTTGTGATTCTCTGAGAAAGTTGTATTTACCTCATCACTCGTGTGTTATTTGTTTTCATAGAACCTGTGTGCAGACACATTAGAAAAGGACTGGAACAAAGTATTCTGAAAAAGGCTTTAGTGAATGTAGAATGGAATATTTGCCAAGATTGTAAGACAGACAATAAAGTGAAAGACAAATCTGAGGAAGAAACAGAAGAAAACCCTTCCGTCTGGCTGTGTCTTAAATGTGGCCATCAGGTATGCTTAGATGTGGATCAGTGTGGGATTGTACAAACTGACCTTGTTTTAGAAGGTGTTACCTAAGTACAGGATGGTGAGCAGGATGCCAGCTCACATAAGCCATGTGCCCTAGGGAGCAGGGGCCTGGACTGAGGTTTGTGAGATTTAGGTGGTTTCCTGGGGTGTGTTTGCACTGTGTCTTCACCAGGAAAACTGAGGGAGGCAGGATTAGGCTGAGGGAGAGCCAAGAGGCAGACCTGCAGGGCCTCAGGATGAGCCGTGGTCTTGGTACCTGTGCATAGACCAGTCCTTGGATGTGGGCTGCCCTTGGTGTTGGGACAGGTCGGGTGGGGGCCACCCTTAGCCAAGCCAGCTGCCTTTCTCGGGATAATTCCTGAGGATGGACAGACCGAGCTGTGAGCTGTCAGCAGGCCACATTCCTGGCAGCTGGGAGAAGGGAGTACCTTGGTCTTGTGGGTGGGGGTATCTGGGTGGCCGAACAGCACCCAGGTATGCACGCACTAGAGGTCAGTGTCTCATAGTCACCTGTATCGGTTAGGAACAGGGCTGCGAGCCAGGCCTCCCACGAAGCTTGAAGATGAGCAGAGACCTTTGTTTTTCAATTTCTTTTCAACTGAAATTTTACCGAGATAATTATAAACTCAAATGCAGTATGAGAGATAATACAGAGATACCTCTGTACACTTTGCCCAGTTTCTCCCAGTGGTAACATTTTAACAAAACTAATACAGTATTTTAACCAGTATATTAAATTGATATGATCCATCAATCTTAATCAGATCTCCTGAGTTCTTTTTTTTGGAGAGAGAGTGCGAGAGAGAGACCGCTATATCCACCACAACAGTTAAGATGCTGAATGGGCCTGGCCGGTGCTCCTCAGTGGCTGAGCGATAACCTATGAACCAGGAGGTCACAGGGCACATGCCCAGGTTTTGGGTTTGATCCCAAGTAGGGAGCGTGAAGAAGGTGGCCGATCAATGATTCTCTCTCATCATTGATATTTCTCTCTCTCCCTCTCCCTTCTACTCCGAAATCAACAGAAATATATATATATATATATATTTAAAAGTTAAAAAAAAAAGACAACACTGAATGATTCCAATATCACCTGGATCTCTTCTTTGCCCTTTTATAACTACACCCTTCCCTCCTCCTGTCCCTCCCCTCAACCCCAAGCAACTACTAGTCTGTTCTCCATTTCTAAAATTTTATTTAAAAAATGCTATACAGCCCTAGCCAGTTTGGCTCAGTGGATAGAGCGTCGGCCTGTGGACCAAAGGGTCCTGGGTTCCATTCTGGTCAAGGTGATGTACTTTGGTTGTAGGCTCCTCCTTGGCCCCGACAGTGGCCAGGGCTCGTGCAGGAGGCAACCAATCGATGTGTTTCTCTCACATAGATGTTTCTGTCTTTCACTCTCTCTTCCACTCTCCCCAAAAACCAATGGAAAAATATCAACAACAACAAAATAATAAGTAAATAAAATAAAAGTTACTCTGTTGTCAACATTAAAAAAAAAAAATGCTATACAGCCTGGCTGGCGTGGCTCAGTGGTTGAGCTTCAACCCATGAACCAAGAGCTCACTGGTTTGATTCCAGGTCAGGGCACATGCCCGGGTTGTGGGCTCGATCCCCAGTAGGGGGCGTGCAGGAGGCAGCTGATCAATGATGTTTCTCATCAATGTTTCTATCTCTGGCTGTCCCTTCCTCTCGCTAAAAATCAATAAAAACATTAAAAAATAAAAATAAAAAATGTTATATAAATGAAACCATCTAGTATACAACATTTTGGGACTGGTTTTTCACTTACATAAGCACCAAAGATTCATCCAGGTTGTGTATCATAAGTCTGTTCTCATTGCTGAGTGGTGGTGGGTGGTGTAACTGTGTTGCTGCTTGCTTAACTGCGCACCTTTTGCAGGATGTCTGCGCTGGTCCCATTTTTGGCAGTTATGGGTAAAGCTGCTGTGAACGCTGTGTACCAGTATTTATGTGGATTTAAGAATTCATTTCTCTGGGAAGTGTGCTCAGGAGCCAGTGGCTGGGCCATGTGGTACTTAACTGTCCCCCAGTACAGCTGCGCCACTTCATGTTCCTGCCCCAGCGCGAGGGGTGCACTTCCTCCGCGTCCGGGCAGTATTTAGAGTTGTTGCAGTGTTTTCTTCTTTAGCCTTTCTGATAGGTAAATGGTGCTGTCATATCATGGTCAGACAATTTCTAAAGATTGTTAGCAAAGAACACATTTATTTGTACTTGAAAGGTTTTCATTGAACCTCTTAAATACATATGGTGAGCAGGAATATATTTTGCTACTTTAAATTTATTATACATTTTATTTATTTTGCTGCCTTTTAAATTCCCAGTCAGTATTAACTATTACTTTTGTCCACTGTAGTTCTCTTTTGCACTGTGATTCTCAGCTGCTGTCTTAAGACAACTCTTTCATTCTTGTGTTTCAGTTGATTTCCGATGGTGACACTAACAAAATTAATGTCAGATTTAATTCATTTTAGAATTAAATGTTGAGTGGGATAAACTAGATCAGTAGTGTTTTATATCATAGTTATAGGATTAGAAGCCACTGACAAATAGCTCCCCTCTAAAGTATATTTTTAGCTGCACTGGGAACAGGACCCATCACTGCAGTGCTGTCCATGGGAGCTGGCCTGGAGCAGGCAGGTGCACAGTCCACATGGATTTCTTAGCAGTGATTCAACCAGCTGCAGGCAGGAAACGCATGTCCTTTTACGAGTAAGACTTTAGATCTTGTGGGTAAAAATCTCTCATTTACTTGCATATGTGCACAGCCCATGGACATAGAGAACAGTGTGATAGGCCTGGAGGGTGTGGGATGGAGGGGGTCAGTGAGAGGAAGTAAGGGGGACATCTGTAGTACTTTCAACAATAAAGAAGAAAAAGAAGGAGAAACCAAGATGGCGGCATAGGTAAACACCGGAGTTTGCCGCTGCAAACAACCACTTCAAAAATACAACTAAAAGACGGAACGGACATCACCCAGAACCACAGGAAGGCTGGCTGAGGAGAGACTCTTCAACTAGAAGGAAAAATAACAGCACACCGAGGCTCAGAGGAGGCGCAGTGTGGAAAAAACTCAGGTGCGGAGGTGCGCGCGCAAAGCGGGCTGGTGGCTGAGAGCGCGGTTGTCGTTTTCGGTCAGGGGGGAGTCTCAGACTCTGAGCTCCAGATACGGGCGAATCGCTGGGGACTCGGACCCAAACGGGAGAAGCGGGAGTGTCTGGCATCAGTTGGAAGGCAGCTTTCCCTCCGAGGTTTGCAGCGGTTCCGGGGGTTCTGAGAAGCAGAGCCTCTGGGAACAGGACTGAGGGCACCATAACGGCTCCCTCCGCCCGCCCTGTTGAGCCCGCCCCGCCCAAGCCCTGCGCAGAGCCATTTGCCAGATCGCCTCAGGCAAAGGCTAGATTAGCACCTCCCCAGAGGACAGAAGTTTTCCGCGGCAGACACAGCTGATTCACACAGCCAGTCGGCCTGGTGGTCAAATCCCTCTAGTATTAACTACAACAATCAAGGCTCAACTAGAACAAGACTGCGCACAAAGACCACTAGGGGGTGCACCAAGAAAGCATAAAAAATGCGGAGACAAAAAAACATGACAGAAATGGAGGATATAGAGCTAAAAATCGCAATTTTGAGGGCTTGCAAAAATGTGCTAGAAGCTGTCAATAAACTTGAGGAGAGAGTCACGAAAACTAATGAGACCCTCGATGCTATGATAAAGAACCAACTAGAAATTAAGCATACACGGACTGAAATAAAGAATATTATACAGACACCCAATAGCAGACCAGAGGAGCGCAAGAATCAAGTCAAAGATTTGAAATGCGAAGAAGCAAAAAACACCCAACCGGAAAAGCAAAATGAAAAAAGAATCCGAAAATACGAAGATAGTGTAAGGAGCCTCTGGGACAGCTTCAAGCGTACCAACATCAGAATAATAGGGGTGCCAGAAGATGAGAGACAGCAAGATATTGAAAACCTATTTGAAGAAATAATGGCAGAAAACTTCCCCCACCTGGTGAAAGAAATGGACTTACAGGTCCAAGAAGCGCAGAGAACCCCAAACAAAAGGAATCCAAAGAGGACCACACCAAGACACATCATAATTAAAATGCCAAGAGCAAAAGACAAAGAGAGAATCTTAAAAGCAGCAAGAGAAAGAGACTCAATTACCTACAAGGGAATACCCATACGACTGTCAGCTGATTTCTCAACAGAAACTTGGCAGGCCAGAAGGGAATGGCAAGAAATATTCAAAGTGATGAATACCAAGAACCTACAACCAAGATTACTTTATCCAGCAAAGCTATCATTCAGAATTGAAGGTCAGATAAAGAGCTTCACAGATAAGGAAAAGCTAAAGGAGTTCATCACCACTAAACCAGTATTATACGAAATGCTGAAAGGTATCCTTTAAGAGGAGGAAGAAGAAAAAGGTAAAGATACAAATTGTGAACAACAAACATGCATCTATCAACAAGTGAATCTAAGAATCAAGTGAATAAATAATCTGATGTACAGAATGAACTGGTGATTATAATGAATCAGGGACATAGAAAGGGAATGGACTGACTATTCTTGGGGGGGAAAGGGGAATGGGAGATGCGGGAAGAAACTGGACAAAAATCGTGCACCTATGGATGAGGACAGTGGGTGGGGAGTGAGGGCGGAGGGTGGGGCGGGAACTGGGAGGAGGGGAGTCAGGGGGGGGAAAAAAAGAGGAACAAATGTAACCTGAACAAAAAAGATTTAATTAAAAAAAAAAAAAAAAACTGTGGTACATCTACACAATGGAATACTACACTGCAGTAAAAAAAAAGAAGGAATTCTTACCATTTACAACAGCATGGATGGAACTGGAGATCATTATGCTAAGTGAAATATCCCAGTCAGAGCAATATAAATATCACATGATCTCACTCATTTATGGAATATAATGAAACCCATTCACTTGTTTTCTCTTACCTTGATATTAATTTATATTTTCTTGTTCTAATAAGACAAATGGGTAAATTCTTTTTTTTTTTTTTTTTTTTGGGGGGGGGGGGAGCGGGGGGGGGGGGGGTTGGGGGGGGGGGGGAAGAGGAACAAATGTAATCTGAACAATAAAGATTTAATAAAAAAAATAAAAAAAAAAAAAAATAAAAAAAAAGAAGAAGAAAAAGAAAAGTTTGAGTTTGGAACCATAAAAAAAAATCTCATTTGTTCAAGTAATGCTATTGACTTTCCGTTTTCTAGATAATTTTGATAATAGAAAGACTAACTCATTTTTTGTGCCTTCGAGATTTACAGTTCAGGGGAAGATGGACATAAACATTAGCAACTTTAATATAAGGTGGAAAGTAAGGAATGCCACCAGGATTTACACCATATTTGGTAGGAGAGTATTCACTGGAAGATTGTAATATTTTTCCTCTGGGAGGACAAGCATAATTCTTCTGAGGGAGGTATTCTTGGAGCGGGATCCTGAAGACTGGGTGGGATTTGAGCAGAGGCAGTGGCGGTAAAGGATTCTGTGAAGGGAGTCACGGGAACAAGATGCTGTTGGTTAGGAAGGTGCCGAGTGTGTTGGCTGGTAGACGTGCGTGGACAGGAGAAGGATGGACTTAACCCTGGAGAGCCAGGTTCGGCCAGAGGCTGTCAGGTTTGTTGACTAGGAGTCTAAGAGCAATTTATAATTTTTGAATTAAGTATATGAACAGAGCTTTGTTCTATGAACATGAAACTGAAAAGATACGTAAGTGAACAAAGAGGTTGAAGTTAGGAAAATACTATTGAGGAAGCCGATACGGAGTCCAGACCAGACCCAGTGAATGGCTGCATTGGCACAGCTTGGTGGGGACGAGGGCAGGCTG
>NW_005355651.1:128105-157366 GCF_000412655.1 Myotis brandtii
CACTTACTGCGTGGTTTTCCCACGCCTAGGTTTTCACAACATCCACTCTCTTTAGAGTCTAACGTTGTGTTTTCAAAATGACGAGAAAGGCAGAATGTCTCGAGCCACTTCTTGTTCACTATAGAGTATGCATTCCCTCCTCTTGGGTGAGTTTCTGTGGCCTTGAGACTGACGATGCTGGTTCCCTAGGGCTGCGGCAGGAACTCTAAGGAGCAGCACGCTCTGAAGCACTACCTGACGCCGAGGTCCGAGCCCCACTGTCTGGTGCTCAGTTTGGATAACTGGAGTGTCTGGTGAGTTTCAGCTGCCTGGCTGGACGTTATTTGAGAAGGGAGGCATTTGAAATGTTTAAGGAGCAAGAAAGTTAACATTTTTGTGTTTGTTTAAAGCCACCGCTCGCAGAAGGCTGGAGACGGTGATGTTAGGAGAAACTTCTCCTTAGTACTGCACTAGCACAACACGTGTAGCTGCAGGAGACTCGGGCCCTCGTCCTTTTCTCTTGCTTGTGATACTGTACAGCGTATGGTGGGTTGTTTCCATTTTAACAACTGGGACACCAAGAACAAATTCCAGATGGACAGGGCAGAGTCAAACTTTGGCAATGATTTTACACGACAGTACTTTTCACATCTTTAAAAACCACTTACACAGCAATGTTCACGGAACATTACCTGACAGCTAGAGGCCCGAAGCACGAATTCGTGCAAGAGTAGGCCTTCGCAGCTTCGGCTTCGTCCGGAAGGTCTTCTGGATGGTCATTCCGCTCTTCAGTCGTTCGGTTGATTTGCATATGACGCTTCTATTATTATAGGTCATAAAATTTGTTAATTTTGATGATGTAGGTTTGTACTTTGAAATATGCATAGAGAAAACTTGTGACTTTAATGTTATAAGTAGCCATTTCAAGTACTATGTTTGTTGTATTTTTCACAGTATTTATATGTAGCCATAATTTGGGCTAATGTTATTAATAGTAAACCAGAGTTTAATATGGACAGTCTTCTGTAAGAAAACATACAAGCTTTATTTTTATTTTTTTATTTTATTAGTAGAATAATTTGATGGTTATACACTTTGGATTCCAGGAATCATAATTTGTGCCCTTTTTGGTTGTTAGTTTGTCATTTTTTTTTCTGTGGTCTTTGGGACGCAGGTGTTACCTATGTGATGATGAGGTCCAGTATTGCAGTTCAAACCGATTGGGTCAGATGGTTGATTATGTTAGGAAACAAGCCCGTCTTACAGCTCCAGAATCAGGTAAAAAAATCATTGGTTCCTTAATAGATACGGTAATGTTGACTTATATATCTGCTGATATTTGATTAATTTACTGGACTACCCAGTATTGCATATAGGTGAGTAATATTGATTATGGTTGACTTTACACTATGAACCTATTTTTGGTTTAAGGATGTAAAACTGAAAACATAGATAATTCTAAGGTGTTAGAGTTAGAAGGGAATCAGAAGTCACCTCGTCCCACGTGATGAAGGGTCTGGCCTCATTAAGGGCAGTCACACTCTGTTCCCATGCCCTCCCTGCACAGGGGCTTAAGGTCGACCTGCTTTATTTCATTTTAAGACTTAAATTATTTTTTTAATATATATTTTTTATTGATTTCAGAGAGGAAGGGAGAGGGAAGAGAGAGAGAAACATCAGTGATGAGAATCATTGATCCCCCTTCTGGGGATTGAGCACACAACCCAGGTATGTTGCCCTTGACTGGAATTGAACCTGAGACCCTTCAGTCCACAGGCTAACACTCCACTGAGCCAAACCAGCTAGGGCAAAGTCGACCTGCTTTAGACTGAACTTAATCTTGTTTGGATGATATAAAAGTAAAATACTTGTAAGTCCTTCAAAAGGCCAGATACTTCTCAGGTATTTTTCACACATAATTAAATTAATTGGGTGCTATGCATCCTTAAGCTTTAAGTTTGTGCAGGTTTTTACAAACACAGAAGTATCTTTGGCAGAGCCAGAATTGTTTGTTCCTAACTTCAGGGTGCGTTTTTGAACTCATTACAAATTTTATTTCATGTCTACATTCTTTACTTGGTTGCTCTGTATTCCAGTTGCACAAGGTAAGATATGCTTATTTGTGCATTAACAAAGAAAACTTTGTGCATTAACAAAGGGGTTGTTGCTAAAAAGCATATCCTGTTTGGTTTTAGTTGTCAGACTAATGCTCACCTCAGTTTTGAATATTTTATTTTATTGGTTTTTCTCTCTCAATGGTAGTTTACTTATATTTATTAGAAAACATTTAAAATTAAAGCAGGTGGTAAATAATGATAGTGGGTAAAATTCACAAACTCCAGTACTTCGTCCTCAGTGTAAATTTGCATTCGATATGGCTATATTACACATTTTGCTAAATCATTTTTTCTTTCTTTTTTTTTCTAAAGCAGCAAAAGATAATGGTAGCATTGAACTTGAAAATAAAAAATTAGAAAAGGAGAGTAAAAATGAACAAGAGAGAGAGAAAAAGGAAAACATGGCTAAAGAAACTTCCATGAATTATACTTCTCAAATAACTGTGAAAGGACTCAGTAATTTGGGAAACACGTGTTTCTTCAATGCAGTTATGCAGGTGCCAGCGTTAATTTTCCTCCTATGAAAATTAAGTATCTCCCTGTTTGTTACTTCCAGTATTGAGCTTTTTCGCCCTAAGTAATTTATTCCGATGTTTTCAAAGAAAACTCAAGGAAGTGCTTACTTTGCATGCCAGTTAAATTCTGCTGAAGGGTACAGTCGGGTTCAAAACAAACATGACCCCTGCCCTCAGGACTTGCCCTTGGTGGGGGGGCGTGGGGCACGGGCGAACCCAGGACAGAGCAGTGGGTGCATGGGCTGCAAGGACCGTGGTGGAGGTGGGTGGTGGAGAATGCCTTTCCCAGGGGCTGCTTGTGCCGGGAATTGAAGTGCCGATGAGCATGGAGAGTGGGCAGAAGAGCATCCGCTGCTTGTTTCCTGGATAGAGAGTTGAGACTGCAATGTGGGGAGTGACTTTGTGTTTGGATCGAATGGTTGATTTGTCTTGAGATAACTTTCCTTTTCCATCCTGCATTCCAGAATTTGTCACAAACACCAGTGCTAAGAGAACTACTGAAAGAAGTAAAAATGTCTGGAACCATTGTAAAAATTGAACCACCTGACTTGGCACTAACAGTATGTACTTTAAAATTTTCTTTATAATCACGAATGTTCCTTTGTGAATATCCATATTTTAAGTTATTTTAAAGCATTAATGCTCATTTTCATCATTTTTGTTTGCTGTGTTTTAGGCTACCAACTTAATGACTTTCCCACTAACAGAAAGTATAAGGAGCCTTCCCATTTCTTTGCTGCTTCTTTGCTGTGTCCTGCTGTGCTCTCTCGTGTGTGGCTTCCTTCTTGGAAATGTTGTGGATGTTTGTGAGGCCCTGGGCATACAAAAGTGTAGCCACATGAATTTCACCTTACCTTTTGCATTAGGTCTTTTGCTTCTTAAGTATTCTAAGTCCCTGATCATCTAAAACTAAACCAGTAGAACTGAATTCTTCATAAAACAGTCTGTGACCAGAAACTTTCTACATCTGTTGATGTGTATTTTGAACTTTTGAGTAGACAGCTCAATCAGGCACATTGACAGTATAGGTTAACGAGTTACATTTCACTAAAATAAATGATTCCTAGTTTGGAATGAAGAGAGTATTTTTTGTTCCCGTCTTCAGGAGCCCTTGGAAATTCACCTTGAGCCTCCGGGCCCTCTTACTTTGGCCATGAGCCAGTTTCTCAGTGAGATGCAAGAGACCTCAAAGGGAATTGTGACACCTAAGGAACTCTTCTCCCAGGTCTGTAAGAAGTGAGTATCTGCGTTGAGTGTGCCTTCATTGCCTAAGTCAGATGCTGAGAAATTCTATGCAAATTCATAGCACTAGGGCCAACCGAGTGCATACATTAAAGCTTCGTCTATTGCATTTGGATTAAAGAACATGTGCTTTATGTGACAGTGAAATCTGCCAAGGGTGTTGTTAGACTAAACAGAAATTTTGAGAAACCAGAGCACATCGAGATTTGGGATATGATCCTAAGACTTTTGTAAAAAGAGCTTCACATTTTAGTGGACTCGTCATCACTGTCCTCTGTCTCTGTTTCCCTTTCTTCTGTAGAGCAGTGCGCTTCAGAGGCTACCAGCAGCAGGACAGCCAGGAGCTGCTCCGGTACTTACTGGACGGGATGAGAGCAGAAGAGCACCAAGTCAGCATGTTTATAGCCTCGTCTCACTAACTCTGCTGTCGTTTGGTATCTTAAGGGGCATTAAAGCAGTGAAAGGAGTCACTGAGGCCACTGGATCGGAAAGATGTTTTTTCTGCACCAGCCCTTTCAGTGTGGCTTAGTCATTAGAGTGATGATGAGCATTAGAGATGATGCTCCTCCTCATGATGTTCTGTGTTGTGTGACGTCCCAGCATCACGTCCTGCAGGGTTCTGTGGTCCGGGCCGCACCCGCGAACTCTCGTTCCCACCGCAGCGCCTCACTCTGATTCTGAGTGGGACTCTGCACAGCCTTTCGAGTCTGGGAAGCACAGTGGCCTCGAGTGATGAATAACGTGTTGTCCATGTTGTGTTGCTGTCACGTTGATGAGCCTTAGGGCTTAACTCTTTATATGGATCAGCGGGTGGTAACATTGGTTTTGTTATATGTCGTTTTGCTTAAAGTCACAGAATCTACAGACGACGTTAAGTGAAGATTCACTATATATTAACTCACATTGTATGAGTCGGGACATTTGTTGCATTTTAAAGTTTTTGTTACTTGCCAGGATGGAAAGTAATGTACTTGGGGATGTGAATATAATTAATAATAGTAATAATGTAGTGATAACAACTAATATTTATTTTGCTCTTATTTTATGTCAAGCTCTGTGCTTAGTATTTTATATGAATAGCTTAGTCTTCACAGCCATTCTTCGAGGTAGATGTGGTTACCGTCCCCTCGCTCCTAGATTCTGGAGCTAGGCTGCAGGAAGCCTCAAGTCCTCTAGTGATGGGCGGGCTGTCTGGCTGGAGTCTGTCCCTGTGGCTCCTCAAACCGTCCTGCCTCTAGGACGCAGCTCAGTGGTCTCTGCAAAGGAGACGGGCCTGTTCTGAAAGTTTTGGTTTGAGTAGGTTAAAATTTTGAAATGATAAGACAGTGCCTTTTCCATGGGTTAGTGGTTTTATAAGTATAATTCTTTTTAGCTCCTTGAATTAATTTTGAAAATGTGATTTTAGAAATATTAATTTTTATTCAGTAAGTTTGGAGAGCTAATTCTTGATCACTTTCTTGACTTGATCACATATTTTCTAAGGAAAATAATTATAAAATTTTAAATTTAATAGTATGCATATATTCATTTTATTACTTTTAGAGAGTGAGTAAAGGAATTCTTAAAGCATTTGGTAATTCTACTGAAAAATTGGATGAAGAACTAAAAAATAAAGTTAAAGGTAATGTTTGACTTTTTGAACTAAACCACTGTCGTTGAATTCCTCTGCCCTTAGGTGCAGATGCCTGCACATGTACTTCGCATCCGGTTATTAACATATACTTTCTCTTTATCACCATTGACCTTTAAAACTTGTTCAATACTTCAAAGATGGATATTTTACAGAAATTAAACTTCTGATGTATTCTTTTTATTCAATGTTATAGTGACATTTACAAAGATAGAGCTAAGATGACATCACAATTTGATTTTTCAAAAGCTTAAACTTCTAGTTAGCAGTAATGAGTGAAGTACGCTTGTCGGTGTTAGCTGGCAGTAGCTGGTTGATTATCATGGAGCCAAACGCTCTGACTGTTGTTGGCAGTTAGCGACCCGGCACCGGTCTGTCTCGGGGGCTCTGAGGTCAGGACTCCTCTCTGCCTCCTGTCGCCGCAGTCGCCCCCGCTGGGTGCTGAGCCCTGGAAATGGGGTTGGTGCAACCGAGGAGCTACATCTTTATTTTTACTTAATTTTAATTAATTTAATTTAAATGCCTGCAAGACCAGTGGCTACTGTGTTGTAAACCACAATTTAGAATCAACAGATAGCAACTCTCTGCCTCTGGGTGCCCCTCAGGGCCTGGCTGGTAACAGAAGGACTCTCTCCTGCTGTCACCACCTGTCACAACATGTGTTTCTGTATAAATTGACATCTGCTATTTGAATAAAGTATGTAAATTCCACCTATTTAGAAAAAGGGGTGGCCAGGTAGTAAAATTATGTTCCCTTATACTAAATTTATCAAGATTATTTCTGGAACATAGGAAAATAAAAGAATTTTGTCTGAAACATTTTCCTGAAGGTTTTTCTTTGTTTGTTTTGCTCTGGTTGTAAGTGGAGCTCAGTCTTAGCCACCAGAAAGCAGGTGACGCGCATTGTTGCCCCAGCTTGCTGCCGAGTGTGAGACGTCAGCCTGGACAGAGCGAGTGTCGTCCAGCCTCGCTTGTCTGCTCGCCTCTCTGTGGAGACAGACAAACAGAACGTCTCCCTGCCTTGCACAGTTTGTTTTCCACTGACTAGGTCTTGGATGAGAACTTTCTCTTTCTCACGAGATGTGACAGTGTGGAATTTGTTGCGCTCAAAAGTGCAGTATATGCCGCTGATTATAGCATAAAAATAAAATCATGGTAATTTTATGGATAGAGAAAGACAAGTCTGAGATAGGAAATTAAGAAGTAAAATTTTAGGGCTAGAGAGATTAAGAAGTTGTAGCGTATTCAATTAATTTTGTAAGTGTAATTGATACATTTCCCCCTTACAGATTATGAGAAGAAAAAATCAGTGCCGAGTTTTGTGGACCGCATCTTCGGTGGGGAGCTCACGAGCACGATCATGTGTGACGAGTGCAGAACGGTGAGTGGCGGTCGTGCTGGGGACTCACTGCCAAGCAGCCTGCCAGCTGTGCTTTCAAACAGAGGCTGCACCACAGCCGTCCTCGGGCCACCGGGTGCTGTTTGCTGCTGGCAGGGGGCCCTCTTGATATTGGAAGAAGTGATTCACGTGTTTTGCTTCCCTGACCCACAGTTCTCAGTGCTGTATTTTTCAAAGCTTAGGCCCCCGCCCCCAATCTTACTCTATGATGTTTACAGTGAATCTTTTCCTTCCTTTTACGTTTTCTTTTTTGGTTGGTTAAGGTCTCCTTGGTTCATGAGTCTTTCCTTGACTTGTCTCTACCAGTTTTAGATGATCAGGTAAGACTATTGAGTTCATTTTATTTAAGTAGATCTTTTTCCTGTTTAGATTTTATGGGGGAGCCTTGTCACCTTTTCCAAGTGTGTACATCACTAGCCTGTGAAGAATTTTTCTTAAATAGTTGAATGAAGAATGGGGTAAATACTTTTTTTACAAAAAAAAGAGGGGACTGTGGTTGGAATTCTTTATAGTTAAATTGGTTAGTTTATATGTAAAGATGTATTTTTTTCATACTAAAAGTTATTTATTTTCATTATTTAAGACTAACCACAAATCCCTTACAGTCCTAAGTTCGTAGGTGTTAATAAAGACTATCTCAGTTTTAAGCCATATGAATTTGGTTTCTAGTAGTAGTAGGAAAAAAGAAAACAAGATATGAATTTTGGATAAATTATTATTCAACTTAATATGAATTGGGTCCTTTTAATCACTGTTACGTGGTGATTAAAGTCTTACAAATTTATTTTCTCTTTCCCCAAAACTGTCATTTCCACACAAAGAAAAAAATGAATAAAAAGAAACACCTGCATGGGGACGGGGAGATGATGGGGACAGAAAGGGCACTTGGAAGTGGACAGGCCATCGGGCTGCGGCCCGTGTCGAATGCGGTGGCTGCGTGCCTTCTGTCGCCCTTCCCTGTGGACTTCCCTTTCTGACTGTGGGTTTGCTTGTTTTGTCAGGATACGAAGAGTGCTGTTTAGTATTTGAGATGAACAAATTTTGTCCCGGGTATATTTTCAAACATTGTGGGAAAGCAATTACTGTAAAATAGGAGTAGAAAAACATTTATGTAGTCTCTTCATCAAATAGTAGTTGTGAAATTTTATTTTTGGCCCATTTTTTTTCCATATTTTAAGAGTGGTAAGAAAAGTATAAATGATAAAAATCTGAAAAAGACAATGGAGAACGAAGATAAAGACAGCGAGGAAGAAAAAGATAACGACACTTACATAAAAGAGAGAAATGATATTCCGTCAGGAATAAGCAAGCACTTGCAGAAAAAAGCAAAGAAGCAAGCCAAAAAGCAGGCCAAGGTGAGTCACTGGGGGAAGGCCACACTCCTCTAGCTCCCGTTTGAACGACTGCGTGAGTCGGACCGACGTGGCGGACAGGCCTCGTTGTATAGCCGGCACTTTCACTTGGTCGTCCCAGAGCCGTCCCCTGCGTGCTCTCTGCTGGAAATCTCTTCCAGTAGATGCCAAGAAAAGGGACAGCTTTTAAAAAGGTTTAGTTCATTTTTAACGTTTTTGAGTTATTTATTCATTGACATCCAAACTTTAAAAATACATTCATTCATATGTACAGGTCCTCTTGACCCCCGTCCTTTTATGATACTCATAACCACTTCACAAGCTCATGTGTTCTCTGGAGTTTCTTTTGGAAAATATGATCAAATACAAGGATGTTTTTATCTCCTTTTAGAAATTATGCACGTGGTTTTGGACTTTGTTTTTTGTTTGTTTCTACTTTATTAGATTCTTGGTCTTTCCATTTAGGACACAAACATTTGTTTTTTAAATATTTTTATTTAAGAAAGAGGAAGGGAGAGGGGGAGAGAGAGAATCATCAATGATGAGAGAGTATTATTGATTGGCTGTCTTCTGCACGCCCCACATTGGGGATCGAGCCCGCAACCCGGGCCTGTGCCCTGACCGGGAAGTAAACGCTGACCTCCTGGTTCATAGGTCGAGCTCAGTCCCTGAGCCACACCAGCCAGGCAGGTTGTACCAATTTTTATTCCCACTGGCAACATCGGAGACTTGCTTTTTCTCCTTGTCCTCAACGACAGTGTGTTCTCAGGCTCTCAGGCGTCTAGATTTCTGCCCGTCTGATGGCGGCAGATAGTAACTTACTGCAGCTTATTCTCCACTTATTTTAATGTAAGTGAAATTCAGCAGATTTTTATGTTTAAGAGTCATTTGTGTTTCATTTAAAGTATTCACTTACGTCCTTTCCCTATTTTTATTTTTTCTAATTGAGCTTATTGAGGTGAAATTGGTTAATGAAATTCTATAGGTCTCGGGTACAGTTCTACAATACGTCATGTGTGTCGCATCTTTCTTTCAGGTGTGACTGTTCTTACTGAATCACTTGGGAGACTGTTTGTGTCCTGTGCTCCCTTCTGCCCCTCTGTTCACGTTAGCCTCCCGGGCCTGTCCTCTTAGTTACAGCCAGATGGTGACCCGTCTTCAGGCAGGACTCTCGATGAAATAAAGGCCTTTGTCCCTCCGCGTGGAAATAGGCTGCAAATGGACAGTCCTCTGTACACAGGCTTCCTTGCTTCTCCCAACTTGGGAACATTTGTTTCCTGAATGTTTCCCTCCGTCTCTCTGTCCACAGTAGCCCTGTCTCCTCAGGGAAACCAGCCTGAGTTGTGTGTGTAAAGCAAGCCTGTCAAACTCAAAGGCTACAACGGGCCATGTAAGATTTAAGTTTATGTGGCCGCAAAATAACAAGTTTCAGTTTTCGTAGAAACGTAGGTTTAGTTCGATAGAGACATGCTGAATACAAAGGGCTGAAATAAATGAGTCATCGTTAACATAAAATAATAGAACACTTAAATAAAAATTAATATTTTTCTTGAACATTAACCTACCAGACACTGAATAACTGCACAAATTAATAAACGTAATGCAAATAAACCTATTTTTCTTTTCTCCGAAAGCAAAATATTTCCTGTTGCGCACACCAAACACGTCAGCCCAAGATGAATGACGTGGCCACCGGCTGCTAAAATATTTGCTGCTGGTGTCAGTGGAAATGGTGCACCTGCGTGTACAGTGTGTAAGGGGAATGAATGCAACACGATTATAGTCACCAGTCATTAGCGAACGTTATAGTTCGTTATTAATTATGTATAACAGGATATCGTAAAAATTAAGTTACAAAATTTTTATTAAAACGTTTCTTATTATATTGGCTGGGCCGCAAAAATATTCGTTGTGGGCCACGAGTTTGACATGTTTTGTGTAAAGTCACTAGAGGGTATAACAGTCTACTGCTCTGTCCAGAGCACTCTTAGAACATCCTGCACATTTTTATTTGCCCTAGTATGACGGTGGTTTGCTGATTGGTGATAGTTTATTCCTGCTTTCAATCAAAAACCTTTTCTTCAAAACTTATTTGATCCCTGATAGTAAAGGAACTCTTAGGATCAGTTTTGGGAATAAATTCTTCCTTATCAACAACTTTATTTTTGATGAATAAGCAAGAGAACCTGATGTGTTACATGTATGCTCTTTCTCTTCCTCTCTCTCAATTTTTAAAAAAATGTTTTATGCTTTTTACACAGAACCAGCGAAGGCAACAAAAAATTCAAGGAAAAGTTCTTCATTTAAATGATGTCTGTGCCTTGGACCATCTTGAAGATAATGAGTGTGAGGCTGAAATGTCAGTTGAGGGAGAAGTGGATATTAAATCCGACCATATCTCACAAGAGGAAGTTATAAATAACGAATATTGTGTTAATCAGAATGACTTGAATGGCCAAGAGAAAATGATAGAAAATGTAACTGACAATCAAAAATTCACAGAGGACGTAGATGTGAAAAGTGTCAGTGTGGATAACGACCTGGAGGTTTTGTCATCTTCTCCCACTGACTGTCCCGGGAGTTTGAACGGTGCCTGCCTGGATGCGGGGGGCGGTGGGGAAGTGGACATTTCTAGGGGTTTCCAGAACCTGCACTTGGATGCTGCTCTTCACCCTGACGACATACATCTGGAGATTCTGAATGGCAGCCCTGCTCCCGGGACCACGCTGTACGAGTGTGTGGGCCAAGATCCAGAAACTGCCTTCTGTACCCTTGCGAACAGGGACGCGTCCAGTGCTGATGAGTGCTCCATCCAGCACTGCTTATACCAGTTCACCCAGAACGAGAAGCTCCGAGATGCCAACAAGCTGCTGTGTGAAGTGTGCACCCGCAGACAGTGTGGTGCACCAAAGGCAAACCTAAAAGGTACTGGTCCCTCCCAGAGAGCACACTCGGTGTGGGGCATGTGCTGCCGTCGGCAGGGCACTGCTGCTCATTGTGTCAGGACTTGGATGGCACCAGAAAATTCTCTCCATCTAAATATTCGACTAGGAGGTCGGATTACCGACCTTGATTGTGGGGCTTCCCAACAGTGTGCCCTTGGGACTCCTCCCCTGTGGGTCAACGGTCCCGCGGGCATGGTCACAGCGGGACCCTGGCGGGGAGTGGCGGCTGCCTTGCTCCTCAGTTTCCCACCAGCATTGGGATGGCCCTCACCTCCTTCCTCCCAGGAAGCCACACTTTTTTTTTTTTTAATTTTTTAAAATACATTTTATTGATTTTTTTTACAGAGAGGAAGGGAGAGGGATAGAGAGTTAGAAACATTGATGAGAGAGAAACATGGATCAGCTGCCTCCTGCACACCCCCCACTGGGGATGTGCCCACAACCAAGGTACATGCCCTTGACCGGAATTGAAACTGGGCCCCTTCAAGTCCGCAGGCCGACGCTCTATCCACTGAGCCAAACCGGTTAGGGCTTTTTTAAAAAAAATATATTTTATTGATTTTTTTTCAGAGAGGAAGGGAGAGGGAGAGAGAGTTAGAAACAAGGAAGCCACACTTTAATTCCTCAGGTACTAACTAAAGGGACATGCCCAGTGCGAGGTCCTGGGTGCAAGGCTTTCTCAGCCTCCCTCAGAGGGAGGAAGAGGAGCTTGGGGGAGTGGGACAGGGACTGTGGATGCTTAAGGACGCTTGCTAGATTGAATCGTTGAAACTAATTTTCAAGTCTAGTTTTTCATGTATTGACATGTCAACACAGAATAAACTTTTGATTCCACAATTGTTTTATTTTTTAAAAATTTTTTAAAAATATATTTTATTGGTTTTTTACAGAGGAAGGGAGAGGGATAGAGATTTAGAAACATCGATGAGAGAGAAACATCAATCAGCTGCCTCCTGCACACCCCCTACTGGGGATGTGCCTGCAACCAAGGTACATGCCCTTGACTGGAATCAAACCTGGGACCCTTCAGTCCGGAGGCCGACGCTCTATCCACTGAGCCAAACTGGTTAGGGCCACAATTCTGTTTAGAGCAGGTGTTGACAAACTAGTCCAGTGTGGCCTGCGCCTGTTTTTGTATGGTCTCTGGGGAAATGCTTTTCATACATAAATATTTGAAAGTTTATTTTATGGTAGAAAACACTAACTCTGAGCCCCAGTTAATTAAATGTTCTCTCTCCAAAAGTAATTACATTATTTTCTTCAGTAGACTCGATCGTACTTTATTACATTTTGAGTTCCATCAGTAAAAATTGGTGGAAGTTTTTAATCTGATGTATAAATACCTACAAAATCCTTGATTGTTCCTTAGTCCATAAAGCCTAAAATATTTACCTGGTCCTTTCCAGAAAGTGTACAGTTCTGGCTTTTTCATCACAGACTGAATGTCTTCGAGTTCTAAAATGTTCACACTGCTATATTTTTTTCTTTTTTTAGGTGAAAAGAAACATGTTTACACCAATGCCAAAAAGCAGATGTTGATTTCTCTCGCTCCTCCTGTTCTCACCCTTCATTTGAAGCGATTTCAGCAGATACCCATTTGTTACCTGAAATTTACTTTGAACATGTAACACCTGCTTTATGTCTCAACATAATACTTTTCTTTGGTTTTCTTTTACTTAATTCTAACGTCAAAGAAATATGAAAGTAAATACGTGTTTGTAAGACAAAAGTTTTGATTAAGGTGTTTTACTAGAATTCACGTTGCTCTTTTTAGTAATGTTAGCATTGTGCTCTAACCTTAGTTTTAGGTTAAAAAAGACCAGTTTCCCAGTTACATACCCCACTTAGAGCTGGCCCCAGTGGAGGCTGAGTGCTTCTCAGAAGAGTATTCTGCTCAGTTTTAAGCATCAGATCCGCAGGTCTAACGTGGCTTTCCTCGTTGCCAAAGCAGAAACGCCGAGTTTCCTCACAGGAGCACGTAGCCACACCGACCAGCTCACAGTCAGGGAGAGACACTGAAGTAGGGCGGTGGGGCTGCAGTTTCCTTACCATGTACAGCTTGTGCCGGACAAGAACCTAAATCTGTTCCTCTTTTCCAGGCTGGTTTTAACCTACGCAAAATTAACAAACACATAAAATTTCCGGAGATCTTAGATTTGGCTCCTTTTTGTACTGCTAAATGTAAGGTAGGTAAAGTGTTCTTGGGAAAATCCTTCAAAGGGAAATCATCTTACTTCCCCAAATAGAGCAGCAGCTCACCAAGTGTGAAGTGGAGGAGCATTTCTGAGTGGAGTGGACCTTTGGCTTCTGTGCCTTCACTTTCAAGATCTGTGATGAATTGTTTTGAATGTTAGCGTTATTTCAGTTCAGCATGTTTTGAACTCCCATTATTGTGGCAGACGTTGTCTGGAACTGAGAGCACAAAACTAAAGGTGAGCAGACATATTAACAGGCAGTCTGTCTAATGAGGCTCAGTGGCAAGATTGGTGCACACAGAGCAAGGTGGTTCCAGGGAGGTTTTGTTGAGTGGACACGTCTCAGCCAGCACTAGAGTAGGACTGGTGCGGCGAGTGGAGTGGCCATGTGAGGTGGTGTGGGGGGGTGCAACAGTTCTGGAGCTCACAGGACAAGGTCTGGGGAGTGTGGGGAGCTGAGCTAGGAACCTGGCTTTATTAGGCGAGCAGTGCGGAGCCACAGAAAGGGGTCATTGAAGATCTGTGTATCACATGGGTTCTTGCTGAAGCCTGGAGGCTGGGCTTTGAGGAGGAAATGACTAGAGGCAGAGGAACGAGTTGGGAGGCTGTTGAGTTCAGTCTGTGGATGCTGGGCTTAAACTAGGGCAGGAGGAAAATTAACCAGACTTGTGGTCAGTTGGCCTGCAATATAAGACAGAGTCCTTTCCATAAATGCTGAGGGTGACCCAGAAAGAGGGGTTGAGCGTAGATTCCGGGGCCTGGCTGAATGACTGGGTGTGTGGGCAGAGGGAATGCCATACATTGATGTGGGAAACCCACGAAGGGCAGGTGGAGAAAGTTGATAAAGGGTTCTGTTTGGGAAGGACTTGGATGAACTTGTTTGAGGCCCAGGGCAGAGGCAAGGATTTGGCCATCAGTGCTAGATGGTGGTTAAAGCTGGGAGGTAAACGCAGAGCTCTGGCTGTCAATGATCTCCAGGTGGAAGATGTGTCCAGTTTAAATACGCCAGTCTAAGTACATCCAAAGTTTTACTTTATCCACGAAACTTGAAATGATAGGAATTCCTCTTCCCAATCTAAACTTTGCTTTGAAGCAGATTTCAGAGATGGCAGGTAGTGAATTGCAATTAGTATGTTCGTAGGCCACTGCCACTTTTGCTGGTAGCTTTGAATACAGGGCATCAGAAATCCAGCTTTTGCCTAAAATGCCAGTGCCCTTTGTTGAGGCTTCAAGGGAAGGGCCACGTGTCCTTGACATCAGAGTTTCAGAGAACAAGACTGGAAAGGGGTATAGACTAAACAGTAGAGAGATCACGGTAAATTTTTCAAGTGCTGGTAACTTCCAAGGGTTGAGACAGGAGATACTGGGGATAAAGCAGGTAGATCCGTTAAGAGGCTTTGTGAAAAGGAAAAATGGCAGGTCCTTGAACATTTTAAGTCTGGGAGACTTGGTAGGTTTGGAGGTCAAGAGGAAAATCTAGAAGTTGAAGATACAAAAGGTAAAGGTCCTTGATGTGGGGAAGACCCTGAGGATGAGGACGTGGCACTACAGGGCAAACAGGCCCTCTGCAGTGTAGGTGAGGCTGTGCCTCAGTGTCCTGCAGGGGGAGGGGAGGCCGGTTTCTGGGAAGGACAGCCCAGGACAAGTGACAGGGCTGTGCAGTCACCACCCACACGTACAATTGTTCCCCAGCAACAGCAGCTGTGTGGGTGGGTTTGTGATAAACTGGATGTGGTGGCCATGCTGGTGCGGGTGGAAGGTTATTTGTGATGCTCATGGTCTGTTCTCGAACGCAAATGGGCATTGGAACCACCAGGGAATCACTAGGCCCCGCGGGGTCTGAGCATCTGCATTTCTAAGCTCTCAGGTGGTCCCCGTGCTGCTGTTCTGTTACACTGAGTCTCGAAGATACAGATTTTATCTGGGAATGAGACCAAGAGGCAGGAAGAAATGGGACTGGAGGGTCCTGTTAGGATGCGGAGTCCAGGTGAAGCGAGGCTGGCGTAGCTGTGCACCAGATTGGACTTTCAGTCAGAATCCTGACAGCTCTGAGTGACGAAGCTGACCTAGAATGGCAGGGACAGTACTGAGAGTCTGATGGACAGTCCCTGAGGAGGGTGGCTGGATTTGGGGTGAAGCAGCATTGAGCTCAGTGAATAGGGGTACCGATGACAGCGGGGTGTACACAGCACCACTGGAGGGCGGGTGCTGGTTGGCAGCAGCCCCAGCTGGAGGTGCCTGTCCACGTCCATCCAGCCTGTAATGAGCGGGTCTGAGGAGCCCCCTCTGCTCTAGACAGGGACCGAGGCCAGAGGCAGAGCCAGCCCCTCACTGAACCCAGGGGTGGGGGTTGGATGTTTTGAAATGTGACTGGTAGTTTTTAGCAGGACCAAGGGTGAGTGGTTGAGGCCTTTGGGATTATTTGATCCCAGCTCTCCAGAAGGAACTCGGGCAGGAAACGACACCATGGGGTGGCCTCTTTGTAGGAAGCCTGGGCTTGGCTCAGTGGGCGACCTCTGAAGTACAACTGTCTTGCCCACATTTCCTGTGTAAATGTGATGAGAACTAACATCTGGGTCCTGTCCGGTTCTACAGAATGTGGCTGAAGAAAGCACCAGGGTGCTGTACTCCCTGTACGGAGTCGTGGAGCACAGCGGTACCTTGATGTCCGGGCACTACACTGCCTACACCAAGGCGAGAATGGCAAACAGTCGTCTGTCTGACCTTGTTCTCCGCGGGGATGTCCCCCAAGGTGAGCCCATTCAGTTCTGGTAACTTGGCATACACGTGGCAAACCCAAAAGTGAGTAACGGGAACCGTTCCATTTACACTTAATTTTCCGTCTCCTCTGCAGATTTTGAAATGGAATCAACCAAAGGGCAGTGGTTTCACATCAGCGACAGCCACGTGCAAGCTGTGCCTACAACGAAAGTCCTGAACTCACAAGCGTACCTCCTGTTTTATGAGAGAATACTCTAAGTTTTTATAACAGCTGTGATAAAAATAAACAAGTGAAGACTAACTAAATCATGTTCACGGTAAATTACGCCCACACCAGGAGAAATCATGTGCTGAAACATTGAAGGAAACACCTGCAGATTGACCACGGTTTTGTCCTGTCATCTGTCGTCATGGTGTTCCTGCCTGCTCCCAGGTTCTGGACGGATTCTGAATCAAGTCCTCTGGTTAACGTGTCTGTGGTGGTTACAGCACATCAATAAACTGACTTACCCCAACACTTGTTTTATTACAAGAAAGATGGTGAATTGTGTTGACTTACCCCCACCAAGTACCATGTGACTGGCTAAGGAAGCTTCACTACATGTGCCAACTTTATGAACATAGGTATTTGGTATTGGCAGTGGTGTGTGACAGGCAGAAGCGTGTCTTTAACACTGATGCCACGGTGGGCACGGCTGCGTGCAGGCTAACTGCAATTAACTGGCACCAGGCACCAGCTCCCTTCAACGCCAGCGTGTCGAGGGAGCCTGCAAACTGTCCGCCCAGTCCATTCCCTTTACCAAGCCTGTCAACAGTCCTGGGAGTTTCTCTAGGAATTTCTTTGATGACAGGAACCCTGGACTATGAAGTTACTGAAGAGGTGTCACTTTGTAACGTGTAGGGCTTAGCTGGGACCCTGTCAGCCATAGTGCTTCTAAAAGTCCTTCAGAACACCAAAAATATAAAATTTGAAAGTTTTCCAACACAAATGTGACACGTCCCATAAAAATCAGTTAGCTTTTACTGATCTTATGAAAGCAAACTTGGTTAATTTGTACGGGTCAGGAGGGGCATGCTCAGCTGTATCTCAGCATCTTTGCACTTTGCTGCTAGAGTAAGGATTTCAACCCTTCACTGCTAATGAAACAAGTTACTGTGAGTCTTAGGGTTTCCAGAGTTGTGATAAAAACTGGTCTGTCACACCCCTTCACAAGGCCAAGTCCCGCGAGAGCAGCGCAGACCATGTCTGAGTACACGAGCACAGCCGTGTTCGATACAACTCATGCACCAAGAGGCCAGGCACACACTGGAAAGAGGCCCCTGATCACTCCCACAGCCAGTTGCATGAACCAGGTCGAGTCGTCTTAGATCCAGGGACAGTGGTCAACAGAAACGAGGGTTTGATAGTAACAACACCTTTACTGCATTGTCCAGCCAAGGACACAAACACAACACTTCTTAACTTAAGAAAAACGCCAGGCAATTCCTAGTTCACTACAACTACTACTACAGCAAAAATTAACCCACTCAGTCATTTTGGTCGTCATCCCAGTCTTTCTTCCCAGTGGGAGGCTTGGGCCCACCGGCTGGTTTTGCCATGATGATCTGCAACACAAAACAACAAGAACATACTTACAAACTCAACCTTTAGAAGGAGGAAAAAAGATCACGTTTTTATTGGCCTGACTGAAGATTAAGCAATCATCTAGACATAAGCCATGGGTTTTACAGTGCACATGAAATTCAGCACTCAGCAGAGTTCCCTGCTTTCCTCAACATTAACAGCAACAAAACCCACACCCATTAGGGAAGGGCGCTCATTCCCTCCAAGACCTGCAGGTCAACACCCATGGAGCCGAGAAAGACTGCCACGTACCACCGTACCACCAGCGTGAACCAATCAACATGGCACCCGATTTGCTATTTATACACGAGTGTTGTCTTGCCAACCATCTTCATCACAATTTCCTTGAGGTTTAGGAACTTTAGGTCCACCTGCCAGTTTTGCCATTAAAATCTAATAAGTTCAACACTGAAAATTTCTAGTCGTGCACCCGAGAACCACTCCAGCGGCAGGAAGCGTGTGGCATGAACCAAGTTCACCCATCCAGTTCCGTGGTAAGTTAAAAGCACACACCAGAAGCCTCTGCTTCATCTACAATGTGCTAGCCCAGCATTCCCCAAGTACAGTCATCCAGCATCACCAAAGGACTAGAGGCCCAACACTGGGAGCCTTCGGGGGATGTCAAACTGAAGGGGAGCGCGGGCCTAAGCTGCAGTCGGACATCCTTGGTGCTGCCGCAGAGTCCTCAGCCCAGCTTGTGGCCGAGTGGGGCTCCCCCTGTGAGACTGCACTGACCACCAGGGGGCAGCTCCTGCAATGAGCATCTGCCCCCTGGTGGTCAGTGCGCATCATAGTGACCCATCCTTCTGCTGTTTGGTCGATTTGCATATTACCCTTTTATTATCTAGGAGGATTTGTTTGGAAAAAAGGGAGCAGGGAGGTGACAGTTTAGGGCTGAAATCAATTTGGGAGAGTCTAAAATTAAATTAGTTGGGTTTCCTCAGAATAGAACTCTCCAACTCATACTTTCTGAATCTCAAAACTAGAAACAGTATTGCTTCCCAAATTTATATTAAGAAATGTTTCTGGGTTTGGCTTCTGTTTAAAGCACAATACCACCCCCTTACCCGATTGGTTCCACACCTCTTTTCAGAAGCTTCCATAAGAAATATGAGCCTTAAATTCCTAGAATACTACTTTACAAACTGAAGTAAGTTCAGATTGAACTAAAGGCATTATCATTTCAGAATCTAAGTGTAGCTTGATTTCTTAAACAGTACCTAGACCAGTTCTCAAACTTTCGGGGCCTCGTAACCACCTGCACGGCTTCTTTAAAACACATTGCTGGGCCTCCTTCCAGAGTTTCTGATTCAGTGAGTCTGGGTTGGGCCCCAAAATTTGAATTTTTACAAGTTTTAGGTGATGCTGATTTGTGGACTGCTATTTGACAAAGGTCAATCCATCCCTTCTACATTATGCAACACTTACAACTGATTTCCAAGTCCTGTCCCACAATATACGCTTCGCAAAATTAGGTACAAATTCATGGCAGCAACACACACTGGTGAATGTGGTCAGAGGGTGGTCGGCACCTGTTTTCCCAAGTGCAGACCAGGCAGACAACAACGAACTCAAGAAGCCCAGGCTCCTGTTTAAACCCAAGACCCAAAGCACCTTTGTGACCGAGGCCCTCGGCGACTGCAGCCACTGTCTCGCTGGGAGAGCTGACATTCACAAAGGGTCTGAGTTAAGGAACTGCCTGTCAGAGTATCTGCTCCCATCTCCTGTCCCCTTCTACTCTGGACAGTTTTCATTCTTGGCCACATGCTAACTTTCAGAACAAGCATTTCCTCAGGCTTCCACTATGTTTACTTAAAAACTGGAAAATACATATTTTCAATGAAAACTACCCAATACATCAATGTAACAACGCCCAACTAATAAATCTACCACACAAAGCCCAGCTGCATTTTGCTCATCTTGTGATGGGCAACGTGCTCTCTGGCACTGAGCTGCCATCTGTATTCCTGTCAACATCACCAACTGGTCCCCGTGTTCAGGTGTCTAGTTCCCACCCCACTTGCTTCTCACAAGATTAATTTGACGTAACTTTCACTTAATGGATTGATACTGTGCTCCCACAAATTACAAGGTTCTATGAAGTACGTATACTTCATTGCTTAGAATCACTTCTAGAATTTTGTAGAAAAATATATTTCATTAAGTTTACTAGCAAACACCTTGAAAAATTATGAATTCAGGTTTGTCTCTGAACCCAGTAGTCGTTACCACAAATTTTTTTTAAAAGCGGAGAAATACTATGATTTTTAATATCTTAAAAATCTTTTAGTCCTACCCCTACACATAATTTGTCACAGTAGGAAAGTTAAGCACCCAGCTCCTACTGTCTCATGAATTCCCTGTAAGCTGGTGACCTGCAGTGTCTGCCCTCTGTCCCGCCTCATTCCTCACCAACGTCGCCCTGAACTTCCTCTCTGTGCTATTTTACAAAGGGCCTGAAAACGATGACTATAAACCAGATCAGTTTAAAGACACTGGCCCGGCCGGCAAGGTTCAGTGGTTGATTATCGATCTATGAACCAGGAGGTCACAGTTCGATTCCCGGGCAGGGCACATGCTCGGATTGGGGGCGCAATCCCCAGTAGGGGGCGTGCAGGAGGCAGTCGATTTTCTCTCATCATTGATGTTTCTATTACTCTCTCCCTTCCTCTCTCTAAAATCAATAAAAAAAAACATACTTGAGGGGAAAAATAAAGAATAAAGACACCGTTGCTGGCCCTCCTACACCTGTCAGGCGAAGATGAAGGCCACTCCTGTGAGCAGAAAGAGAACTGTGCTCGGCCTGGTTCCATGAAAACACACTATTGAGCCCCACGAGTATTAGTTTTTCTAAAGATCAGAACCCCCCTCCCCTCACCTGATCCACTCTGAGCACCGTGACGGCGGCGTTGGTGGCCAGTTTGATGGCCCAGTACTTCCCCAGGTACGTGTCCAGGACACCAGCCTCCAGCATGTCCTTCACGGCAGGGACTTCAGCCTGTGGGCAGAGCAGTTCTCCCTTTAGGTTCTTTATGTGGAAATGTTTACAGGACAAAAGTGCCACCCTACACACCCTATAGAAGATTACTAATAAAGCAAGACAGTAAGTTCCCATCCCTTTTCCTTTTACACAAGTATTTCTACTTGCAGGTTTCGCATTCACAAAATCAAGTTCACAGTGTTTTGTCCAAATACCTCAATATCTAATCCAACGTTTTTGTTTCCTTCCTGATGCACTGCATAGAGCTTGGAGATGACTTCGTTGGCTTTAACCCCCGAGTTTTCTGACAGTGCCCGGGGAATAGCTTCAAACGCCTCCGCAAACTTCTTGATGGCGTACTGTTCAAGCCCAGGACACGTCTGCAGCAGAAACAAGCTTGTTAATGTATTTGTTCAAATCACAGGAGGAAAGCCACTGCACCCGAGAAAGCTATACCTCTCCGTAGGACGTGATCTGCTTGGCTAACTCGATTTCTGTTGCTCCACCTCCAGGCACAAGACGTTTATCCTGTAACATGTAGAAAAATGTCAATGAGCAGTTTTGTTTTCTGTGCTCGGTTCCCGTGCTCCACCCAGGGCCTGCTGGTCAGGACCTGTTCCTCACTCTCTAAGCACAACTGTGACCCAGATGTAGAGCTCTGGGTGTCGGGTACATGACGAGGGAGAAAGCATGAATGGGAGCCTAAGAGCTGTGCCTGTGAAGGAACCACCACAACCATCCCTTCGAGAACAGCTCACGATCTCAGGTAGGACAGGGCTCTGCTTCCCACCAGCGCCCCGGGAAGGCCGCCCCGCGCTCAGGAGTCTGCACTGCGCCTGAGCCCTGCAGCGAGCGCCACCTCGACGCCTCGGGACTGACCCTGGTGAGGACTTTGAAAGTGTTCACAGCGTCATCGACCGCCCTCTCCACGTCGTCCATCAGGTTGTCCGTGGAGCCTCGGAGCACGATGGTGGAGATGGCCCCGTCCTCCTTTTCTGTGGGTCAAGTGCAGACATTTGGGGAGGAGTGAAGAGCACGAGCTCCCGGGCTGCGGGCACCTGCGCCCCCCCACCTACCGTGCTTGAAGACCACCACCTGGGTGTCCCCCACTTCTGAGAGGGAAACACTGTCACAATGCCCCATTTCTTCAGCCACAGGAGGAGTCTGGAAGAAAGCGACCGTTGTAACAACAATAACCAATAGGCTTGGCCGTTTGTTAATGTGTCCAAAATGCTTACCAGCCTAGGCAGAGCTGTAGCACCAACAGTCTTACACAGCCGCCGGAGGTCCCACTTTGAGTTCAGCCTTAAAAACAAAACCCCAAAACAAAGACCTTAATAGAAGCTTTGATTCCAACAGCTAGAAAAAAATGCAGAGATTAAGCAGGAAACTGTACACTGGTCCCCATGCCACACATTTTTGAAGGTTCAAGCTCAGAAAAGGTTTGGATTGCACGGTGAGCCCAGGTTGGGGGTGGGGGTAGGGACGGCGCGGGTCACGCATTATTCTAGAAGAGGGAGCTTCAAGTCCCCGTCGACATTGAGGGGTCAGTTGTAAAACATGAGGGTACGTAGAAAACATCTGCTTTCCTGTGGCAGCCACATGCAGGGAAGAGAGCAGGGATTTATCTGCTCATTAGCTCAAGTACGAGAAGAGGGGGCGATGGTAGAGGACCTGTCCAGTGCCTCATGTCCTGACCCCACACTCTGGTGACTGTGCCAGGCCTCTGCCAGGAACGCCTTCCCTCCCTCTCTTCAAATGACAACCCAAGATTCAGTTAGTTCTTTTGCTCTTTGATCGAATACCTTACGCTTCCCTTTTTCAAACAGCCGTCAGGTGTGCTGAATTTGATAGTGCCGCACCATCAACAAGCCCTTTAACAGAGGTGAGCAGAAGGAAGCAGCCCTCACCTCACCAGCATGACGTTGTACTTGTTTGCGTAATGGAGAGCCATGTCCGCCACCTTGCCGCCCGTGACGATGACGTTCGCACCGGTGTCAGCGATAGCTTTGACTTGTGCGTCCATAAGGTTTTCTTCTCCCTTACTGAAATTCATCAGCTCCTCAGCAGTCTTTATCAGCACTGTTCCCTAGCAACACAAGGAGGAACTCTCTTTAAAACCATCTCATGGCTTTGATGTTCAAAGTCAGAAGATAGCATTCTACTGAAGACATAAAGATTTGGGAAAAACATGAAAATCCACCTGAGTGTATTACGAAGCAGAATACGAAACCTTTACAATAGACACCCAGCTTGTTCCCTGCCTCCCCCGTTCCAAAATGGACACCTGCTCCCTGACAGGCACCTTGGCGGAAAGGCTGGAAACACCGCACGTTCGATGTTTTGTTGGGCAAGGGTCCTGGCGTCGGATTTTGACAAATAGTTACCTAGGTAACAATGTGGTTCTTCCATTACACCAACAATCATCTGCCACGTGCAAAATGACAACGATAGGCTTTTCTGTACCGAGCAGACGTTTTTATAAGAATGTGGACTGATGACCACTCCCCACCCAAACCTGTCACACTTCTGAGCCCATCAACAACTCGGTTTCAACAATCTCGGGATGAAGCCAGCAGTGACCCATAAACTTCAAACTTGACGTAACATGTATTTAAAAAAACACAAACGTATAATTTTAATTACATCAGCATGTTTTTCTTAGGATGCTACCGAAGCCCAACATCGCCTTTTAAAACACGAATGAACAGCACACAGCACTGGGATTCCCCATGGGCACTCTACTGCTGAGTGTGCGACTCCTATAACGGTCAAGGGCCATCTTTATCACAACAGAAACCACACCACTGTGTAAAGACTCACACTCAATATTCAGTATTGGAATTAGATATTCAAATATAAACCCGGCTTTAAAAACCAGACATGACCTGAGTTTCCAATGATTACACAGTATTCACCGGTTAAGAGCAAACCGCCCCTAGAACAGAGAATCCTGTAGCCGCCTGAGCGGGCAGCCCCGGTCTCCCTCCCGGTGCTGGTACCTTGGTCTCGGTTATCATGCCGTCGAAGGGACACGAGTACACAGCTATCTTCGCGTCTTTGACGGAGCTCACGTCCCCTTCCGCTTCCTTCTTGAAGACCATGCCGTGCAGGACTGAAGAGGAACCGACGCCCGCGCCCTGAGGAGCGACACCAAGGCCACAGTGAGCTCACAAGCAGCACCCGGGCTGTGCTGTCTGCAGTTACCAACAATACCCCTTCACCAGCGACAGACAGCAGCGCTGACCCTGGGGAATGGGTGGGAAGGGGCCACCGATATGGGGGAGGAGAGAGGGCCTTCAGTACAGTGGGAGGCGCCAAAGACAGAAAACTGTTCTCATCCATCCATCCATCCACCACCCCCCCTCCCCCCGCCATCGTCCACCCCCACCCCAGTACTGGGTGCCGAGGGACAGGCACACTCAGTACTGGGGCAGAACAGAGAACAAGCATCGTTTCAGATCTCCCAAGTTCACCACTGAATAGTGAGGGGGCACTGCATGGAGTCAGAAAACAGCCTGGGCACCTTCACACACACAGAGCGGGCACGTGTGCTTGTGGAGGCTAAACTTCCGCTATATCAACAGTCATATGGCAATGTGCAAAACCACGAATTCTGGTTTTAATATACCAATCAGACATTTTTATGAAAAATACAGGCTTATTTCAATGCTAACATTAAAGTTATTATTGCAGAGCAAAGGACAACTTCCATCCCAAACAAAACTGCCCAAGCTTGCGGCTCTAATGCAGCACATCCAAAGAATATGAAGATCAGTGTTTTGCTATGCACGCTCTCACCCTTCAAGCTATCATGGAAGAATGACAACTTTAGCCCTAACCAGCTTGGCTCAGTGAATAGAGCGTCGGCCTGTGGACCGAAGGGTCCTGGGTTACATTCCGGTCAAGGGCATGTACCTCGGTTGCAGGTTCCTCCCCAGCCTGGGCCCTGGTCAGGGCATGTGCAGGAGGCAAACAATTGATGTTTCTCTCACATCAATGTTTCTCTCTGTCTTTCCCTCTCCCTTCCACTCTTTCTAAAAACCAATGGGAGTTGACTGATGAAGAAGAAATGGGAATGAAGAAGTGTCATTACACTCAAAATATCCTCGGGTGAGGATTAAAATAAATGAATCAATCATAAGTGCCAAAACCCAAGGCAAGGTTTAGGTGTAGATTAACACAATTTTTCTCCCCAAAACAAGTAACTTATCTAGGTCATGTCAAGTGCATTTTCTAAACTTACCAGAATCTTACAAACTCTGATGTTATCCACGTTGAAATGGCCCGACTCAGGAAAGATGGACACTGTTGAGAAAGAGGAGGCATGAGGAGCTGCACGGGGACAGCGAGGAAGCAGCTCCGCCCGTCAGACAAGGGATGTTGGATCTTGACTCACCACAGGCCTGAGCAATGAGCTTGGCCAGAAAGGCTTCGTTGCCGTACTGCTTGCTCATGATGGACGTGTGGAGAAGAGACGCCACTTCATCAACATCCCGGAGGTTTTTTGCAGAACAACAAACCAAACTGGGAAGAATCTCGTGGGCTTTCCTGCAGGCGATTTCATAGCCTTCGATGACCTGACGTGTGAAAGGCAAAAACCGTTCTCAAAGACATACTTTTGACAAAGCAGCATGTTATGGCGACCCCATGAACACGGATTCATTTTCAATATGAAATAACACAGCACACGTCCAGAACAACAGTCATGGCAGAGCCTACGAGTTAGGACAGCCGTGGGCGAGAGGCCACATCTGAATCCTAACCACCACTTATTAGCTACAAGGTCTCGAGCAACATTTGCCTGAGGCCTCACCCCCTTCTCCTGAAATGGACTGGGGTCATTTTATTAGCCTCACAGGTAGGCTCTGGTGCAGACGGGGCGGGGCCTGCAGAGCCGGTCCACAGCACTGGCAGAGGGAAGACTCACGCTCGCTGGGGCTCTGAGGATGGCTCTTGGAAGCAGTGGGGGTGTGCATGCATGAGCACACACATGCACACACGTGAGCACACACACACTAACTAGGACACTAAAGTCAACGCTTGCCTCAGAGACCGACAGGCCGATCCTCAGGAGCTCCTCAGCCAGCTCCAGCAGAGCGCCAGCAAACACCAGCACGAAGTTGGTGCCGTCTCCAACCTCTTGCTCTTGCATGTGCGAGGCCATCACGATCATTTTGGCAGCAGGATGCTGTACCTGGTGGAGGGGGTTGAGTTTAAGAGCAAGTTAAGGCACCGGATATTTAAAGCAATACAGCCACTCATTCCCATTTCTTCTTCTTCAGTCAACTCCGATCTCCCAGGGGCCAGTGACTCCACCGCACAGACCAACGGTGTGGTCACGAGGGGACAACCAGGCACCCCTGCTTCCTGGCCACACGTGGTCACTGTGAAGGGGAATGACCTCAGTGTGTATGCTTTTCACCTGCAGTCGCCAGCACGTCCATCTCCACACACCAGGTCAGAGCGTCATTGTATGTTCACTCAATTAAAAACAAAGTACAGTGGGGCCTTAACTTACGAGTGTCCCGACTAACGAGTTTTTTGAGATACCAGCTGTCTCTCGGCCGATTTTTTGCATTGAGTTGACAGAGCAATTTGAGTTAACGAGCTTGGTCTCAAACAAATTAAACTCGTAAGTCAAGGCCCCACTGTAACTCCCACCACTAGTTCTAGGCCTTTTAAAAAAGCTTTATGAGAGCTAAAACAGGTATCATTTAAGTGGGGCATGAGTCTCACTTTCTGTGTTTATTCTTAATGTAAGGGAATCAATTGTGATTTGAAAAAGGGGAATAGAAAATGTTTCTTCCAAAAAAGTATACCAAGATTTTAAGTGATTTTCCCCCTTAGGATTCAGATGCTTTTTTAGAAATGAGAAAGGGCCCTGACCGGTTTGGCTCAGTGGATAGAGGGTCGCCCTGCGGGCTGAACGGTCCCGGGTTCGATTCCGGCCAAGGGCATGTACCTTGGTTGCGGGCACATCCCCAGTCGGGGGCATGCAAGAGGCAGCTGATCGATCGGTTTCTCTCTCATCAATGTTTCTAACTCTCTATCCCCTTCACTTCCTCTCTGTGAAAAATCAATAAAATATATTTTTAAAAAAATGAGAAAGGGGTACCAACTGACGGTGAGAAAACTAAAAAGTCAGTACTATGATCACATCATGAGGATTGTATCCCCACCACAACCAAGCGACTCCGAGAACAGCACCGCCCACGACACTCACAATGACAAGTCCCTCCAGCATCTTGTGCAATTAAATTTGTTTTATTCAGTACATTAAGAATATATTATTTAATAAGTGAGAGAAATGTTTACATGCCTATAGGGTTTCATTTAAAAGGACTAAGTTGCCCTAACCGGTTTGGCTCAGTGGATAGAGCATCAGTCTGCGGACTGAAGGGTCCCGGGTTTGATTCCGGTTAAGGGCATGTACCTTGATTGCAGGCACATCCCCAGTAGGGGGTGTGCAGGAGGCAGCTGATCGATGTTTCTAACTCTCTATCCCTCTCCCTTCCTCTCTGTAAAAAATCAACAAAATATATTTTAAAAAATAAAATAAAAAAATAAAAGAACTAAGTTATGCGGCTTAAGAGCCAAGTTCAGGAGCATTTGCGGAGGGTCACGGGGCCTCTGGGACAGGCGGGGACAAGTGCTGACTGTCCCAATAACCTGCGGCCGTATCTCTGCTACCGACTGTGCCGTCAGAACAGCGCCGTTTCACTGTCACAAAGCCAAACAAATGGTCTTTTCTTAAAGCCGCTGCTTTGAGCATCAGCTGTCCCTGCCTCGGATAAGCCACTTCAGTGCCACACACTTCAGACCAGACAGCACAGCCATCTGTGTGCTTAGCAAACCTACTCGTTGTTCTTGTTAATCCTCACCTGGGGATATTTTTCCATTTACTTAAAATTAGAAAACAAATGTCTTCACTGATTTCAGAGGGAGGAAGGGATAGGAACATCCACGATGAGAGAGAACCATGGATTGACTGGCTGCCTCCTGCACACCCCCCACCGGGGATCAAGCCCGAAAAACCAGCCTGTGCCCTGATGAGGAATCGAATGCTGACCCCTGGGTTCAGAGGCTGAGGCTCAACCACTGAGCACACCAGCTGGGCTCCACTGATTGGAGAGAGTGGAAGGGAGGGGGAGAGAGAGAAACACTGATTGGTTGCCTCCTGCATGTGCCCTGACCAGGGATGGGGACCGAGCCTGCAACCAAGGTACGTGCTCCGGACCAGAACTGAACCCAGGACCCTTCAGTCCGAAGGCCAGGGCTGATCGGTTTCCTTCCAAAAGCACCCGACAGGGGACCAAACCCAAGACCTTCTGGTGCATGGTACCAGGTCCAACCAACCGGACCGAGCCGGACCCGCCAGGGCTGAAATGAGGTTTCTTCCAGGTTAAGATCTACTTAACCTTCGAATTACCAACACAGTTCTTGGCTTTTTAAAGGAAGCAACTTACTTCCAGCTCTCTTAAAATAGTCGCCGCATCATTTGTCACAAACAGCTTCTCCAGGTGGTTGATAACCATTTTGTTCATTCCTGAAAGTTAAGTTAGAAAAACAAGTCCATAACCATTCAAATCCTTCTCCAAATACCCAGGAAACTCTAGTTAAAAATCTGTTTCCATGCATTTCTTAAACAACTGGAAGAACCCACCCCACTCCAACTCTCCCATGGCCCCCAACGCACACCCAGGTCATGCCTCCCCTCACATCTCCCCAGTTTACTTGGGACGATGCCAATCTCGTCTCCGTTTTGATCAATAAATATAAATCATACTAATATACACAGAAGGATCTACTTAAAAGTATGTTAGTTCTCTGCTTATTCATCTGCATTAACTAGATTCGGTTGATGGCAGGAGGCCAGAGACCTTCTCCCTTAAGTCACAATGTCGGTGTGAAATGCTGGGCACCTGTAACACTGAACGTGAGCTCCTGCCTAACAGTCAGAGCCACAGTTTCCTATCGTCTCCCGAGGACAGAAAGGAATGTCTGATCCCTACTTTCCTACAGGCGACCTGAGCTGCTGATTTAACACTGGAACCCGAGTGGTGTCGCTGGACTGAGGTAACGTCCAAGCCGCCCTGTAGGCCGCTCTCCAGCGAGCAGAGGGGCCGTGGAGCCCTGTGCTGTCCGACAGCAGAACTTGGAGATAGATTACCGTTCGGTCCGTACGCTGTGCGAGTGGTCTGGGCGAGCTCCTTGCAGGCCTGGATGTTCCTGTACACGGCCTCTTCCAACCCTGAGAAATGCTGGGACAGACCTTCTGGTTAGAACACCAAACAGGAATGTGCCTTCCCAGGGACAGTGGGATCGAGAGTGACAGCACAGCCCCGGGACCGTGCTGACCACCAGGCGACGCGACGCAGGCGTCAGAGCCCGGTGCCCGGTGTTCGTGAGGCAGAGGCCCCGCCAGCGTCACGGATGGATGGAACGCGGCCAGCAGGGACCCGGGAGGGTCTCCACCTCCCTCTGCAGGGAAGGCCGCGGGCTCCTCCAGGTGGAAGCACCGTCCAGGGGGCAGGGGAGGAGCAGCTGCTGTGTCGGGGC
>NW_005355651.1:157605-157853 GCF_000412655.1 Myotis brandtii
CTGAGCTCAGCGAGGCCAGCAGCTCGAGGCCAGCAGCTCGGGGTCCGGGAAGTCCCGCTGGTGCACCTGCCCCCACGCTCAGGCCCCGAGGGCAGGTTCCCCGTCCACACAGAACAGAAGGAGCGCTGCTGCGATCTGGATGCTCTGGACTTGGGGTGACTGTGGCCTGTTTCCCGAGCTGCTTCCCCCAGCACAGCAGCCCTAGGGACCACCGCGCGGAGCTCAGCCCCTCGCCCCCTCCCCGCCCG
>NW_005355651.1:157962-158203 GCF_000412655.1 Myotis brandtii
CGGACACCGCCTGGACAGGACGGCGGTCCCTGCAGAAACCCTGACAGCGCCGGCCCAGGGTCCACGCAACTCCAGCCTCGAGCTGACGCCGTGTCTCAGCCTCCTGCCTCCTCCCCGCTCTCGCCTCTGAGCCGAGCCAGGCCCCCCTCCTCAGGGACAAGCCCCCTGAGCTCCATCTCCTCCTCCCGGTTCTCCGTGGCCACACCCCACCCTCAGGGCCGGTGCCCAGGGGCCCCTCTGG
>NW_005355651.1:159709-163591 GCF_000412655.1 Myotis brandtii
GCTGAGTCTTCCCCGGGAACCGGGAGGTCGGCGCGGGCCCGGGCGCGGGGCTGCAGGAGGCGGCGATCCGTGATTCTCACCCACGTCTCTCCCTCTCCCTTCTTCTCTGAAATCAGTAAAAAATATTTTTAAAAAACAGAACTCTTTCTGCTTATGAACCAGGGTTTCTGTTTCCTTCCCGAGATGCCGGTGGAGGGTTCCCGTGTGAAAGGCAGCGAGGAAGGTGCAGACCGGCCAGGAAGTCTGTCCACTTGGAATAGAAGCTCTCACCGCCCTGGAGCCGGTCCCCACGCAAAGCCCGACCGAGACAGGGCGTCTGGGGAACGGCTGACGGCCTCCCTGCACCCGGCCGGGCAGCTGGGCTCTGACAAGCATTTTGGTACCTTGCCCTTGACCTGGACTGGGTCAGGGACTGGGACTGGGTCAGGGTCAGGGACAGAGACAGGGACAGGGTCAGGGTCAGGGACTGGGTCAGGGACAGGGACAGGGACTGAGTCAGGGTCAGGGACTGGGTCAGGGACTGCGAGGGACAGTGGTCTCTGCTCCAGGCCTGTTGCTGTCAGACATCTCGTTGCATGGAATCTTTCATACGACCCGTGGGGAAAACGTGTCCTGTTAACCACTTTTTATTTTACGGCCTCTATGATCTTACGTCTTTTCTGTTTCTCTCTTTTTTAAAATATATTTTTATTGATTTTAGAGAGACGAAGAGAAAGAAACATCAATGATGAGAGAGAATCATGGATTGGCTGCCTCCTGCACACCCCACACTGGGGATCAAGCCCACAACCAGGGCATGTGCCCTGACCGGGAATCGAACCCTGACCTCCTGGCTCATAGGGCGACGCTCAACCATTGAGCCCTAGTGGCAGGGTGTCGGTTATTTTTTATTAAAATGATTTCCATCGGGATTTTCATTAGGGTGAGTCAGTCTCAGGGGAATAAAGTTAAGGGAGAATCTATTGATGTGTGGTTGGCTGGAGCAGTTGCGTTTTCTCTGTGCTATTTCATGCAGCTGTTTTCTGTCCTTCACGGATACTCACTCTTCTGACTCCGCCTAATTGCACCCAGGAGGTGAAATCCCGTCAGGCAGGAGTCCTGACCCAGGAGGGTAATGGCTACGAAGTCCTTTCCAGGAGATCACACTGATCCTGTCCCTGACCCTGTCCCTGACCCTGACCCTGACCCAGTCCAGGTTTCATCCCGCCTGCATCGTCACACGGGGATTTTTGACAATTTAGGAAAAGATCATCTAACAATTAGAAATTAACTTTCCAAGATGAAAAAGGAAAGTTATTTAGAAATAAGAGCAACAGAGGAATCCTATATAATAAAAGGCTAATATGCAAATTGACTGAACGGTGGAACAAACAGTCGCTATGACGTGCACTGACCACCAGGGGGCAGATGCTCAACGCGGAAGCTGCCCTCTGGTGATCAGTGCACTCCCACAGGGGGAGCAATGCTCAGCCAGAAGCCAGGCTCACGGCTGGTGAGCGCGCAGTGGTGGCAGGAGCCTCTCCCACCTCTGCAGCAGCACTAAGGATGTCCTATGGGGAGTGGGTCTAAGCCAGCAGTCGGACATCCCCCAAGGGCTCTCAGGCAGCGAGAGGGTGCAGGCCAGGCTGAGGGACAGCCCCCCCCCCACCCTGAGTGCATGAATTTCATGCACTGGGCCTCCAGTATGTTTAGAAAAATGTAATAATACAGTCACTTATCTCAAGATGACTCTCACATTTTGCCAAAAAATTACCAAGGAGAGAGGGAAAAAGAAGTTAGCAAGGAAAATGCCTGTCTCCATGCCCAAGTGCTTTCTTCTCATTTGAGGTGTGGGGATGAAGTATGGTAGCAATCACCTCAGGTAGAAGCTGTAGTTTAACTTTAACCCTGTTGTTTGGCTTCTATACTTACTGCTTTGTTTAACAATAGAAAAGTTACTTTGATTTTCTGAACTCATGTATGCTATCCCAATTGGTTGAATGCTCCGTTTTTGGTGGTTTGAATATCCCATTGATTGTGATCTTACTGGTTATCGAAGCACATTCTGTACTGGGAACCAGGACAGCACAATGACCCTAAATTGCCTCAGTGGCCACAGATAATGCGTTCCGGTTGACTCAGTGGTCCCAAGACCAGGACAGCACAATTACTCCAAATTGCCTCAATGGCTCCAGATCATGTGTTTCCGTTGACCCTCTAGTTAATGTGTTTCTGTCAACTCAGTGGTCCGGAGACCCAAAACTATAATTTAACTAACTTGCTCAGTTCTGCTTCTTTAAACTGCTTTTTTGCAAACCAGGTTCCTCATTCCAAACCCTGAGATGTAATCAATACCTTTGTGATTTTTGCCTATATAAATCTGGTGTTGGGGCTAGGTAATTACTATGAGATTTGAGAGAGCGAAATGCCCCCTCGTAGTCCAGGATTTGCAATAAACGTGACTCCTTAATTCGACTTCTTGGGGTGTCCTTGTGTGATTCGCGGAGTACATTACAGCAGGGAGACTGTTAGGCCCTCGTCAGGACCTTAGGGGCTGAGACGTGTAAGGTGATGCGACTCGTTCCCATAAGCTTTCTGTATGATTTCTCACGCAGCCCAAGTGAGAACAGTGTGGGTGCAAAGGTGACACGCAGACCTACTGATAGTAGCAGCAGGTGACAGATAGCAGCCAGGGCCACGCAGACAGAGACTTGAGGGACCAGAGAAGCATCATTGATGATGATGATCAGGTAAGGTGATCACCGGGTGCGAGTAAAATACGTAACGATTCTTGCCCCTTTTACGTGGCCAGTGAACATGTCAAATACATTTAAATTCTATCAAAAGTGACTTAATTTTTAAAAACATTTCTTGGTTCTTTTTGTAAATTTTATTTTATTTTTTAAATCTTTATTGTTGAGATTATTACAGATGTCCCTCTTCTCCCCACCCCTCCACCTGGTTCCCACCCCGACCCAGGCCTTCACCACTCTATTGCCTGTGTCCATAGGTAATACATATCCTATATAATAAAAGGCTAATATGCAAATCGACCAAACAGCGGAATGACCAGTTGCCATGACACACACTGGCCACCAGAGGGCAGACGCTCAATGCAGGAGCTGCCCCCTGGTGGTCAGTGTGCTCCTACAGGGGGAGCGCTGCTCAGCCAGGAGCCAGGCTCACGGCTGGCGAGCGCAGAGGCGGTGGGAGCCTCTCCCACCTCCACAGCAGTGCTAAGGATGTCCCAACTGATAGCTTAGGGCAGTGATGGCGAACCTTTTGAGCTCGGTGTGTCAGCATTTTGAAAAACCCTAACTTAACTCTGGTGCCATGTCACATATAGAAATTTTTTGATATTTGCAACCATAGTAAAACAAAGATTTATATTTTTGATATTTATTTTATATATTTAAATGCCATTTAACAAAGAAAAATCAACCAAAAAAATGAGTTCGTGTGTCACCTCTGACACGCATGTCATAGGCTCGCCATCACGGGCTTAGCGGGACGGGCCTGAGCCATCAGTCGGACATCCCCCGAGGGCTCCCAGACTGTGAGAGGGTGCAGGCCAGGCTGAGGGACACCCCCCCCCAAGTGCACGAATCTCGTGCACCGGGCCTCTAGTATGCATATAAGATCTTTGTTTAATCTCTTCCCACCCCCTGCCCCACTTCCCTCTGAGAATTGTTTGTTCCATTTCCATGCCTCTGATTCTATTTTATTTACCAGTTTATTCTGTCCATTAGATTTCTCATTCGTTTATTTTGATTTTTAGATTCAATTGTTGATAGGTATGTATTTGTTGCCATATTGTTGTTCATATTTTTTATCTTTTTCTTCTTCCTCTTCTCAAAGTATATCCTTCAACATTTCATATAATACTGGTTTGGTGGTGATGAA
>NW_005355651.1:163940-178947 GCF_000412655.1 Myotis brandtii
GCTTGAAGCTGTCCCAGAGGCTCCTTACACTATCTTCGTATTTTTGGATTCTTTTTGCTTTTTGCTTTTCCGGTTGGGTGTTTTTTGCTTCCTTGTATTTCAAATCATTAATTTGATTCTCAGAATCCTCTACTTTACTGTTGAATCCCTGTATATTATTCTTTCAGTCAGTGTATGCTTAATTTCTGACTGGTCCTTCTCCATATTTTTGGAGGTTTCTAGAAGATTCTTCAGCTGAGATTACAGTGGGAGAGTTGCTATGCAGGAGACACCCCTGTGGAGCAGAACTTGCTTCATTGGGGCTTTGGTGCTCACTGAGTCTGCCCCTTGATGTGTCACTTATGGATGTGAAGAGTTGTAATCTGGATGGTCTGACACTGACCACTGGGTACACTGGCTCTTGGGTCTCCAGGGAGGTGCAAAGTCAGCCAGTGCCTGGGGCCACCCAGCAGGAGCTACAGAGAGATCTGCAGATTCCTCCTCTTTGTATCGGGTTTGAAGTGCCCAGGTGAGGCCCAGCTGTGAAGCAAGGCAGGCTGGTGCTGGTGCTGGGTCTTGGGCCTTTTATTGTTAGGTTTTGGGCTCCCTGACCCAGCTGCAGCTTGTCGAGAGAATTTAGCCTGAGTAAGGACAGGCCATTCATATGCAAAAGTTGTTGCCAGCTTGGGTGGGGCTGTAAATTGGATGAGGCGGGGTCTTAGGGAATCACCAGGGTGGAGCAAACAGAAATAGCTGCCAGTCAGCCCTGCACCGGGGAGGTCCCAGCACAGGAACAATGACCGCTGTGAGCACCTCCATCTGGGAGAAAGCCGCCCAGAGTTCCTGCCCCGATGCCAGACAATCCAGTTCCTCCTCATATGTGTCTGTTCCCCAGAGGCTCGCCTGACACTGGAGCTCAGAGGAAGCAGGACCTTGTAAGTTCAATTCGTGGTGCCGGCCTGTTAAGCGGAGCAGCTGGGTCTCCAGCAGCCTCTGTGTCACTGAGCCCCAATCCACACTGTTTTTTACAGCCCATAGTCCTCACTGCCCCTAGGGGCTTCTTTTCCAGCTCTGGGACCCTGGGCTGGGGGTCTGGTGTGGGACTGGGACCCCTTGCTTCTCTGGGGTGGCCTCCGCAGAGACAATCTCCCTCCCGATTAAAAAAGCGGCCCCCGTGGGTGCTGGACCAGCCCGTTCCCCGCCTCTGCACCTCCTACCCGTCTCAGTGCACTTTCTTCTTTACTCCTCTGGTTGTGGGGCTTCCACTCAGCCAGCTTTCCAGCGGTTCTGGATGATGGTTCTTCTGTATTTCTCTGTGTCACTGAGCCCCAATCCACACTGTTTTTTACAGCCCATAGTCCTCACTGCCCCTAGGGGCTTCTTTTCCAGCTCTGGGACCCTGGGCTGGGGGTCTGGTGTGGGGCTGGGACCCCTTGCTCCTCACAGGTGGCCTCCGCAGAGACGATCTCCCTCCCGATTAAAAAAGCGGCCCCCGTGGGTGCCGGACCAGCCCGTTCCCCGCCTCTGCACCTCCTACCCGTCTCAGTGCACTTTCTTCTTTACTCCTCTGGTTGTGGGGCTTCCACTCAGCCAGCTTTCCAGCGGTTCTGGATGATGGTTCTTCTGTATTTTCGTTGTAATTTTGATGTGCTGTGAGAGGTGGCGAGTACAGGCGTTTACCCACGTCGCCATCTTCCGTCCTGAGTTTCTGCTTCCATCTCTTGGTTCTTGGTGGAGGGAGCTTAACTTACCTGAAACATTCGTTTATAACATCTCGTTCCACCGCCGTGATGTAGGAGTGAGGGCTACTGCGTTTACCGTTACCGAGTGCTCACAGCGGTTCCTGTGATGTAGGAGGTGCTACTGCGTCTACCGTTACCGAGTGCTCACGGCGGTTCCTGTGATGTAGGAGTGAGGGGTACTGCGTTTACCATCACCGAGTGCTCATGGTGGTTCCTGTGATGTAGGAGGTGCTACTGCGCTTACCGTCACCGAGTGCTCACGGCGGTTCCTGTGATGTAGGAGTGAGGGGTACTGCGTTTACCGTTACCGAGTGCTCACGGCGGTTCCTGTGTTGTAGGAGTGAGGGGTACTGCGTTTACCGTTACCGAGTGCTCACGGCGGTTCCTGTGATGTAGGAGTGAGGGGTACTGCGTTTACCGTTACCGAGTGCTCACGGCGGTTCCTGTGATGTAGGAGTGAGGGGTACTGCGTTTACCGTTACCGAGTGCTCACGGCGGTTCCTGTGTTGTTGGAAGCAGCGTGGGGTGGCTTCCAGGCAGGATCATAGCTCTCACTCCGTGCAAGACCCTGAGGCAGTGGAATTGCTCCCATCAGAGTGTCGGGTGGCTCAGATCTCTGCGCCTCCCGTGGGTTTGTGGGACGTGGTGACAGGTCGCACCATCCCAGCCCTCCTGTGCCCCTTCCTAGAAGATGCCAACTGCAGTCCTGTTTCCATGGAAAACACCCAGGAACATGCAGGAAAGCAGCAGAGAGAAATGAGCTTGGACGTCTCTGAGCTGACACTGCTGTTGGCACCGCGGGCGGCGTGGGGAAGGGCGTCTGTCCGTTCCTCGGGTGTGATGGAGACTCAGATACCGAGTTTCCCCTCAGACAACGCCAGTTCCCAGCCAAGTCACTCAGACCTTTGGACACAGACTCTAAACTAGCGTGTGATACGCTGGAGGGGAAAACAAACCGTGATTTAGATCCACTCTGCGTACGGCGTGCTCAGAGAATGAGCCGGTGCAGGTCATCAGGGATGGCCAGGAGAAAGCCCAGCTGCGCCCGGGAACTCTAACCTGAGACGCACCTGTGATGTTCCCAGTCAGTACCTGCTGCTGCTCCCCAGCTCTGGGAACCCCGGGTCCTTCAGTCACAGGCTGACGCTCTGTCCACCCAGCCCAACCGACGAGGGCAGGAGCATCCTCATGAGCTTTTGTGCAGTAAGCCGTGCTCACCACGCCTGGGAGCAGCTCAGCGCCCACCTGAGGACGCGGGGAGACGGGGCTGTTGATGTCGTTTCGTAGTGACCACGGCGTTTGGGGGTTCCTCCTTCAGATTCGTTTTGCCACAGGCTGGGTGCCATGTCACTGCGGATGGCAAAGGTCAAGAATGGTGAGCAGTGCCAGCGGGGTGGACCTCATTTAATTGGCGATGATGACGAGAGAGCCCGGTGAGGCAGCCCGCGACAATGAGAACTTTAGCCCAGCGGTTCCCGACGTGGGCACACGCCCCGGGGGTGGCGGGGGGGCAATTTGACTTTAAGGGGCAATCTGAGAATGAGTTATGAACAGTGAAGTTTTTGCATTTCTTGTGGCTCTAGGGGCCTCATATACAGTATGTAAATATATGTTGTAACATCTTTATGCATTTCAGTTCTCCATTATATGTTTTGAAACTTTCTTTGCTGTTTTTCATATCACTTCATATTACTATCATTTTTTAAACAATTTCTTAGTGATTTCTTCCTCGGTCCTCCCACTGTCCTTTCATCCTTTTATTTTTCTCTTTCATGGCTGCCATGTTCTTTGGAAGCTTGTCTAGACCAAGTTCATGGCCTTTTAGGCTTCCTCCATGTGAACAGGGGTTCACTTTTTGAATAATAAGAATTCTATGTCACAGGGAGGGGGCATCAGGATTTTAGAGATGCCGAGGTGGGCCACGGCCAAAACAAGATTGGGAGCCACGGGGCTGGAGTGAGTGGTGGGCAGCTGACTCCCATCTCAGCGCAGGCCCATCCTCACTCCATCCATCTTGCAATAGCTCGACCCTGAGTTCTATACGATGACATCTTTGGACTTGCTTACGTGTTCTATGCCAGGGTTGATCCAGTCTCAGCGATGACGGCATCACCCTGAGCCCGGTTCCCTGTGCTGAGCCCCTCACGTGTTGGCTCGGACCATTGTCACAGCCACCCTGATGAGAGCCCTCCAACGACTTCCCAGAGACTCAGAAGTTCAACCAAACTGTACCAGGGCCTCCAAGGCCCGGCACGATGGCGCCCATCCCTGCCTCACGTCCTGCTGCGTTCCCCCTCAGCACGCGGAGCTCACGGAGCAGACGTCCTTCCCGCTTTCCCCCAGCAGCCCGGCTGCCTGGCCGGTGCCCTCCCGCTGGGCGTGGATGCCTCCTCCTTGTCCTTCAGGACCCAGATCAAATCCCACCTCCCAGGAGGGCTCCTTGACAACTGTCTAAAGACCTTCGTCTACACCACTCTGTTTTGTCCCCATCACAACACCTAATACCCCCTGAAAATTTTCATGCTAATTAATTTTTAAAAAATCTCTCCACCAATAAGAATGTCATCTTCCTGAGAATTTGGACCAAACATATTTGTTATTATTATGTTTCCAGCTCTTAAAACAGTGCTTGGCACCCGTTAGGTATTCAGTGAATGAATGAACTCTGATTTTTGGGTCAGGGAGCTGAAGCACAGAGAGGTTAGGATATCTGTCTCAGGACACACAGCTCCCAAAGGATTTATCCAGGCTTGAGGCCGAAGCCCATTTTCTAACCACCGTGCTTTCAGACACCAACTACAAAATGTCTTTACATCGGACCTGAGCTCAGGTAAAGATTATAATGAAATCTAAACTTTGGTGCCCAAGAGGGGAATTCTGGTTTTGCTTTAGTCTCCGAAGTTAACTGAGTGTCGAAGAGCTGCGTATGAGCTGCTGTGCGTGAGGCACACTTCTCAGGAGTGCTGGGCTTCCCGACTCCGTCAGGACCGGGCAGCGCCGTGAAATTGTCCCGGGTCCTAATCGCTCGGTAAAGACGGATGCTTTCATTTCTCCGGCAGCTGGACTGAGGAGTGAAGCTTAACTAGACACACAGCTCCACACATTCTCTGTGAGAAGGTTAAATGTGAGCACAGAAAGAGCAACTAATTCATCCGACCACCCTCTGTGCTCCCCCCACGTGTCTATTTTAAAATAGTGGCCGTTTGTTTAGCAGAGAGCACCCAGGGCTGGGCTTGCGTTACCGCCACCATGTGCTGTGTTCTGTGCGAGGACCAGGATGTGATTTCCGAGTTCTCCCGGCTCCTCCTCAGAAGCTTCTTTCACGTCACGTCACACCCTGCGAGGTTTAATGGAACGACGCTGGTTTTATTGGATAGAGTAAAAGGAATCAGGTTGGTTTTAAAAAGTTATGCTGCAAATAATAAAAATGATAATAGGAAATACATCCCGTAACACGAATGCCATATTTCCTGAGCCTCCTGAAGCCCGGCTTTACCATCATTACAGGAGCCTTAGCCTTAGCCACTGTGTGACAGGAGCACGGGTGACACAGGGTAAAGTGTGTGTGTGTGTGTGTGTGTGTGTGTGAGAGTGAGCGTGCAAATGTGTGTATATAAACGTGTATGTGTGTCTTTGTGTGTATGAGTGTGTGTGTATGTGTGTGAGTGTGTGTATGCGAGCGTGTCAATGTGTGTGTGCATGTGTGTGAGTGTATCTGTTTTGTGTCTGTGAACATGGATGTGATTGTGTATGAGTGTGTGCGTAAGTGTGTGTATACATGCGTGTGTGCGTGTGTTTATAAGGACGTGAGTGTGTCTGAGTGTGTGTTTGTGTCAGTGTGGCAGGCACAGCCCCTCTGTGGTCCAGCTTCTCTGACCTCCTGTCAGTGAGAACTTCCCTTGCTTCTCCAGCGACTGTGCCAGTGAGTTAGCTTCCTTTGTCGGCAACAGAGAAAGCTGAGGAGGCGGGTTGGGGGGCCTGTGACCTGGGTCCCAGAGGGACTGCTCACCCCTAAATCAAGAAGCTGCTCGCACTGCAGGGAGTCCCAGGGCGGGCCTTCCATTTGTCTTTCCCCATAAAAACCCTGCTACGCATGGCCGCTCGCAGACCAGGAACAATGCTGTCACTAGCAGGCTCTCAGCCTCCATGGAGGTGGGTGTGTGCCGTGTGCTTGCAGATCTGCCAGGAAGAAGCCAGGAGAGGTGTCCAGGTCTAAAGCAGCGTGTGACCTGCGTCTGGGGGGGCAGCCCTTCCTGGGCCGAGGGCTGCTGATGTGAGGTCTGCAGTCGGCGAAGGTTTGTGCTCTTCCTGTTGACCTGGTCTGTGAGGTGGGGCTTAGGAATAAGATCAAACACTAACCTCATGAAGACATTGCGTAGAATTAAGCAGCGTCCATCTCAACGTTGAACTTGACCTTGTGGCTTGTGTTTATAGAGGATTTATTTTTTTTTAAAGTGTGTTTCAGTTGTTCAAAGAGTGAAAAAAAAAAAAGGAAAAGAATAAAAAGAAGGAAGGGAGGGAGAGAAAAAAGAAAGGGTAGCCAGTGGTTGACCTATGAACCAGGAGGTCAGGGTTGGATTCCTGGTCAGGGCACAGGCCCGAGTTATGGGCTCGATCCCCAGTGGGGGGCGTGCAGGAGGCAGCTGATCCATGATTCTCTCTCATCATTGATGTTTCTATCGCTCTCTCCCTCTCCCTTCCTCTCTGAAATCAATAAAATATATATTGTTTAAAAAGAAGAAGGGGTTCAGCTGACCTAAAAATAGTTTCCACATACTCAGGCCTGCTCCTTGCTTTTGAGTCCATGGGGGCAGCCGACAACGCAGCGGCGTGAACGGTAACTCATCCTCTCGCTCTGCATCACTTTTCGTCTCCTTCGCTGCTTCCATTTTTCTTTTAAAATATTACCGAGCAGCCTGCAGAGGGTGCACTTTCCTTAACGCAGGCCTTTCTGACCACTTCCCAGAGAGGACACGTTTTATGAGTAAAAACTATTGTCCAAGAGGAGAGGGAGGGTGGGACAGCCTTTCTCTTCCCTCTTTCCAACGTTACAAAGCAGAATCTATAAAGGGCACAGGGCACGCGGCCTCTTTCAGCTGAAAAATCAATCTCTGTGACTTCCTTTTTTAAAAATAAGATTGATTGATTTCAGAGAGGAATGGAGAGGGAGAGAGAGAGAGAAACATCAGTGATGACAGAGAATCACTGATCGGCTGCCTCCTGCACGCCCCCCACTGGGGATCGAGTCCGCAACCAGGGCATGTGCCCTTGAACAAAATGGAACCCAGGACCCTTCCATCTGCAGGCCGGTGTTCTACCCACTGAGCCAAACCAGCTGGCGCTATGACTTCCTTTCTTTAGGTGGAGCTGGAGTCGTTAGGCCCATGTCCTCCCTCATGGACTGCGGTTTTTCAATTTGTTACATTCTTGGGACTCCTTTTCCCTCACTCGTGTGTGTGTGTGTGTGTGTGTGTGTGTGTGTGTGTCCCCCTCCTTCAATAACAGCCTTGTCTGTAACGCACGCTGCACATGTCATTGCAAAGTTTTTTAGTTGTCACCATTAAACAAGTAAAAAGAAACAGGTCAAATTAATTTTAAAATAGACCCTATTTACTCCAACTTATCAAATTTTCGTCATTTTAATGTATAGCCAGCAGAACAACATTAGTGCAGTATTTCACATTCCTCTCTTGGCACAAAGGCTCCTAAGTCTGGTGTGAATTTCACCCTCCGGCACGTCTCCATGCGGCCAGCTCTCCTCTCCTCCTTCCAACCACAGCTCCCAGCCCCAGCCAAGCCACAGACATCAGAGTCCCACAGGCTCTGTGTGCGGGGCGTGTCTAGTCGTCTGCTGGTTTGGGTCACGTGGGAAAACCGGGAAGCGACGCGTGTTCCTGGGGGAGACTGTCACCCCCACTCTGAGGTCTTGTCAACGGGCTGTAGATAATATTTCTCAGCCGGCCATTTCTCAGTGGCTCTGCCTCCCTCCGTTTTGGTGGGAGGGAGGGTGCTGGGACCTCCCACTGTGTTTTCTGAGCGTCACGAGAATACCCTCTGGTCCTGCCTCCTACGGGCCGAGGACGGTGTGACCACTGTTCACTAGGTGTTTCCACTTCATGGTCGCGATGCCCTCTGGGTTGGGTTCTGTTATGACCTCTGTGTAACCTTGAGGATGCACGGGTTGGGAAGTGTCCTCGGGGCCCAGCCAGGACCCCCCAGAGCAGGGATTCCACGCTGGGCCTCACGACTCCTGATGTGGCTCCTTTGACTTCACGCTCCGTGTTCCCCAAGTTGTGGGCATGTGGACCTCAAGGCGAGGACACTGGTGAAGAGCAGAATTCTGCGTGTGGGAGATCCCGTCAGCAGACCCCTCCGTCTTACAGGAACAAAGAAACCCACTCCTGAGCCCGGGGGTTGGCTGCATGGTTTCTCCTTGAGTTTCCAAGACCAGAACCCAGGGCTGTCTTACAGGAACAAAGAAACCCACCCCTGAGCCCGGGGGCTGCGTGGTTTCTCCTTGAGTTTCCAAGACCAGAACCCAGGGCTCTCCCTCTGCGAGGAAATGTTTCCGGATTTAAACTCCAGTTCACAGGCCATTAACGATCCTCTCTAAAGAAGAGGCGAGAGGTTTCAGATTCTTCTCAGATCAAAAAAGAACTGACATCAAAAGGTTTGCTTGGGGTCATTTGCCTCATCCTGACTTTGACTTGGCCTTTGTCTATACTTAGCATTTCAGTTTCAGGCCCTGCAACCTCCGTGGAGAGCCAGCCAGAGGCCACGGTCGGCCGCGGCCGGGCTGGTGGTCACTCCGAGGCCAACGCTATCTCTGCGCCTTGGACATCTCCGCTCCCCTCGGGTGCCCTGGGGCCCGCCCTGTAAGGTGCTGTCGGAGCGGACGGCTCCCTGGCTCCTGTCTCTCACGTTCAGATCCCGATTCCGCTCCCCTTTCTCCCCGGGGCTGGTTCAGAGGAGGACGGCCTTCCCGTGCGTGCGATGGGGCTGCTTTTATAGATGATGTTTATTGATTTCAGAGGCAGGGAGAGGAGAGAGAGTGAAACGTCAATGGTGAGAGAGAATCATGGACCGGCTGCTTCCTGCACGCCCCCCACTGGGGACCAGCCTGCAACCCAGGTATGTGCCCTGCCCGGGAGTGGAATCATTACTTCCTGGTTCATAGGTCGACGCTCAAGCCGCACACACTGCCCTTCCTTTGAGTGCAGGACCCCGCCTGGTGCTTCCTTGTTGCTGTGACCTGTCCTCCCCACGCTGTGGCTGTGGCCGGAGAGAGAGGCCGGCCTGGTGGGCTGTGGGCTGGCGTTCACCTCTGGGGTGTGATGCATTCTGCTACAGAAAACGGGTGTGGTCTGGAGGGCGAATCCCAGGACTAGAAGGGAACAGTCTGCCCATGGCCTACGCAACCGCCATTTCCTCTCCGTCACTGCTCCGTGCAGGTAGGACAGTGGCCTATGTTAGTCATGAACATCCTACTTGCTTTCGAAGTTTGGAGGGTAAGCATGTGACCCAGTTTGGGGAACGATTTCCTCCCTGACCCTACCCCACCCCTCCCCCTTGGGAGGTGGCGTGTGGGGATGTGGTGTGTGGAGCCGCAGCAGCCATGGCGAGGCCATGAGGACATAAAAGTGTGGGAACAGCAGGGAAACTCATAGGCAGCCCTGGCCTCACCAAGCTGTGAACGAACCGACCCTGCTCTGGACTTTTTGTTCTGTGGGAGGTGTCCATCGGCGAAGACATTTTACCGCGTGTTCTGCTAATGGCTAATGGCAATGTCTTCGCTGGCATGGAGACTCCTCTGCTCCCGGCACTGTGTGGATTCTGTGGTCGTCATCACTGCTCCATGCAGAGGAATTGCTGTTCTCTCTCCTTTTGGATGTGAGTAAACGGAAGTTCAGAAATGTAGGGTGTTTTGTCGAACAACGTGGCGGGCAATATCCTTATACCTACGTTTCAGTCAAAGTGACACCCCCACTGTTACCTTTAATCAGTGGTTCCCAACGTGGGGCACACGTCCCAGGGGGGCAATTTGATGTTTAAGGGGGCGATTCCAGAATGAGTTATTAACAGTGAATGTTTTGCATTTCTTATGGTTCTAGGGGCCTCAAATACAATATATAAGTAGATATTGTGACACATTTATGCATTTCTGGTCTCTATTATGTTTTGAAACTTTGTTTGCTATTTTTTCATATCACTTCATATTATTATTGTTTTTAACAATTCCTTGGTGACTTCTTCCTCAGTCCTCCCACTGTCCTTTCGTCCTTTTATTTGTCTCTTTCATGGCTGCCAGGTTCTTTGGAAGCTTGTCTAGACCAAGTTCATGGCCTTTTAGGCTTCCTCCCCGTGAATAGGGGTTCACTTTTTGAACAATAAGGATTCTGTGTCACAGAGGCCACCAGGATGTTAGAGATGCTCACGTGGGGCCAGAAACAGGCTGGGCACCACGGCCTTCAATAGAAGACGGATGCGAGGGGTGGCAGGAGCCTGAGGACGGTGCTTCTCTCCACGGGGGACGTGACCTTTGACTCATAGCCCTCAGGAAATCTCGGTTTTTATTTTAGTATGTGATCCTCGCTGATGCAAGCCTTTTATTTCTGTTGCCCGTGGCACAGGCCTGTTCGAGGTTCTCTGTCTATAAAAGGCAGCGAACAGAGCGCCTCAGACGTGTGCCTGCCGCGGTGACATTGCCGCGGCTGCTAACTTGGTCTTTTCCACGTCGTCCTCTGGAGCCCATCCCTAAAAGCTCTAATTTGGGGACCGGAGCTGAAGCAGCTCAACGGGATCTCGCCTGCTTGTCATTTAAATAGCTGAGCCCCTGCCACGGGCGGTTCAGCCTCTCGTCTTTCAGTCCGCTCAGCAGTTCTGCTTTCACATTTGGCTGATTTGTGAACGCAAAACCTCCTTTTCTTTATCCACTGCAATCGGCATCTATAAACAGCACGACGGCGGGAGGGGGGCGTGGACTCCACATTCCTTCCATAAGTGACCTCAGCGGGGACGGCACAGAGGTGTGCACCCGGGTCCTGGCGCCCATGACTCGCTGTGGGACCCTGGCAAGGGACTCCCCCGCCCTTTGCCTCAGTTTCCACATCTGTCAAATGGGGGTGATGGCAGTGCTGACCTCACAGACAGGACTAGTTTCAACGTGTGCAGAGCCCCTTGTTCAGATTTCGGTGAAATGAAAATGCTGGGCCCCTGTTCCAGATTCGAGGTGACGACACTAGATTGTCGATCCAAGCGTGAAGCCCTCCTGAGTGTAGGGCCCAGTGCCCGGGCCCAGGAAGCTGGCCCTGGTCGTAGGACCGTTGTGAGGATTAAGTGAATTCTTGTATTTAAAGCCCTGAGTGTAGTGCCTGGCACAGGCAGGACCCACGTGAATGTTAGTGAAAACTGAAAAAGAAGCAGCGAGGGCCCGGCCGGTGTGGCTCAGGGGCTGAGCGTCGACTATGAGCCAGGAGGTCACAGCTTGATTCCCGGTCAGGGCACAGGCCCGGGTTGTGGGCTCCATCCCCAGTGGGGGGCATGCAGGAGGCGGCCCATCCATGATTCTCTCTCATCATTGATGTTTCTCTCTCTCTCCCTCTACTTCCTTTCTGACATCAATAAAAAAATAAAGAAACAGTGATCCTCGCTGATGCAAGCCTTTTATTTCTGTTGCCCGTGGCACAGGCCTATTCGAGGTTCTCTGTCTATAAAAGGCAGCGAGCAGAGCGCCTCAGACGTGTGCCTGCCGCGGTGGCATTGCCGCGGCTGCTAACTTGGTCTTTTCCACGTCGTCCTCTGGAGCCCATCCCTAAAAGCTCTAATTTGGGGACCGGAGCTGAAGCAGCTCAACGGGATCTCGCCTGCTTGTCATTTAAATAGCTGAGCCCCTGCCACGGGCGGTTCAGCCTCTCGTCTTTCAGTCCGCTCAGCAGTTCTGCTTTCACATTTGGCTGATTTGTGAACGCAAAACCTCCTTTTCTTTATCCACTGCAATCGGCATCTATAAACAGCACGACGGCGGGAGGGGGGCGTGGACTCCACATTCCTTCCATAAGTGACCTCAGCGGGGACGGCACAGAGGTGTGCACCCGGGTCCTCGCGCCCATGACTCGCTGTGGGACCCTGGCAAGGGACTTGCCCGCCCTTTGCCTCAGTTTCCACATCTGTCAAATGGGGGTGATGGCAGTGCTGACCTCACAGACAGGACTAGTTTCAACGTGTGCAGAGCCCCTTGTTCAGATTTCGGTGAAATGAAAATGCTGGGCCCCTGTTCCAGTTTCGAGGTGACGACACTAGATTGTCGATCCAAGTGTGAAGCCCTCCTGAGTGTAGGGCCCAGTGCCCAGGCCCAGGAAGCTGGCCCTGGTCGTAGGACCGTTGTGAGGATTAAGTGAATTCTTGTATTTAAAGCCCTTAGTGTAGTTCCTCCCACTGTCCTTTCGTCCTTTTATTTGTCTCTTTCATGGCTGCCAGGTTCTTTGGAAGCTTGTCTAGACCAAGTTCATGGCCTTTTAGGCTTCCTCCCCGTGAATAGGGGTTCACTTTTTGAACAATAAGGATTCTGTGTCACAGGGGCCACCAGGATGTTAGAGATGCTCACGTGGGGCCAGAACCGGGCTGGGCACCACGGCCTTCGATAGGAGACGGATGGGAGGGGTGGCAGGAGCCTGAGGACGGTGCTTCTCCACGGGGGACGTGACCTTTGACTCATAGCCCTCAGGAAATCTCGGTTTTTATTTTAGTATGTGATCCTCGCTGATGCAAGCCTTTTATTTCTGTTGCCCGTGGCACAGGCCTGTTCGAGGTTCTCTGTCTATAAAAGGCAGCGAACAGAGCGCCTCAGACGTGTGCCTGCCGCGGTGACATTGCCGCGGCTGCTAACTTGGTCTTTTCCACGTCGTCCTCTGGAGCCCATCCCTAAAAGCTCTAATTTGGGGACCGGAGCTGAAGCAGCTCAACGGGATCTCGCCTGCTTGTCATTTAAATAGCTGAGCCCCTGCCACGGGCGGTTCAGCCTCTCGTCTTTCAGTCCGCTCAGCAGTTCTGCTTTCACATTTGGCTGATTTGTGAACGCAAAACCTCCTTTTCTTTATCCACTGCAATCGGCATCTATAAACAGCACGACGGCGGGAGGGGGGCGTGGACTCCACATTCCTTCCATAAGTGACCTCAGCGAGGACGGCACAGAGGTGTGCACCCGGGTCCTGGCGCCCATGACTCGCTGTGGGACCCTGGCAAGGGACTCCCCCGCCCTTTGCCTCAGTTTCCACATCTGTAAAATGGGGGTGATGGCAGTGCTGACCTCACAGACAGGACTAGTTACAACGTGTGCAGAGCCCCTTGTTCAGATTTCGGTGAAATGAAAATGCTGGGCCCCTGTTCCAGATTCGAGGTGACGACACTAGATTGTCGATCCAAGCGTGAAGCCCTCCTGAGTGTAGGGCCCAGTGCCCGGGCCCAGGAAGCTGGCCCTGGTCGTAGGACCGTTGTGAGGATTAAGTGAATTCTTGTATTTAAAGCCCTGAGTGTAGTGCCTGGCACAGGCAGGACCCACGTGAATGTTAGTGAAAACTGAAAAAGAAGCAGCGAGGGCCCGGCCGGTGTGGCTCAGGGGCTGAGCGTCGACTATGAGCCAGGAGGTCACAGCTTGATTCCCGGTCAGGGCACAGGCCCGGGTTGTGGGCTCCATCCCCAGTGGGGGGCATGCAGGAGGCGGCCCATCCATGATTCTCTCTCATCATTGATGTTTCTCTCTCTCTCCCTCTACTTCCTTTCTGACATCAATAAAAAAATAAAGAAACAGTTAGTGAATCTGGGAGCTGGAGACACTGTCGCTAGCTCAGGGAAGGAAGGGGTCGGTGGGAAGCAAGGCTGGGCTGCCCGTGGCCCCTGCCCCGTTCACGTGCGTGTGTCCACACTGTGCTTCTTCGGGGAAGGCCTGTCATCCAGCCGGCGTTTCTAATGCTTTTCATGTTCTGTGCACACAGTGGGCAGCGGCAATGCCTCGTGAGCGTGGTGTGCTGTTACTTACTTCACCTACAGCATCCAGATGAGACCGGGGCCTGTACCAGCCCTGTCACCGGTGGCCCTGGGTCCCAGCCTGATGAAGCCACATGAACTCAGAAGAGTCGAGTAAATGACACTGGGATCTTGTCATCAAAAATGAACAAAACGTACAAGTGTAAATCATTTTTAGAAGATAAATGTGAGTATAAATGATGCATGAGTTTCCCCGGGGGCTCAACCAGGGGGGACGTAGGTGATTTAAAGGAAACCTTCTGGTTTGAGTGTTTGCAGTGTGACCAGGTGCCGATTCATTGTCCCTGCCCTGTGGGCCCAGCCAGGAGGCCCGGCTTAACGTTCTCTAGCTTTAGTTCCTGCCCTGCCCTAACGAACATCATCCGGAACATCTCAGGTCAAGGACAGACACAATTTTCTTGAAATCTTTGTTTGAAAAACCTAAACGAGTACAAAATACTGTCTATATTGTGATTAATCTCCATTTGCTTTTTTTCTTGGTAAAAAGGGAGTGTCATTCTTGTTCACTGTGAATTTCAGAATCTAAATTTGGGAAGAGAATTCTAAAGGCACGCTAGTGAGGCTCTGCAGAGAGTTCTCTAACATTTTGAATGTAGACATAATCGTAGCAGCATTCGGAGTACGAGTTCGCTGTCGTTAGTCCGGAAGGCTTTCTAAAGCAATGCGCCTCTTTCCTGTGCAGGAATGCTTTCCTGGTAGACAAACAGCTTCCATTTCATGGACCCCGGCCCTGAGGGCACTGGGCGTGGACTGGTCTAATTCGAATGACTCGGCTTAATTTGGCAAACGGTGAAATACGGGTCCTTCTCTCGGTCACGTGCACCCTGGTTAGTGAAGCCACTGTGAACTCCACCCTAACTACCGTAGATTTAATACATCCTCAAAGCTCACAGGAGGCCCCGCCCATGTGGCTCAGTGGTGGAGCGTTGACCCAGGAGGTCAGGGCACAGGCCTGGGTTCCCGGTTCCATCTCCACCCAGTGGGGGGCCTGCAGGAGGCAGCCGGTCAATGATTCTCTCTCATTGATGTTTCTATCTTTCTCCTTTCCTTTCTCTCTAAAAATCAATCTAGCCCTACTCAGTTTGGCTCAGTGGATAGAGCATCGGCCTGCGGACAAAAGGGTCCTGGGTTCGATTACAGCCAAGGGCACGTACCTGAGTTGCAGGCTCCTCCCCAGCCCTGGTCAGGGCCCTGGTCGGGGCGTGTGCAGGAGGCAACCCATCAATGTGTTTCTCTCACATCAG
>NW_005355651.1:179501-181470 GCF_000412655.1 Myotis brandtii
GCGCCACTATTTTGGGACGTGATGGCTTAATTCGAGAAATGTTGGATGAACCACCGCGATCGCCTCCTGCCGCTATCGGTGTCCTGGGCTCCCAGTGTCACCGACGGGATGGGCTCTGCTTGAGCAGGAGCAGCCGGGGACTGAGAGGCTCGGGGGACGTTGTTGGCGCTGGTGACCGGCCCCACGGGGAAGGGGGGGGGCTATCTTCCTTCTTTTCCTGCCGGTGGCTGTCACGTGTATTTTTGTTTTATTACAAACCGTGGACGCTTCACTGAATCAGATCCAGGGAAGGAGTCCTGAGATCATTGTTTTTTCATTTGGGGGCTGCTCCACCCTGAGATGACAGGGTGTGGATTCTAAGGCGCTTGGAGAGCACCCGTTTTATTTATTTACTAGCGGCCGGCGCACGAAATTCGTGTGCGGGTACGGTCCCTAGGCCTGGCCTGTGATCAGGGCCATCTTCCCCAGCTGTCCGCAGTCAGCCCCGTCCCCGCCGCCACCACCCCCAGTCCCCATTCGCATCGGGCGCTCGGAGCCTGATGGCTGGGGGAAGGGACCGGGGACGAGAAGTCAGTGGTTCCCGTTTCCTTTCTCTCTAAAAATCAATCTAGCCCTACTCAGTTTGGCTCAGTGGATAGAGCATCGGCCTGCGGACAAAAGGGTCCTGGGTTCGATTACAGCCAAGGGCACGTACCTGAGTTGCAGGCTCCTCCCCAGCCCTGGTCGGGGCCCTGGTCGGGGCGTGTGCAGGAGGCAACCCATCAATGTGTTTCTCTCACATCAGTGTTTCTCTCTGTCTTTCCCTCTCTCTTCCACTCTCTCTAAAAATCAATGGGAAAATATCCTCAGTTGAGGATTAAAAAAAATTCAATATAAACATGTTTTAAAAAAAAAAAAGCTCAGAGGAGATGCCCGACCTTCGCTGGTTTCTCTGCCGCCTCCTCCAGGAAGCCCTCCTCCTGCTTGGCCGGGGCCCCGCGGGAAGCCGCCCTCCTCTGTGGGGCTCACACCCTGTTTCTGTGTCTCATTTGAGAGGTGAGGCAGCCTCGTCTGTGGTCGACACTGTAGCTTTTAAGTGTATTTTTAAGAAGCGGGGGACGCATCTGAGCTCCGTTTTAGTCCGAATGCGATCACTGCTCAGGCACACGCGACTGTCATCGGCCCGAGTCTGTGTGGGCGGGTCCCGCGCAGCTAAAAACGGGGAGCGGACAGGTGTCCCCGAGGCCCGGCCATCAGTCACCCGTGTCTGCACCGCGGTGACCCCTCCACACGCGGCCGCATTCCGGGCTTTCAGGAGGAGGCCGCGGCGATCCTGCGCCACTATTTTGGGACGTGATGGCTTAATTCGAGAAATGTAGGATGAACCACCGCGATCGCCTCCTGCCGCTGTCGGTGTCCTGGGCTCCCGGTGTCACCGACGGGATGGGCTCTGCTTGGGCAGGAGCAGCCAGGGACTGAGAGGCTCGGGGGACGTTGTTGGCACTGGTGATCGGCCCCACGGGGAGGAGGAGGGGCTATCTTCCTTCTTTTCCTGCCGGTGGCTGTCACGTGTATTTTTGTTTTATTACAAACCGTGGACGCTTCACTGAATCAGATCCAGGGAAGGAGTCCTGAGATCATTGTTTTTTCATTTGGGGGCTGCTCCACCCTGAGATGACAGGGTGTGGATTCTAAGGCGCTTGGAGAGCATCCGTTTTATTTATTTACTAGAGGCCGGCGCACGAAATTCGTGTGCGGGTACGGTCCCTAGGCCTGGCCTGCGATCAGGGCCATCTTCCCCAGCTGTCCGCAGTCAGCCCCGCCCCCGCCGCCACCACCCCCAGTCCCCGTTCGCATCGGGCGCTCGGAGCCTGATGGCTGGGGGAAGGGACCGGGGACGAGAAGTCAGTGGTTCCCGCCCGCTCACTGGCCCCACCCCCACCACGGGTGGCCCTCTGTGTGTGGGGCGACTGGCGGGGCTGGGGGCTTG
>NW_005355651.1:183210-190099 GCF_000412655.1 Myotis brandtii
GGTCGTTCTGGTCTCTGGTTGTTCCGCCGTTTCAGAGAGAGAGGGAGAGAGAGCAACATCAACGATGAGAGAGAATCATGGACCGGCTGCCTCCTGCACACCCCACACTGGGCATGGAGCCCACATCCCGGGCATGTGCCCTGACCGGGAATCGAACCATGACCTCCTGGCTCATAGGTCGTCACTCAAGCACTGAGCCCCGCAGAGAAGTGGGGTCGGTGTCGCCGTGGCCGACGGAGCTGGAACCAAGAGGAGAAGGTTTCTCAGCAGCTTGTGCCCTTCACGGAGCACGAGGCCCCGTTCTTGCGTTTTTGTGTTGACTTTTCCCGTCTGGGCCACTGCCTGTTGGCTCCCCACCCTGGAGGACGGGGATGCGGCCCTTTCTCCCTGCAGGGACCTCGTCCTCCCGCCTCGACCCCTCCCCCCTTCAATCCCGAGTTCCCGTGAGATCGACGCTCGGCATTGACAGCACTGAGGTCACGGAGGTGCCAGTGCAGCCAGGGCAGAGAGCACCGCTCTGACTGTCACTTTGCTGCCCCTGGAGTCCATTTTGTTGTTTGTTTGCTTTTTGTTTCATGTCCTGGTCTTTGCTCTTCTGCTGACTGTCAGTCTCCTCCCGTTCAGTCCAATAAAGTCCATCCGCTCACACCCTACGGAGCCATGGCTGCGCCTGCGGGCCTGCCTCCGTGGGGACCGAGGTGGCTGCCCTCTCCTGCTGGCCAGGCCACTCTGGCCTCCCTCAGGCCGCCCGAAGGGCCGCTCAGCCACTCTGGGGTGAGTCCTGTTTCCTGTGCCAGGGCTTCCTCTTCCCCGGTTTCCGTCGCTTTCTGAGGAAAGTGCACAGGAGGTCAATGTTTTCCTAAGACCTCGATCCTCAGACTTGATGGGCAGTGTGCCCCGGTAAGGAATTCAGGTTGGAGAGACGTTTTCTCTGGAATAATTAAGACTAGCTCCCTCTCCCGGTTTCCTGTGTGGTTGCTGGGAACGCCCGGCACATCTCTGACGACCGCGCCTTTTACCTTCTCTCCTGTGAGGCGTGGAGTCTGTTCAGATTCTCGCTCTCCCTGCGCTGAGTTTGTCCGCTCTCTCTGGCCTGTAGTCGCCTCGGCCACGCTGTCACCTGCTCCCCAGCCCATGTGCACTCGTGCCTATTGTGTCCTCTCCCCATTTTCCCATCGTACGGATTTATGCCGACGAGCAAAGCCAAACCAATAAAAACACAGAACAACACAACCACAGAGCTCTACCAGCACTTCAGTAGGTGTCAGACATGGAAAAAGTTGCACTCCGTCTTGCCTGGAAGCTCTTCAGCAGCAGGACTGTGGGTCTGGGTTGGAGAGCTTGCGCTCCTGCAGTATCATTGGAGACAAAGGCTGCAAACTTGCAAACGCCCTCCAGGCCCGGCAATACTACGCACCGGCCGGGCCCTGCACCCACCCACCTTCACGGGTGCACCTTGCAGGCCTCAAGTGTCCGAGCACGTCTAGTCTTGCTCATAGAGTAGACATGGCGCCAAGCTTGGCCAGTGACTGTGGAATGAATGAGTGAATATCCACTCCAAAGCATAGAGAGTATTTAATGGAAAAATAAAATATATTTATACAAAAACAACTTTATTGGAGCCCATCCATCCACTTATATAGTGTATATTACTGTGTTTAACAATAGGAGTAGCAGAGATGAGTAATTGTGAGGGAGGCTTATGGCCTGGAAAGCCTAAAATATTATAGAAAAGTTTGCCGACCCATCTTCCTGATGGACAGACTGAGGCTCAGAGGGTTGACGTGTCTGGTCTAACTTGTACAGCATTTAGAAGCAGAATCATAGTTCAAACCTAGGTTTTCTAACATGTCGAATGCCTTGGGGTATGGTTTCCCCTATATTTTTGCCCCTTTGAAAGAATGATCCTATATAATAAAGAGCTAATATGCAAATGGTCGTCACGCTGTCACACTGTCATGCCAGGGCCAGGTGACCTGAGGTGAAAGAATGATCCTATATAATAAAGAGCTAATATGCAAATGGTCGTCACGCTGTCACACTGTCATGCCAGGGCCAGGGGACCTGAGGCCAAGCCAGGGGACCAGAGGCCCCACCTCCTGCCCCAGCGCTGGGTCGGGGGGCCTGAGGCTGTGCCCCCCCGCCCTGCAGGGCTTGACGGGGGTGGGGCCGGCCGGGTCTGGGTCTCGCGCAATTTCGAGGAGTGCCTGGGTGGGTGGGGACTTGACTCTGGGTCCCGCGGCGCACCCCAGACTCTGACCGGAGGGAGATTTTCATATACATTTTACTAATTTTCTTTCATCTCTGACACTTCTATTATCGGGAAAGGGCAAATAGCAATATGAAAGTATTTCCTCTAATTAATTCCCTTTTAATGTGCATGAATTTTGTGCACCAGGCCACTAGTTTTACTTATAAAGTGCTTATTGTCTTCCCTGTTATTGTAAGTACTTTCCTTGTATTAAATCATTTAACCTCCATGTTCAGATTGGGGTGAGGCAGGAGCTGGTGAACAGGGGCCTGAGGCTGAATCCAGGCAGCTGTTCATTTTTGTAAATAAAGTTTTGCCCTGGTTGGTATTGTTCAGTGGATAGAGCGTTGGCCTGCGGACGAAGGGTCCCAGGTTTGATTCCGGTCAAGGGCATGTACCTCGGTTGCAGGCTCCTTCCTGGGCTCTAGTCGGGGCTCGAGCAGGAGACAACCAATCGATGTGTTTCTCTCACGTCGATGTTTCTCTCTCTTTCCCTCTCTCTTCCACTTTCCCTAAAAATCAATGGAAAAATATCCTCAGGCGAGGATTAACAATAAATAAGTAAATTTTTGTTGGGACACACCATGCCCATTTGCTTCCTGTCTTTGTAAATAAAGTTTGAGCCCACCCATTCAAAGGCGGCTCCTCTGTGGCTCCCAGGAGGGCAGAGACGAGCAGTTCCCACAGAGCCCATAGCAGCCTGGGAAGTGTGAACACATGTTGTCTGGCCCTTTACAGAGAAGGGCCTGGTGGTGCTGGGACTGCTGGTCATTTCACCATCGTGAAATATTTCTTTTTCGGAGACAGCAGGCTGCACAGGTCACAGAGCCTGGAGCGAACTGTGAAGCCTGGAGAAACGTCTGTAGACCCTTCTCCAAACGCTGCATAGACAGCAGTGTGTCTCGTGCAAATGTGCAAACCCCAGGCCTGTCCCACTCTGCGGAGTCACTGCCTGGCAGGGCCTGGTCGAAGGCAAAGGCATGAAGCCAGGATGGAGGCGAATGTGGGAAAGACCAGCCTGGAACACACTACGTCTTCCCAACGTGTTGACTGAATTGATGAGATCCCGTTAGTTGAGGCCACAGTCGTACCAGGAGCTGCTGTTGGGGCGCCTGACAGGTTCCGCCTAGAGCTGCACCCAGAGACCGCTCCGGGGAAGGACCCAGGACTGGCCTGGGCACGGCTTGTCCACCTGCAGCCTCCTGACCTCAGAGACGGCACCGGAGGCCCAGCAGGTGAAGAGCCCCCAAGGGACAGGTGTCACCCAAGAACAAGTTGACAACAAGAAACAAAAAGGATGCCTCTACATGGGCTCAGTGTGCTCTGTCCGAGTCTGAGCCTATAAATTCAAGACTTTCACAGACTAATAGATATCCCCTCCTCCTCCCGTTCCCAGAGGAGCAACCGTGTGTCTTCTTGGCTCTTTAGCGAAACATGCCCAGGAAAGGAACAAGTCGAACCCCAAGTGGAATCGCTTTCCAGAACTGGAACCAAAGATAACCTCATGGCATTTTGAGAATTCAATAAAACTACAGTAACTCAACCCAGAGAGGCGTGTGCGCATCGAACTGTGAACAGACGGACAGAGGACTCCGGGAGGCGGCACCGTGTGTGCTGTGGAGTGTCCTTTTCGGCCGTAAGTAGGTGTTTGCTGTGATGCAGAAAGTGATGTCTCATAGGATCGGAGGAGCTTTTCAGAGCCTGGGCACTAGGCTTGCTTCTGAGTGACGGCCTAGCAGACCCACAGCAGCTCCTGGTACGACTGTGGCCTCAACTAACGGGATCTCATCAATTCAGTCAACACGTTGGGAAGACGTAGTGTGTTCCAGGCTGGTCTTTCCCACATTCGCCTCCATCCTGGCTTCATGCCTTTGCTTACGACCGGGTCCCGTGTGCAGCTGCCCCTTTCAACTCTGGGCGGCTCCCCGAGGCCTCAGCTAGGCCAGATGTCAACCCTCCAAGCCTCAGTCTCTCCATCAGGAAGATGGGTCAGGGCGGAGGAGGAAGGGCTACTCATCCCAGGCCTTCCTGTTCCGAGGGGCCAGTTTCATGGAACCCAGATGCCAGTCACTGACTGCCATGGCCATGGCCATGGCGATGGCGATGGTGCCAGGCCCAGGGGCCGATGTGGAGCCGTGCAGATGTGGTATCTGCTTCCCATCAGCACGTGTAAGATGCACGTCTTTGACTCCTTCTGAGTCCATCATGAAGACGCTGGCGCCAGGCGAGCCTGGATGCGAGGCCTTTGGAGAAAGTCACACCTTCGTCTGCTCCAAGCCAAGAGCTGAGAGCCAGGCTTTTTTTTTTAAATTTGTTTTTATTGGTTTCAGAGAGGAATGGAGAGGGAGAGAGAGAAGCATCAGTGATGAGAGAGAATCATGGATCGGCTGCCTCTTGCACGCCCCCCACTGGGGACCGAGCTCGCAACCCAGGCCTGTGCCCTGACCGGGAATTGAACCGTCACCTCCTGGTTCATAGGTGGACACTGAGCCACCCCAGCTGGGCCAGACTTGATGTTAATGAAACGATTCAGTTCACACAGTCGGCATCTGGTTGGTGGAAGCAGGTGAGCTGTTACCTAATTGAGTCTCCGTTTGCTCCTCTGTCCAACAGGGATGAGAGGACGGACAGGATTATCTTATCGGATCTCGGGGAAATGAGGGAGAGACAGTGAATGAGATGCTCTGGTAAATTATAATGTGCTACGCAAGGCGACGTGAACTGTCAATAAAACCACGACAGTAATAACTCCTGGGAAGATTTGCAGTGCGCAGCGCAGACAGGCTTCTCTGTGAATGCTCTCAGGATCCGAGTCGACGCTGCCTGCAGGTGCAGCACGAATTAGCCTCCATTCACCAGGTCAGGGAGACCTGCTAGGTCCTCTCACCCATTGATCGAACCTGTGTGAGCATGTTCAGGCTCATAGGTAAAAAAATGAGTGGAAATGAGAGTTTTCATACATTCCCTCCCCCATAATTTTGCCCACTAAGAACGCCTTGCATTCGTGCGGTGCACTTGTTACAATGAGCCAATGCCGGTGCATCGCTGTTAACTGAATCCCGTGGTTTACATTCCATGGGTTTTGGCAAATGTGTAGTGACATGCGTCCACCCTTGTAGCATCACACGGAGTCGTTTCACGGCCCTAAGACACCCTGCACGCACCTACTCGTCCCTCCGTCCCTCTCCCTGGACTCCTCGCAGCCACTGAGCTTCTCCCGTCTCCCTAGTTTTTCCAGAATGTTCTACAGCTGCGATCTCATCCCTTGGTACGCCTTAAGTGTCTATAAACACAACTAAATTCAAAGTATCGTGGCGTGTGGGGATGGTTTCCGTTTTGGACGCGTGGCAGTTAACTGGTTAATGGTGTGCGGTCTTTTGATACCGGCTTCTTTCATTAGTAACATTAACTAGAGTTTCCTCCACGTCCGCTTGTGGCTGGAGAGCTCACTTTTCACGACTGAATAACCTTCCGCTGCCTGCCTGGACCACAGCGATGCGCCCGCCACCTGCTGAGGGCAGGCTGCCTCCATGGTGGCTGTGGCGGGTGCAGCAGCGTAGGCTCCGTGTGTGGCCTTTTGATACCGGCTTCTTTCATTAGTAACATTAACTAGAGTTTCCTCCACGTCCGCTTGTGGCTGGAGAGCTCACTTTTCACGACTGAATAACCTTCCGCTGCCTGCCTGGACCACAGCGATGCGCCCGCCACCTGCTGAGGGCAGGCTGCCTCCATGGTGGCTGTGGCGGGTGCAGCAGCGTAGGCTCCGGGCAAGTCTGTGAGCTCCTGAGCGGTCAGCTCCTCTGGGTGAGCAGCCGGGAGCCTGGCCGCTGGGTCCTGCGGTCACAGTGTTTCCTCCTGAGAAACCACAACCCGTCTCAGGGTCAGTGCCATCTGCATCCCCACCCGGGAACGCGCATTCCTGCTGCTCCACATCCCCCCAGCAGGGGGCGTTGTCGGGCTCTGGAGGTCAGCCTTCCTAACAGGTGTGCAGGCCTTCTTGTTTGTTAGTTTTTTAAATTTGTTTTTATTGATCTCAGAGAGGAAGGGAGAGGGACAGAAAGAGAAACATCAATGATGAGAGAGAATCATGGATCGGCTGCCTCCTGCACGCCCCCTACTGGGGATGGAGCCTGCAACCCGGGCACGTGCCCTGACTGGGAATCCAACTGTGACCACCTGGTCCATAGGTCGATGCTCAACCACTGAGCCACGCTGGCCAGGCTCAAACCTCACCTTGGTAACGGGGCTCCTGGCTGTTACGCTCTGAGCGTGGCCTGTGGCCGCGAGTGGGCTGGGTGCCTGGTGCTGCCCCAGGGCGTTGCTGCCGACTGGGGTCACACTGTGTGTGCCAGTTCGCGGGCACAGCCAGGCCCGATTGGGCCACGCTGAAGACATTCCTGTCGTGTGACGCAAGCCTGCTTGTATTTTAGGTTTGCCAGGACTAATGAGTTCGAGCATTTGGCCTCTCCGCAGTCGCTGTTCATCAATGCCTCTGACAGGAGGAGGGCTGCACCCGCCCTGCTTTTTCTAGAAGCATGACCGCATCCCCGCTGTCGGGGAGGCGAGGGCAGGAGGGGTGGCAGCGGGAGCGGAACAGGAGGCCCGGGGGACACGGGTCTGGGACAGCAGGTAGCGGAG
>NW_005355651.1:190219-192203 GCF_000412655.1 Myotis brandtii
GCGGCCAGCAGCGCTGCCCTGGATTACCCGAGGGCACACACCCCGCCGAGTGAGGTAAGGAACAGGTGTGCCCTCCGCTCACCGGGCGGGGCACAGCCGGCTGGCCGAGCTCTGCCGGCCGAGGAGGGATGGGAAGGCATCTGCTTCGGCCCCTGGTCCACACCGAGTCCCCGACTTGGCCGCCGCCACCCTGGAGGCACAGATGTCTCCGTCGTCGTGCGGGGAGAAGGCCTGTGTGCCTGTGTGTCACCTCCCTTCCCATCTCTGGAAGCCACAGAGCTGGGCGGACTCCCCGGTGCAGGACGTGCTGGGAGCCCCGGCCAGGAGGGAGCCCAGCTGCGCATCCTTAGACGGGGCGATGATGTGGTCTGGGGATGGTGACTTTTTTCTTTTAGCCACAAGGTCCAGGGGGTTTTTACAGTTTGTTTTGTTAAATGTGAGACAGTCTGTTCTGCTCCCGGGAGCAGGTGGCTAACAAGATGCTGGATTCCAGGCAGACTGGGCTGCACAGGAGTGAACGTCAGGGCTCAGAGGAAACGCTCCCGGGTCGAGAAACAGCGATTCCCGCCCCCCTGTCCCCAAGTTGGATGCTTCATGTTCCCACCCTTTTCTAACTTTGAAGGACAGGACGTGGTGCCCTGGGAGCCGTCGCTCTCTGCTGTGTGAAACGAATGGGCCGAACGCGATTCTCACTTCGTGATAAGCAGGTGGTGTTTCCCCCCAAAGCTAAACAAGGTGGAAAAAAGCCCGTTTTCTTTCCACATTCTGGGCGAGATGGTTCCGTGTAGGTCACGTCTCATATACACGTACATATGTATGCCTTCGCTTTGGCTCTATAAATAATTGTGAAAACAAACCCAATGTTCTAGGCACTATTTTTAGGTGGAGAACAGTTATGGGAAAGACTCAGGGCCCTTCCTGTGAGAAAATGCTCTGCCGAAGTGGTTCCCAGAACCCCGCGAAGGGCGCTGAACGATGATTTATATTTTGCCATTTTTGGAGACATTTTCCTTAAAATATCCTTCAGCGCTTTTTGGTTTGCTGTCTACATGGGAAGGAAAGTAGAGGGTTTAGGGGAAACATGACTAAAAATAGAGAAGTTAAATATATGTATTTAAGGAACCAAGATATTTATAACAATATCCTTTCCCGGAGCCAGTGAACCAGAGAGATCACACATCTCAGTTTGGATGTATTCGGGCGAAATGATCTTATTGCGACAAACGTACTTGCCCACCTGAGCCCATCTCATCTGTCGGCTATTTTCCTGTTGGTTCTGCCCTCGTTCATTAATTAAACGGTAATTTAATGGATGAGGTAGAACATCAGGAGGAAGTTTGCAGGTTTTGTGTTTTGAATCGTGCAGGCGAAGACACGCAACCTCAGAGATGCTGGCAGATTCACAGGGAGCGAGTCCGATGTTTAACGCACCTACTGTTCATACGATGCCTGCGGGATATTTTAAAACGGTCCTTGTTACTCTTCAAAGGATTCCCGATGCTCATCCTTTGCCACCTGATCAGTCATTCACACCCCATAGACCTTGGAGCGTGGGAAGCGAGCCCAGTCTAATGGAGACCACCCCTGCCCTAGGACTTCTCCCCTCAATTAAAAACGAGATGCAAGACCTGGAGGGGCCAGGGCTGGGCTGGTCAGTGTGAAAGGATGCGATGAAAGTCTGTATATGTCACTCTAGGTGTATGTTACAAAGCAGCATTGTCAGGTCAGAAAGAGGACTTGAAATGGGGCCGGGACACTGGATGCAGCGAAGGAAGGCCGGGGACGGGGCCATCTTTACAATAAGAAAGCGACGCTTCACCACACGCCCGCCCCCCCCCACCTGCCAAGGCCCGCGGGTGGCAGAGACCTGGGCAGTGACGATGCCCCCCCACCTGCCAAGGCCCGTGGGTGGCAGAGACCTGGGCAATGACGAAGCCTCTTGTCCCCGCAGCTGGAAGACCCGGGGGACGGCCGCGGCTCCGGC
>NW_005355651.1:192455-209966 GCF_000412655.1 Myotis brandtii
TCCTGCAGGGAGCCCGCTGACCCTGACCTAAGGGTGGCTCGTGCAAGTGCTGCTGGCTGACCTTGACCTCCTGACCTCCATCAGGTCCCGGCTGGGTGGCTTCCCGTCTCTCGTTTTTGGCCGTTTTAGTCCATTTTCTCTTCTTTTCTTCCTTCCCCACGTCAGCTTTCTTCTGTTAGAGAGTCGTGGGCTGCACTTTCCGACCACAGCCAAGCGGGTCGTTGCTCAGTCTGTTGACAACACCGCGGTCTCGGTCTCGGCTCCAGCAGCGTCTCCTGCAGCTGAGCTGCTGGGCGGGTTCCCAGGCGTGGAGTGATGGGTGGGGAGGCGAGGTGGGGTGGGGCACGGGCAGGTGAGGCGGGTGGTGTGTGGGCAGGTGAGGCGGGTGGTGCGTGGGCAGGTGAGGTGGGGTGGTCGTGGGCAGGCCAGGCGGGTGGTGTGTGAGTAGGTGAGGCGGGTGGTGCGTGGGAGGCCAGGCAGTCTTCTCCAGGCGGCGAGGTTGAGGCGAGGCCGCCTGCACAGAGCTCCCTGTCACACTCCCCTCAGGGACTCTTCACACACCTGGAGTCGCACCCCCTTTGACACAGACCTGGGGTGTGGTCACGGCGGTGACAAGGCGAGGCGGGCATGTCCACGCGTGTCGTCTGTTGCCCTCGGCCAGTGTCGTATCCGTACATGTCACACATAGGACGTCCCCCCAATGAACACACACTTGGAGTAACTCTAAAGGCAGTGCTCATTAAAATGCATTTCACGTTCAAAATTGAGGCATCAGCTGTGAAAGTGTGCGTACATGTTTGGGGACACCCTGCTATGGTGTATATGTTATGTGTGTGTGCACACATGTGTACACATGTACACACATATGACATGTAGGCCCAGGCGCAAACAGCGTGGCCACCTAGACCTGTCTTTTGAGGGCTGGTTGCCTCTCTGCCACTCCATCCACTGACCTGTCATCTCCCGTCACCCATCTGTCCTCCCGCGGTGCCCCTGTGGGTGACACTGTGACCAACAATGACCGAAGAGGGACAGGTCCATCCCCAAACGGTGCCGCCCAAGGAGCTGGGCCCCTGAAGTCCCTGACCCGCAGCCCATCTCCAAGGCACCTTCTAACGCGGGCGCCCGGGCAGGAGCTGGCGTTTGCCCACCTTTCTCCAAACGGGCGCCCGAGAGCCCCCGTCAGTGGGCACCGAGGGGGACTGTGGGGAGCAGTTCATGGCCTTGAACTTATTGTTGAGGAGTCAGCAGAGTCCACGAGGAAAGGACTCACTTTTGCTGTCAATGTCGACTCGTTCATTTCCTAGGAGACTCATTCAGTGCCCCTTCCCTCAGCCATGTCAGGCCTGCTTTTCTTCTTTCTCCTCCTCCTCTTCCTCCCCCTCCCCTCCCCTCCCCCTCCTTCCCCTCTTCCTCCTCTCCAGACTCACGTCTACAACCCTGACATGTATGTTGTGCCTCCACGCACTTGCTCCAGCTGCACCCTCCCCCTCCTTGGCCTTGCAGGTTAAGCATCACCCCGTCCCTGACTGTGCCCTCTGCACGCCCAGCAGACATGAGCCACCGTGTCCCTTACCTGTGCCCCACGGCACCCTGTGCTGCTCCCTCAGAGCTCTCATCACACGACCTGGTAATTATCTGCTCTCGTCTCTCCCCCTCGAGGTGGGGAGCGTTCCCCGGGGGACATCCCGATCAGCAGGGAGTCCCCCCTTCTCCTCCTCCCCATCTTCCTCTTTCTCCTCCTCCTCTCCCTCCTCCCTGTCCTCCTCTTCTCCTTCATATTTCTCTGAGATGAATTGGGATAGAGATTAAGAACATAGGGCTCTAGCCTCAGCAAGGCACGGCTTCTAGACCTATTTCCATCACAGTTTTTTTGATTTTGTGTAAGTCACTACACTTTGCTGAACTGCAGTGTTTGGTGAGATGTGTGAGATGATTGGCAGCTGTAAGACTCGCGTTAGCCCTGTGCAGACGAGGCGTCGCCATGGTGCTTCCTGCAGATTCCGTCTCAGCTGTCCCTGCACCTGCATCTCACCCGTTACCCGCTGTCGAGGCCGAGGCACAGGACCAGTGATCAGGGGCAACGAGGGACCAGTTAGCCGGCTGGCGGCTGTGGTGTCCCTGCTCCCCCTTGTCCCTGACCTGACCTTTACTTCGTTTCTGCGCTCCCAGATCTGCCCCAGGTGGGCCAGGTGGGCCAGGTGGCGAGAGGGCACGGCTCTCCCTCTGCGCTCCCAGATCTGCCCCAGGTGGGCCAGGTGGCGAGAGGGCACGGCTCTCCCTCCGCGTTTCTTGAGGCAGGGAGTGGGGAGGTCTGTGATGCGGAGCAGGGGCAGCCGCTTCTGGGAGAAACCTGGTCGGGAAGAGCAGGATGTGTTCCATAAACACCAAAACTCTCGTCCCCTGGAGCGAGGGCTGCATAGTGGGAAGTGACCGGCCATTCCCCGAGCCTCTCTGACCCAGGAGGACCATGTTGTTATACCCATTTTACGGACGTGGACAGTGGGCTCAGGGAGGGTAACTTGCCTCAAATGGCAGCCAACAAATAGCATTAAAAAGGGACTCAGCACGTTTGGAGGTGGGTCCCCGTCATAAAAGAGAAGCCCGGCCCGGCCGGTGTGGCTCAGTGGTTGAGCATCGACCTATGAACCAGGAGGTCACGGTTCGATTCCGGTCAAGGACACAGGCCCGGATGGTGGGCTCAATACCTGGTGTGGGGTGTGCAGGAGGCAGCCGGTCCATGATTCTCTCTCTCATCGTTGATGTTTTACCCGTCTTTCCCTCTCCCTTCCTCTCTGACATCAATAAAAACATTTAAAAAAATAAGAGACACACGAATGCTCCTGAGAGCAGTGTCCCGATGGCTGTGGGGAGTGACGCAGGAAGGTCACTTCTGATATGTTTTTAGAGGAAGAAAGAGGGGACGTAGAGGTAAATTTCATTTGATGGTGAACGACTTCCAAGGGGCTCTTGAAGCAGGTGTTTCTGGGCAAGTATGTGCTGAGCTAAATTAGTAAAAACATTCTTGCAGAAGGATAAATTGATGAGAGTCACAAAGTGATAGCAGCAATAATGGCGACCAGACGGCTGCTCCTAAGAAACGTGAAACCTGCGCTCAAACCTGACCCGGTTCCCGGTGGAGAACACCGCGGTCTGTTTGACGCTCGGCCTTGTTGGCCTGACAGTGCCAGGTCCTGGCTGAGGTCACATGACGATTAATATTAATATTAATATTAATGATAAAGAATTGGCAGTCTGCCAGGTGTCATGCCAAGTCTCTACCTGTATCCATATCTGTATCCATATCGATAGCCCTATTTATACCTGTATCTATACTTTTGATTTTATGCACCTGGAAACCTAGTGTGGATTAAAGAATTCACATCTCTAATGCTTAGTAAGCAGGAAACAGAGATTTAAAAAAGCCTTTGATGTGTTTCAAAGCGATGTGATGCTCTCATGAGAAGCTAGGCATCCAGACCTTTAAAGAAAGTTGTTTGATATATTATTAACGTGGGTTGGCAGCCTTATAGCACTTACTTTATTTCTATAAATAAAACATTAATCTCAATTTGGATTTAAAATGAAAGTGCCCGAAGTCCTTCTGTGCATCAGTTAAATTTGGGGCAATATTTCATATAGAAAGTGTTTGCTTTGATAGGAGAGTATCAGGGAGACCGTTCTATGTTGAGATTTAAATGAAGAGAGTACACCCCAGGCCCAGGGCGATGTCCCTTCACTGGCCTGGAGCCCAGGACACAGGGCTCGCTATTCTCTGTGATTCGGAGGAGGAATGAGGGGAGCGTCAGCCACTGTGGGCCGATCGTGCGCGCACACACACACACACACACACCCACCCACCATTACCCCTTTTGTCCGACTTGTGGTGACGGAATGGAAGCTAAGCTTGATCATATTAAGCATTTATTATTGTTATTATTACTGGTTATTTCCTAGGCCCCCGGCTGTGGGATAAATGACTGATGTCTGATCCCTTTACTGGCATCTAGTTCCCGGGACAGGGAGTATCACGCCCATTTGGCAGAAGGGAAAACTGTGTCTCAAAGAGGCCACGCTGATGCTCCACGTTCACCACCTGAAGAGCCGACGAGCTTCCGTGCAGGCCTGTCCACTGCATGTCGCACTGACCGCTGTGTCCTCAGCGGTCAGGGCCTTCAGAGGCGAATGTCCCCAGGAACGTGTGTGCGTGAGCCTGGGCGCGTGGCCACGGCCCTCACCCGCTGGCCTGTGAGTGTGTGTGTCCCTGAGGGGCGGTCTCCGGCCACCAGCTCGGGCCAAACTGCCGACAGGACCAGCTGCAGGGTCTGGGGGGCCGTGCAGTCCTGCGGGCTCCTGGTCGGAGATGGTGAGGAGTTGCAGACGCTGTGGGCGGAGCATGCCACCTGCCTGGGCCCACCTGACCCAAGGGCCCCGTGGACTGAGCTGGCGGGAGACCCTGGGGCGGCTGCCCCCGAGGGACGTGCAGGTAGATGGGACGGAGTCTGAGCAGGTGGCCCTTGGGCTCCTGGCTGGGATGGGAAGGAAGTGGGTGTCCCCCGAGCTGGCTCCCCCGGGGTCTCCTCTGTGTGGATTGGGTCTCCTGGCCCAGCCCCCGATTGTGCCTGGGATGGGGGCCCCGGTGGGGGGAGTCCGGCCGGGATGCCGTCCAGAACAGGGGCTCAGACGCTGGTGTGCACACCTCGTCTGGTTTAGACGGAGTTTTCACCTCTCGGATGTAAAACAGGAAATAAGGACACAGCAGCGAGGACTTCTTAGTGTTTGTTTTTATCTGCAAAGTACGTTTATCCAACAAATGGACTCGCCTCTGGCCCAGGGTCCGCTTGTCTTGTGAATCGGGTGTTAAGTGTTCTCTGTCATGAGGTGCTGGTGACACGATTCCAGAATTTGGGGAAAACTGCTGGAGCTCGAGACGGCCAAGCGTGTGTGCCGTGGGGGTCAGGGGCCAGGGGGGAGGAAGGCAGGGGCGCGGGCGGCGGGACACCCCTGCCTCTGCACCAGAGGATGGTCCAGTCGCCGCTCAGCACCTCCGGCCGCGCGGGTCCAGCTACTGCGGAGCAGGGAGGGTCCGCATGGCAGCCCCAGGGTCCCACTTCCTTGGTTCAGGGGGAAACGCAGCGAAGACGGTGGTTTAAGGAACAGAACAGCCGGCAACTGCTCAGAGGCCCAGATGCCGTCCTGGGCACAGGGCGGAGGGTGCCGTGGTGGGTGCAACAAGCGAGCTCTATTTTAAGAGCCGTTGACTCAGTCCATCGCGTCGGCCCACGGGCAGCGGACATCTGCTTGTGAAACACTCCTCTTTATTCTCTCCTTCGTGCTTCACCCTCAGCAGTTTCCTGGGCCCCTGGCGTGTCCCGCAAGCCCACGGCACCCATTCGAAACGGAAGCCTAGGACTATTTCCTCAACACATGAAACTATGATAACGCGACTGGCCGATGTAGCCGAGAGCCCCTCTCGCGGCATTCAGGCAATATTTGGCAAATAAATAAATTTTTTTTAAAAATATGTTTTTATTGATTTCAGAGAGGAAGGGAGAGGGAGAGAGAAACATCAATGATGAGAATCAGGTAAATAAATAAACGTTAATCAAATATACTTGCATCCGATTTTGTTACATTCTAAATAAACCCGGGAGCTGCTTTTCTTTTTTTTATAAAAAGGGAAGTTGGCCGGGGGTGGGGGAGGCCGGCGTGGCTACTGTACAGCCACCTTGGCTTCCGGAATCGCGACTGGGCTCGCCGCTCTCAGGAGCCGGTCCAGCGCCGCCGTCCAAGGTCTCCCAGCTCAGCCAAGTGTCCGCGCAGCTGTGTCCCCGGGGCTGAGTCATCGCCCTCCTCCCGGCCGGCCCGGCCTGTGACTCATCGTTCTGCTTTTAGCATATTTGCCTATTTTTAAGACCAGTTGGAGAAGACAGCCACTGTTTGAAAGTAAACAGGCCACACATCACCGCGGGGCGCAGGGAGCGGCTCCAGGCCCTGGCGCTGCCGGCGGCCGGGTGCCAAGGCAGCAGATGGCCCGGGAGGCACCGGCTGGCTCGCCTCCTCACATCTGTCTTGGGTTTTCTCGTTGCCGCGGCCACTTCCTGCTTGGAGTAATCCAACTTGATGCACTTTGGAAACTAAAGCCTGACTTTTGTTCTGCTTGTAAATTACCAATTCTGTGTTTATTTCTCCGTCAACTAATCGGGCTTCCCGAGCGACTCGAGGTTGAGCCTCTACTTGCTGCCAGCTCGTCAGCGAGGTCCCGCAGACGTGCCGTGCGCTGTGGCTGAGCCAGGACGTAGATTTCTGTCAGGGGCTTCGCCAATTCTGAGGCACACTGGGAATTTGCTATTTTCTTGGCTATAAAAGTGAATTCTTTTCCCCCCAAAATGTTTGTTTTTATTGATTTTTCTGTTCTTTTAGGGGGGGGGAGAGATAAAACATTAATGAGAGAGAATCATTGGTTGGCTGCCTCCTGCACGCCCCACCCTGGGGATGGAGCCCACAACCCTGGCATGAACCCTGACCAGGAATCGAATCGTGACCTCCTGGTTCATAGGTGGATGCTCCACCACTGAGCCACACCAGCTGGGCTGTTCTTTCTGTTAATCCTCATCAGAGGATATTTTTCCAATTAATTTTTTAGAGAGAGTGAAAGGGAGAGAGGAAGGGGAGAGAGAAAACATTGATATGAGAGAGACACATTGATTGGTTGATTCCCAGGGCCCGGCATCAAACCTGCAGCCCAGGTACGTGTGCTTGTCTGGGAATCGAACCCTCCACCCCTCTGGCTGACACTAACCACTGAGCCACCAGCCAGGCCAGAGCCCTTCTTCACTGGGGAACCATCAGAGGCGTTTGCGAAATGCTGGTGTCGGCCCCGTGGCTGGATCCTTGTGTGTGTGTGCTGCCGTGAGTGCTGCCGTCCTCTGCGTCCTGTCGGTCTCCAGCGAGAGGGAGTGACGAGCGGGGTGTCCTGTCCGTCTCCAGCGAGAGGCAGCGACGAGCGGGGTGTCCTGCCGTTGGCCCAGCCGCCGGGAGAGAAAGGGCCCAGAGTGAAAGTCTGATTTCCCTTCCAGATGGCGCCCCCACGGAGGACCCCGCGCTGCTCTTCCCGGAACTAGACCAGCAGCTGCAGGTGAGGGCTCTCCCGCATCCTCCTTCCTTCTCGGCTTCAACACAGAGCTGGGCAGTGGCCTGGGAGGCAGACAGAGGGCCAGGCCCTGGCGCACGGCCCTGCCTGTGACCCTCAGCGCAAAGGGGCGGCTCTTGTGCTGGGGGGAGAGGAGAGACCCTGGGCCTGGAACTCGTAGTCCACTCCCCTCTGTCTGGGCCACACAGCGGCCTGGCTGGGCTGGTGACTTAGTAAACGACGGTGCCGGGGAGGCGACCTCAGCATCCTCGTCCTCGCTCTGCCCTCCCGCCTTCCCGGGTCTCTGACGGCTTCCAATAGATCAGAACATCGTTACTAAGTGAAGCCTTAGAACCCTGTCTGGTGTGACCCTGAGGACGATGTTGTGGTCACAGTCAAGGAGGCTCCATCGGAGACGCCCAGTTCAATGCGCTGAGTGGTTGGAAAGACGCTGACTTAGGGCACTTTGCTTCTCTCTAGGCCAGCGGTTCTCAACCTGTGGGTCGCGACCCCTTTGGGGGTCGAACGACCCTTTCACAGGGGTCGCCTAAGACCATCAGAAAACACATATATAATTACATACTGTTTTTGTGATTCATCACTATGCTTTAATTATGTTCAATTTGTCACAATGAAATTGGGGGTCACCACAACGTGAGGAACTGTATTAAAGGGTCGCGGCATCAGGAAGGTTGAGAACCACTGCTCTAGACGATAGGGGGGGACTCCAGGCAAATTCGGCTCTGGGATAAGGTTTGGCCTAGAAAGCCTGGACGCTGGCCTCGGGCCAGATGTCCACATCACAGGTCACAACACAGGTCATAGGTCATAGGTGATTACACAGGTCGAAGGTCATTGCACAGGTCGCAGGTCATTGCACAGGTCGCAGGTCATCGTACACGTCACAGGTCATTGCACAGGTCGAGGTCATTACATGGGATGCAGGTCATTGCACAGGTCGAGGTCATTGCACAGGTTGCAGGCCATCGCACAGGTCACTACGAGGCCGCCCAGGCTCACATCTGCACGTGGACATCTGCTCAGTCACCATGTGCTTTCCCCTAAACGTTGTGTCTGGAAGCCCTTGGAGGGGCTGCAAACTCCAGTTCCCAGCAGACCCGGCGTTTCCTCGCACCCAGCACCGTCCCCACTGTGGCTGCCTGGTCCCGGGAGGCACTGGAGTTGGGGACCCATCGCCCTCGGCAGCAGGAAGAACAAGGGTGGGCCCGTGTCACACCTGGTGTCCCCTTTCTCGGCCGCTCTCGCCTCGGAGCCTGTGCCCCGAGCTGGGAACCTGGACGCTGGCGGGCCCTGCGGGGCCCCTGAAGGAGCCTCACCTCCCGCCCAGCCCCGCAGGGTCTCTGCCCAGCAGGAAGCGCTCCGCAGGGCCCTGTCGGGGGTAGAGACGCCGCAGGTCGCCAGGACGTGGGGGGCACACCAGGGGTCGCACACTCGCTGTCGGAAGACTTCTCTGTTCTCGAGAGCTTCCCTGCACCCAGCGCCCGCCTCCCTCTCCTCCTCGTCCCCGGGGGATCTGCTGCCCCCGCTGCTTCCTGGTGTCCACACATCCCCCCCTTCCTCTCTTTTCACCGGCTCCGTCTGCGTTTCCATCCGCGTGCTCACACGGCACAGGCTCCTGCGGGGCCTCGGGCTGTGTCAGCTGCTGGCGGTCGGGCTGGGGCTGCACGATCATAACCATCTACTGGTCCCCGCCACCGTCTTTTCTGCTTTATTTCACTGTCACCCAAAGCTGTTTTATTGGCCGGCTGGTGTTTCTCAGTGGTTAGAGCATTGGCCCCTGGACCAGAGGGTTGTGGGTTCAATTCCCGGTCAAGGGCAGGTACCTGGGTTGCAGGTTCGATCCCCAGCCCCGGTCGGGGTGTGCGGGAGGCAACCAATCGTGTCGCTCTCACGAGATGCTTCTCTCTCTCTCTCCCCCTCCTCCTTCCCTTCCACTCTCTCTGAAAATCAATGGAGAAATGTCCTTGGGTGAGGATTAACCAAAGAAATGCAAAAAGAAACAGGAATGATGCCAGCCCTGCCGCCCGAATGCCCTCAGCTTTGGTGCCACCTGTACAGGAGCTGCCGGGCAAGGGTGATCCCCACCCACGCTCCCCTGTGAGCCTTGCCACAACCGTGTAGCCGACTGTTATGTCCACTGAGAAGGGTGAGGTGCCATTTTGGTCTAGATGCAGTCGCCAGTTCAGACAGCGATTCTGCTGTGGGTAGACTCCCTTCCCGTCACCTGCTGTGGAGCCTGTGGCAGCTCACCTAGCTTCGATGGGTGTAGGATTGTTTTGCTTCTGGTTTGCAAGGTCGTCATGGGGGGGGGGGGTCATAGAACAACCTCATAAAATCTGCTCTGGCTTTCCGATAGCGGTTACACATTCCGTGGCCACTTACAAAATATCTGTGTGGTGGAGGCTCTACCACCAGTTTGACCCCAGGGTTTTTCTGTCGCTTTGCCAAGAATGTGGACATGCTGGAGCATGAAATTCGTGGTGCTGCTATTTTCACAGGAGCCCAAAACAGCCCCGGGCAAGAATAGCAGTGACCCACACTGCTCTTGATGTCTCTATTAATGCAGAATGTTGGGCAAGAGAGCTTGGGGCACGGTAGGTGTTAAAATGAACATCCCTTCAAGACAGTCATTTATGGGCCGTGGGCCTCAGCCCAGGGGCAGGTGGTAGGTTGGTTCTATTTTGTGTGGATTCCTTTCCTGGAAATGGGTTTCTAAATTCTCCGTGCCCCTCAGAGGCCGCGTGTGGGCAGAGCGAGTTTAGACCATGCAGGGCCCAGCTTATGTCCACTTGTAAGAATGAATGAAACGTCTTTAGGCCCCTGTGTCCTTCCATTTGGAAAAGGTCAGGACCTTTTCTCTCTTTAGAAAGATAGGACAGGAATTTAACTGGGTCAGGACTGAATTTGTCTTCACATCTAATGACGTTGCTACGTTTTGGAGACCCCGGTATGGCCTATAGACGCTCCAGAGCCAGGCTGCAATGTGGTCTTGATTATTAGCACTGGACTGAGGAACCTGTTTCTGTACTCGGGCATCGGCCAAGCTAACGAGTGGTTGCTGATGGGAATCACAGGGACCGGTAGGAAGCGGGCTTGGCGTTGGATTGGCCAGAATTGGCGCGCAGCTCCACACCCAGCAGTTCTGTGATCCTGGGAATGAATGCTATTCGCTCTCTCTAAGCCTCACTTCTCTGCACTGCAACGTGGAGATAATGCCTCGCCCGCGTCACTGTTGTGGGATGAACTGTGAGAGCGAGCAGCGCTGGCACAGTGCTCGGCAAAACGATCGCTCAGTCCATGTTAATGCTCTTCCCTGGTGAGCCGTTTGCTGAGCGAAGCAGTGAAGGAGGCACAATTCTGTGTCAGATGCAATAAGAGGAGCATCTCTCCGGAGCTTTGAGTTGGGATAGAGTTCGGAGGCCGTCGTCTTGTCTTCATGAAGTTAAGGGACTTGAAAACAAGGCGACTTTTTTTAAAGCAAATTGAGCAATAGCCTCCCCCCTCCGCCACCCCCACCCCAAGTCTCCCGTCGAATCTGAGCCGAAGGGACAGGTGTCTCGGTACACACTGAACTGGCCTCTCCTCGGACAGTGTCTGGTCAGTGCAGAGCTGAGGTCAGCTCCACGAATAAACAGTGCGTAGCTCGAGCTATGCACTAGCACATCTCGTTATCCGAGCAGTCCCTCCGGACACTTCCTTTAGGTCTTGCATCAACAGATCCCTGTGGCTGGGAAGGAAACTAGGAAAGGGAAAGGAAGCCAGCCTTCCAGGGTTCTCCGCCATCCGGCGGGAACGGCTGCTTTTCCCCCTCAAACATGTTGAAAAGTCCCCTGCAGTGTCTCTGGCTGCTGTGGCCACAGAGGAAACATAGATAGATCTTTGGAGCTTTCGAATGGTACCTTTTCTTCTTCTTTTCTTTTCAGAAACCCAGGGGTCACTAGGGTGTGCCTTGTAGGAGAAGTTTGAGACACCCTGGAGTTGTCACCCTTCGCATTGCTTATGTCAACGGGAATGACTTACATACTCTTCCTTCCAGTGTTAGATAAGGCATAAGAGACGCCGCACATCTACTGGTGCCGACGTTGACCATCATGCAGATACTATAAAATGTCAGTTCTTAAAATGTTTTAAAAATAATTAAAATTCTAGATAACAGCATTTTCAAATATTGCAATGAGTGCTGAGTATTTTTTCCATTTAGTTTTAACAAATTATGCTTGTTAATTTGGGGTCATTAAAGTGCAACATGGCCTTAGCCATGTGTGGTTCAGTGGACAGAGCGCCTGCCTGTGGACTGAAGGGTCCAGGGTTTGATTCTGGTCAATGGCTTGGTCCCCAGTAGGGGGCGTGCAGGAGGCAGCTAATCAGTGATGCTCTCTCATCACTGATGTTGCAATCTCTCCCTCTCCCTTCCTCTCTGAAATCAATAAAAATATATTTTAAAAAAATAAAGTGCAACATAAATTTAAACCACTCTGCTCCCCTCCCCTCCCCCCCAATGAAAGGTAACATCGAGAATTAAGGAATAAATACAAAGTCTGCTGGGCAACCATAGAATATTTAGCTTCCTAAATATATCTCGTGTGTGGAAGCTGGAGAGGAAAATTAACTTCTTACGTTGTCAAGGTGGACGGGCCAGCAGGACTTGAAGGAGCCAAGGAGAAAACGGAAACGCTGAGGCTGGCTCTGCCCCCGTGGAGAGGTTTGGCCGGGCCTGTCCCACGGGGCCCTGTCCAGGGACCGGGGCCATTTCAGGAGGAGCTTGCCCACACCGTGGCCGGCGGACAGCGAGATGGGGTGGCGTGGCAGGGCTGGCACTCCTGCACCAGGAGCCTGCGGTTTCTCGGTTACTTCATCTCGTTAAATCGGTCCGGTGAGTGGGTGGGGACCAGAGTGAGGCTCACCGCACCGCGTGTAATTCAAGCCCTTGGGAGCTCGTCCCAGCAGCTGGGAGGCGGGGGTGGGAGGGCCGGAGGAAGTGCCCTCCTGGGCTCTGACCTCATGCAAACCCCGGGCCGTGCCTTGGAAAAGTGTCTCCACGTTGGCTGGCGACGCCGTTGGGAGAATGTCTTAATTTAACCTTCTTAGAACCGGACCTGTTGCGAGTAGAGCAGACACCCCGCGGGGCCCCGGGTGGGCCTGCAGAGTGTTCCGGGATCCGCGGTGTGCGCACTGTCCCTGAGGTGCCTCCACCTCTTCCTCTTCCGATCACGGGTCTTCCACTAACCCCACGGCTGCCGGACAGGTGCAAGCCCCCTCTGGTCAGCAGGACCCGCTGTGCTCAGGGGCGTTCACATCACCGGACACTCACTCCCCCTGGGAGACTCACCAGAGAATTTCTAAACACGTGTCTTATCCCAGTAGGAATTCTGGTGAATAAGAGTAGTAAGATATTTAGGTTTCATACCTGAAATGAAAAGTAGAACCATAGAGCAACGAAATGTGATGCTCTGTGTGACATGGGACACTCATTGCTCTGTGTGACATGGGACACTCATTGCTCTCTCTGTGTGACATGGGACACTCATTGCTCTGTACGACATAGGACACGACCTCCAGGCGGAGTGAGTGTCCGGTGATGTGAACGCCCCTGAGCACAGCGGGTCCTGCTGACCAGAGGGTGCTTGCACCTGTCCGGCAGCCGTGGGGTTAGTGGCTCCCGGTGTTAAAGGGGCAAGAAGTTTCCGTTCCCAGGGTCCTCCTCCTTGGAGTGCAGCCTCTCACTCTTCAGGCTGGAGTGTGGGAGGATGTGGCATCCTCGTGGAGAAATAAGAAATGTTCCTCCTCCCGAGGCCACAAGAAATTCCCATCCCCACAAAGAGTTTATTTATTGCTCGTTCGCTCCCAGCCCGGAAATAACTACAAAGCTCTCTTGGATGAGAATAGTTAAAATTAAGCAATGAGAACTGAAGCAAAAATAAAAGTGTTAATTCTTATTCCAAGAAGTTAACCGACTATTTCATCCGGTTACCACAGGCTTTCTTTTAAGATACTTTTAAGTTTTTAGCGTGAACATGTGTCAGTATCTGACACACATGGGGGCCAGTTAACGCCCCCGTGCCCGTGTTTTCTATGTCCCATGACGGGAGCTGACTGGTGGCTCCGTGTCTAAAGTGGAAACTTGATCCTGGTGCTTGGATTTCCGGAATCTATTTCCTCAGGCAGATCTGTCCATGGACCCTGTTGCCACACAGTGTCTCCTATTCTGAGGGGTTGTAAGAAGGTAAGAGAGAGGATCTGAGATGCTACACACAAACACATGCACACAAACACCCAAACACGTCACGTACACACACACACACACACACACACACACACACACACACACACATTATATCGCAAAGCAATGAGTGTCCCATGTCACCCAGAGCATCACATTTCGTTGCTCTATGGTTCTACTTTTCATTTCAGGTATGAAACCTAAATATCTTACTACTCTTACTCAGCAGAATTCCTACTGGGATAAGAACACACGTGTTTAGAAATTCTCTGGTGAGTCTCCCAGGCGGAGTGAGTGTCCGGTGATGTGGGTCCTGCTGACCAGAGGGTGCTTGCACTTGTCCGGCAGCCGTGGGGTTCGTGGCTCCCGATGTTAAAGTTCCCGGGGAGCAAGGTCGGGCGCACGGAGGTGAGCCTTGGACAGGGCATCCCGGCAGCAGAGTTTGGAAGATGGGCTGGGCAGCAGGAAGATTTAATGATAACTCCTTTTTGCATTAAATTTTATTGGTTTCAGAGAGGAAGGGAGGGAGAGAGGGAGAGAAATATCAATGATGAGAGAGAATCATAGACCAGCTGCCTCCTGCTCTCCCCCCACTGGGGATCGAGCCCACAACCCGGACCTGTGCCCTGACTGGGAATCAAACCGTGACCTCCTGGTCCATAGGTCAACGCTCAACCGCTGAGCCACGCCGGCTGGGCTGCATTAACTTTTTTTATTCTGGTAAAGAACACGTATTGTAAATGCTACCATCTCAGCCACTTCGGAGTGTGCACTTGGGGGTGGTAAGCACAGTCACACTGTCGTGGAACCATCTGCAGACCTTTCTCTTCTTGCAGACGGACACGCTCCCCGTTACACAGCAGCTCCTCCCTGCTCAGCCCCTCGCAACCACACGATCATTTTACCGCGTCGTGGTGGGTTCTGCAAGATGACGCCTGTCCTCTCTGTAAAAAGACTGATCTTGCTCTCCAGGGCGTTCATGCAGATTGGGAGGCCTGGTGTGGTGCGGCGTTTACGGGGCAGGTTGGGGTGAAGAAGGAGCTCGTAGGACCGGGCACATTTCCTCCCCGGAACGCTGAGCATGTTTGGTTTGTGCTTTTAAAATTGGTGTTGCTTCTTACCTGTGGGAAATCTTTAAAACATTATTATGTACTAGAGGCCCGATGCACAAAATTCGTGCATGAGGCTCGACCTCCACTGCCACGGCGGCTGTGGGCCTCTGCCTTGGCCCCCGCCTGCCACCAAGGACGTCCGGTCTAATTAGCATATTATGCTTTTATCATTATAGATTAGTAGCATGGCCATGCTGCTAAGAGCACACGAGGACATTGAATATCCTGAAACGTCCCCTCTCCTCAAATACCCTTAGCAGTAGGGTCCCACTACTTGTACATAATTATGTCTTTGAATTTTCCACAATTAAGAAGCGCTAATAAAAAAAAGAACCTGTGAACCCTGGCTGGTTTGGCTCAGTGGATAGAGCATCAGCCTGCAGACTGAAGGGTCCCAGGTTTGATTCTGGTCAAGGGCACATGCCCAGGCTCGATCCCCAGTGAGAGGAGTGCAGGAGGCAGCTGATCTATGATTCTCTCTCATCATTGATGTTTCTATCTATCCCTCTCCCTTCCTCTCTGAAATCAATAAAAAATCATATATATATATAAATACACATATATGTGTATGTATCCTAAATAATAAAAGCCTAGGTGGTGCCTGCGATGTTGTTACAAGATGTTCACCACAAGATGGCCAGCAGGGGAGGGCAGTTGGGGGTGACCAGACTGGCAGGGGAGGGCAGTTGGGGGTGACCAGGCTGGCAGGGGAGGGTAGTTAGGGATGACCAGGCTGGCAGAGGAGCACAGTTGGGGGTGAGATGAGGCCAGCAGGGGAGGGCAGTTGGGGACAACCAGGCCTGCAGGGCAGGGCAGTTGGGGGCGATTGGGCCAACAGGGGAGGGCAGTTGGGGGTGATTGGGCTGGCAGGGGAGCAGTTAGGCATCAATCAGGCCGGCAGGGGAGCAGTTAAGGGGTGATCAGGCAGGCAGGCGAGCGGTTAAGAGACAGCAGTCCCAGATTGTGAGAGGGATGTCCAACTGCCGGTTTAGGCCCGATCCCACAGACATCCCCCAAGGGGTCCCAGATTGGAGAGGGTGCAGGTCGGGCTGAGGGACACCCACCCCCCGTGCATGAATTTCGTGCACCAGGCCTCCAGTATATATATAAAAGAACCCGTGAAAAAAATTCCAGTTCTTAAGAAAATTATGTCTAATTTTCAGTTTTCCTTTTAAATTGTGGCAGCAAAGGACAGTTCCCCTTTTTGGGGGTTGCTCTCGTCTGTAGCCTCTAGCGCACATGAGTCGCTGCAGAGCCCTGGGATCTGTTGCCATCACGTAGGTAACTGCTGACTTTGAGGGTCAGGCTCCTACACATGCAAGTTACTGACTGAACCGGGTGTAGTTGGCGAGTTTCACGAGGTCAGGACACAGATGCACGGCGTCCCAACACGCCTCCCAACACGCTATCCCTATAGGCCTGGGGCCTGACTCCCAGCTCAGCTGCCCAGAGTAAATTGCTTTCATCTCCTCACTGTTATCCCTGGAAACGTGCCAGTGGAACAGGTGAGAACTGATGAGGTGGTGAGTTCAGGGGCAGAGGTGGAGGGCCAGGCGTTCTGAATTCCTCTGGCGACAGCTTTGTCTGGCGGGGCGAGTGGTACTGTAGGACTGCCCGGCCCGACTTTTCAGGTTATTTCTATATAGAAAGGGGTTTCCCCACAGGCTGAGCTCATGCTGTGAGTGAGTTCATGGACGATAGGGAAAGATGCCGCATAATGTAATTTTTATTAGATTTTCCATTAATTAGGACACAACAGATGTTCCACAGGAAGGTACATTTCCTCCAAATCTATTTCAAATATTTATTTCTTTTAAAAAATCTCTACTCAGAGGCCTCATGATCAATGAGGAGGGTCATCTCATTCATCAACCAGACAAGAAACTCTATAGAATTTGTTGTACCTAGTGGGGTCCCTAACTATGACCCCCCCAAAAGTCTGTGTTCTTGCAGAATGTAGTGAGAGGCGCGGCAGTAAGAAGTCCGTTCGTTCTCTAGTTACCAACGTAGAAAAGGTGAGACACGACCAGTCGGACGCACAGCTCACACGTCGGGCCGCGGCGAGAAAAGGGTTACGGAAAAGCTAACAATGAGCTCCTGTTTCTCAGATATCATATAGCATTTTTCTATAAATAATTGAAAAGGGTGATTTAAAAAGCTCCTTAAAAGACTATTAACGAGTGTCTAAAAAGAATGATTTGAATAACTGAAATTCGATTATAAACTCAGGAAAGCGAGGCTTTTCCACGTGTCAGGGAGTGAGGTCGCCATGCGGGCCTGCGCCTCGTGGGTGGAGGAGTGGAAGGAGCTCGGCCCTCCGTGGCCGCCTGGTCCTCCCTCCTTTCCTCGGCCCGTCTTCCGCGTGGCCCCCAGTCCTTGCAGACACTCCCCCGGCCCAGACCCTCGCTGCGGCTGCAGTCCGGGTGCGTTTCTCAGGCGGGGAGATGCCGCCTGGGCTGCGGGACGGGAGAGCCAGCTGCGGCTGCAGTTCGGGTGCGTTTCTCGGAGCGAGCCTTCCTGGCCGGCTGCTCCTGGAGGGAGATGCCGCCTGGGCTGCGGGACGGGAGAGCCAGCCCCACGGACACAGGCCCTGCGCCGTCCGGGGGAGAATGACATGTGCGGTCCCAGCTCAGGCCGGGGCTGCGTGACTGGCTCCGGAGGTGAGTGGGGCTGTCGCGCCACCTCCGTGTCGGTCCATTAGTCCATTAGAACCGGCAGGATTCTGCTGACGATGCTGTTCTCACGCCCGCCCCCCCAAGACCATCCGGAGGGCAGGCGCGGGTTGTTTCTTCTGACGCGAGAACGTGGACTGATTTCTTGTTGTTGCTCCCAAGCCGCTGCCGCCCCGACATGACTCCCTGGAGTCCATGCAGGTCTTCCAGCAGCACTGCCAGATCGCCGAGGAGTACCACGAGGTCCGCAAGGAGATCGCGCTGCTCGAGGAGCGGAAGTAGGTGCCGCGTCCTGGCTGCTGGGCGGGGCGGGCCAGGCTGAGTGGAGGGGCGGGGCCATGCTGAGTGGAGGGG
>NW_005355651.1:210167-218856 GCF_000412655.1 Myotis brandtii
TGAGTGAAGGGGCGGGGCCATGCTGAGCTGGAGGGGCGGGGCCAGGCTGAGTGGAGGGGCGGGGCCAGGCTTAGCAGGCTTAGATGTGGGCAGGAGCTGACGTCCTGGGGTTCTGAGGTTGCTGGGCACCTTCCTGTCCGTCCTGTTTGTCCCAGAAATGATCCAAGTGGCACCGCTGGAGGGTCATTGCTTTGCGAGCAGTGAGGGACAACAGGGCGCTCTCTTCCCCCAAACTTAAGTTTTTAATAAGCATTTTTAGCTCAGGAAATTAAAAATGCCAAAACACCCCAGAGCAGTACTGTTCCCTGTGCACGTGCCCAGAGGCCCAGCTCACCTCGGCTGTGCATGGCTGGTGCTGAATGCTTACCTGGTGGGGTTCCCACAGCAGGTAGACAAGCCGCTGAGGGGGGGTTAGGGCTGGGGTGACGAATTCGTGTTGGATGAGTGACACATGCGTGTTGAGTGAGTCCAAATATTGTCCTTCATTTTCTGCTTCTCCCCTTCCTCTTCCTGGAGAGACATCTCATATATACTTATTACTTAATGTTTAAATCAAAGCAAGGAATTCACGAAGCTGTCAGGACCCTTTGGAGACCCAGCGAGGCGGTTGTGCAGGGCGCGGTGGGGAGTGTGGGTTGGGTGGGGACTCCGAGCTCACCCCGAGGCCGCGGGCCTTTCCTGCCCTCGTTGCTTTCTGTGTTTCACACACACATCCTACCTGGACTCTGGTTATGGGGTTCAAGGCGTTTGCGAGATCAGAAAAACCGCTCTCCCCTCACACGTCTGGTCTGAGGGTTTTCATAAACTGGTGTGTGCAGACTGAACCTTACACACAGGCTGCGTCCTGAGAAAAGCTTCAGGAAGGGACCGAGGAAGCTGATTAATAGCGTGACCAGTGGTGAGTCACAGGAGGACCTGCTTAATCTGCAGCCTACGAAGTCTGTTCCTGTGTGTGTGTGTGTGTGTGACTGTGTTAGTGTGTGTGTGTATATGAGTGTGTGAGTGTGTGTGAGTATGAGAGTGTGTGTGAGTGTGTGTGAGTGTGTGTGAATTGTGGTGTCGTGACAGAGAAAAACAGGTAGTTATGTGTTTATCTGTAAACACAGATGAGGTGCTGGGGGACTTTGTTATCTAAACCAACGACAGTGGCTCTTCATTTGGGGTGCCATGGAAGACCCACCCACTAGGTTATAGGATCTGTACGTCTATGTCAGTGATGGCGAACCTATGACACGCGTGTCAGAGGTGACACGTGAACTCATTTTTTTGGTTGATTTTTCTTTGTTAAATGGCATTTAAATATATAAAATAAATATCAAAAATATAAGTCTTTGTTTTACTATGATTGCAAATATCAAAAAATGTCTATATGTGACACGGCACCAGAGTTAAGTTAGGGTTTTTCAAAATGCTGACACGCCGAGCTCAAAAGGTTCGCCATCACTGGTCTATGTATCCGTATGTCGCATTTAAAAATACGCCAGGACAGCAGCCTGCGTGTGGCTCGTCTGGTGTTTGCGGGATGTGAGAGAGAGAGAGAGATTTAGAGCAGTAACCGCTGTGGCCGCCAGCGCAGCAGGAAACACCAAGAGGCAGAGCTGCCTCTGAGAGAGGGTGGCCTGCGGGCCAGGGGAGCGAGTCCACACAACCTGCCAAACCACAGAAGTGCCGGCCAGACCCCCAGCTCAGCCACTCACGGCCTTTCGAAGTCACAGGCTGCTGTGTGGCAAAGGCCAAACTCTTTCTTCCCCTTTCCTTTCTCATAAAGTCTCTCAAATTCCTTTTTCTTCATTCCTGCTTCTGCCGTTTGGGGCTGTAATATGGACGGTTGGCCTGGGAAGCCCCGTGCTCGGCCCGATTCAGACCTCCAGGTGGCCTCATGCTTCTGAAGGTCCCCTCACCCCTCGCCTTCGAGGACACTGCCTGCTCCCCACTTCTGCCTCTGCCCCCCTGGCACCTCCCTCCTCTCTGCCTCCCTCGGGCCCCCTTGGAGGACGGCTTAGCCCCTGCCCCTGCCCCGCCTTCCACAGGGACCAGCTCTGCTCCCCAGAGAGGAAAGCCCACAGGAATGAGACTTCTGGCACTGTGTGTGTGTGTGTGTGTGTGTGTGTGTGTGTGTGTGTGTTAATATATATTTTTATTGATTTCAGAGAGGAAGGGAGAGGGAGAGAGAGACAGAAACATCAGTAATGAGAGATCAGCTGCCTCCTGCACACCCACTACTGGGGATCGAGCCTGCAACCGGGCCGGGCCTGCCCTGACCGGGATGGAACCGTGACCTCCTGGTTCATAGGTCGATGCTCAATCACTGAGCCACGCAGTCGGGCTACTCCTGGCAGTTTTGTAGCTGGTTGCCATCGATAGTTACCCACCTCAGGTCTGCTCCCTACAGACTCCAATCCCAGCCACCCAGTGGGAGCTGCACCCAGGGTCAGACACGGGCGTGTGTGTGTGTGTGTGTGTGTGTGTGTGTGAATATATATTTTTATTGATTTCAGAGAGGAAGGGAGAGGGAGAGAGAGAGAGAAACATCAATGAGAGAGATCAGCTGCCTCCTGCACACCCACTACTGGGGATCGAGCCTGCAACCGGGCCTGTGCCCTGACCGGGAATGGAACCGTGACCTGGTTCATAGGTCGATGCTCAACCACTGAGCCCCGCCCGGTCCGGCTACTCCTGGCAGTTTTGTAGCTGGTTGCCATCGATAGTTACCCACCTCAGGTCTGCTCCCTACAGACTCCAATCCCAGCCACCCAGTGGGAGCTGCGCCCAGGGTCAGACATGGGCGTGTGTGTGTGTGTGTGTGTGTGTGTGTGTGTGAGAGAGAGAGAGAGATTTATAGCGGTTATGTGCAGTGCTTACAGGAGACTGTAACAGCCTCCGTGTCCACATTTTATCTGGAATTCCTTTGGTCTGTATTTAAAATACAGAGTCAATATCGGCAGTGCAGGCGACGATGAAGAGTTGGGACGGAAGCCGGTCACATCTCACGTGATGACAAGGAAGGGGTCCTGCCAGGGTTGCCGGGTCATTGTCTCACTAACAATTCCTGAGGCAGAAACTCATTCGGCAGCAGATGTTTTCCTAAAAGAGCTTTGTTTCCACGTGAGGAAAGGTGGCCCATGGGCTCGACCTCAGGGAGGGCTGTTTTCTGATGTTTGGATGAGGGTTTCTTCCCGTCGCTTCCTGAAGTGGCTGCCCGGTCGCCCTGGTGATGGTGAGGGTCAGGGCTCAGGCCGGGCCTTGGTGATGGTGAGGGTCACGGCTCAGGCCGGGCCTTGGTGCCCGGAGGAGCTCCCGTGGGAGTCGCTGCGGCTGAGCTTCCTCCCTTCGCCAGCCGGGGGCGCCCGGGCCGTTTGGGAGACGCAGAGCCGGGGAAGAGCTGGTTGTACCTGTTGTTTTAAGTCCTGGTGCTGAACAGGTAAACTTTTTTTTTGAATTAAAAACTCAGCACAGAGTGACTCTAATTTAAATAATTACTTCTGGCCTATTCACCAACAACGTGAGAAAAGCCTGCTGTTACTGTTATTGGCATTTTTTCCCTTTTCTGTTGGGAAAAAAAGGGCAATTTTATCGAAAGCTTTTTAAAAAAAATTACTAAGCCTTCTTACATCTGTACACAACTCCTGAATCCGTTTTTATTTCCAGGCTTTTTTGCGTGTGAATATTTTTATATAATTACACACACAGTAACACGAAAGGTGCACATGCTTTTTCAGTAAATAGTGTAAGATTTTTACACGCAGTTTTGCATCTGTAACGGAAGCACATGGGAGTGAGATATAGACATTTTTTTTACTTGGAGTTTGTCCCTGAGCTGTTTGACAGAAAGTGTTTAATGTCCATCATGAAACAACAATAGGTTCTGCCGCTAGATTTGCAATCAGTGAAGGTCGCTTTGCTCCAGAGAGAGCATTTTATCTTATTCAGAGGAGAACCATTGGCCAGGAGACACGGCGTTTAAAGGACAGACTTGGAATGTGAGAGAATCGATGCGTCGTTGTGACGTCGGGTGGACCGGTTCTGTGGTTAAAGTGTCTCCAGGTGCACAGCACCCTCCCATGGTAGGGCTTTGTCCTCCCGGCAAAGGGGAGGGGGAGGGAGGAGAAGGACCCTTGGACCCTTGAGCAGCCAGCAACTCGCCGCCTCCCGCCCGCCCCTGGCTGCGCTCACTGCCCTTGGCCCCTGTGGGCTCCTCTCAGGGACATCCAGATGCCCTCAGACCCTCCGTGCCCTTTGAGAATGGCTTCTTTATGGAGCACGATGTTTGCCAGGTTCGCCCACGCTCCCTGCATCGTCCTTCATCCCTGTTTATTCTGAATAATATTCCGTGTGTGGACGGACCAGACTTTATTAATCCATTTCGTCTGCGACGGACATTCGAGGTGTGTGCACTGCGGGCTGCTGGGGATGATGCTGCTACAGACACTCATCCATGTGCCAGGTCGTGTGTGGACACGTGCTGCCAGCTGACCTGTGCTGTGGGCCTCGGGGTGGGCTGGCCGCGGCCCCTGACGGCTCAGCGCGTCTCTGTGAGCAGCTGCCTCGGTCTGAAGTGGCCGCACCACGTTAGCGTTTCAGCTGAGATGTCGGGGCGTCCGGTTCTCCACGCCTTTGGGGGCACGTCTTCTGGGTGATGGCCGCCCCCATGGGGTTGTGGTTTGTTCGCCCCGATGGCTAAGCACACTGAGCCCCTCTCATGGGCGTTGGCATTTCTGTGTCTTCTTGGCGACGTGTCCTTTTAGCTCTTTGGCCGTTTAAAAACATCAACTGGGCTGTCTTTTTATTATTGAGTTGAAAAAAAAGGTACGGAATTTTAGGGGGTTTATGCAAAGCATTGGAAGAGGGTGTTCATACGGAGATAACCACCAGCAAGGCCAGGCGTACCCTCATGGTCTTTTAAAAATGCATAAGTGATGATGGGGGAGCGGTCTCCTGGGGGCACCTGTCACGCGGTACAGGGAGCAGATGTGATACGGGAAGCGTGGTCTAGAGCAGCCCTGTTTGGTTTGCTTTTAGTTCTGATGTTTAATTTATTCTGAAATTTCCAAATGTTCAGGCAGGAACGTTTATTTCTTTAGGTTTTTAAACTGTGTTTGGGGGAACCTCTTGTGATTGGGGAGGGAGGGTGTCGGGAGGGAGGGTCCAATTTTATTGTTTTGTTTGCTTTACTTCTTTGACGTACCCTCATGGTCTTTTAAAAATGCAAAGGTGATGATGGGGGAGCGGCAGTCTCCTGGGGGCACCTGTCACGAGGGGGAACAGGGAGCAGATGTGATACGAGAAGTGTGGTCTAGAGCAGCCCAGTTTGGTTTGCTTTTAGTTCTGATGTTTAATTTATTCTGAAATTTCCAAATGTTCAGGCAGGAACGTTTATTTAAGTTTTTAAACTGTGTTTGGGGGAACCTCTTGTGATTGGGGAGGGAGGGTGTCGGGCAGGAGACTGGACCGTAGCCAAGCAGAGCGGGTCCAATTTTATTGTTTTGTTTGCTTTACTTCTTTGAAAAAAAAAAAAGACCCAGCAGCTATGCCACATTACAAGCCCAACATCGCTGCTGTGTCCTGAGCACGTCTCCCCAGAGAAGCACCGAGGCCCGAGGGGCTCAATGTCGTAGAGGAACGGTTCACGGAGCCGTCCCCCAGGGTGTGCAGGCCCCGTGGGGAGTGGGCGTGTCTGGGCTTTTTTCCTGAGACGCCTGATGGGGGTTGAGCTCATCTCCTGCCAGATGTGCTTCGAGTCGAAGGCCAGCGAGGCCCAGACCGTCCTGGTGGCTGCAGGGTTTCGTCAGCTGCTTGTGGAGCAAGAGACCAAAGGGCCAAAGCTCCAGGGGCTGAGAGCCCAGGGGACCCTCTCACTTTAGTTTTGTGTGACACCTTCACGTCCCAGATTTAAAAAATACTTTGATTGATTTCCGAGAGGGAGGGGGAGAGAGAGAAACATCAACAACGAGGGAGTCATTCATCAGCTGCCTCCTGCACGCCCCCCACTGGGGATCGAGCCCACGGCCGGGCCTGTGCCCTGACCGGGAATCGAACCCTGACCTCCTGGTTCATAGGTCAATGCTCACCCTCTGAGCCACCCAGCCGGGTGGGCTGACACTCTCCGTGAATGCCCAGCTGTGATGATCTGGGCGTCTTGCACCAGCTGATCTGGGCCGTCCGCTCTTTTAACGGGAATTTGTTCCGAGGCATCGCTCCCAGCTGCTTGTGGAGCAAGAGACCAAAGGGCCAAAGCTCCAGGGGCTGAGAGCCCAGGGGACCCTCTCACTGCCATGAACTCTTTCGGGGAGATGGGGAGACGGTGGAGAGCCCCCCCGTGACGCCCTCACAGGGCAGCCCAGCAGCCGGCCAGCCTGGCCCAGCGCGCAGTTGTCTCGGGTGGAGACTCCTTCAGAGACGACACCCCCGGCCCGATACACAGGGACCCACAGGGGGCCTCCCTCCAGCCTGAGGAGCTGGTTTGTTCCCGTCCAGTCCTCTCCCCGAAGCCACGTCCAGGGAGACACCAGCCTGGCCTCCTGGCTCGGGAAGGAGGCTCCGCTCTCCAGGGAGCGGAGGGAGGAAACGTCTGACCTTTCACCTCATTCCTGTCTTGCCATGAACTCTTTCGGGGAGACGGGGAGACAGTGGAGAGCCTCCTGTGACGCCCTCACAGGGCAGCCCAGCAGCAGGCCGGCCTGGCCCAGTGCGCAGTTGTCTCAGGTGGAGGCTCCTTCATAGACGACCTCCGTAGAAGCTGGCCGTGGGGATTAATCAGGACTTGCTAATGGACGAGCGTAAATAGTCTGTGTGCATTAATGGGCTGGAGAGGAGGTGACTGACACTTTGACAGGATCATTGACTAGATGCATAATTGCTTAGCAAACACACAACACTAATTTAGAAACCTGTCAGTAACGTCTTCCTGATTCTAGTGACGAAGACATTATTGCCGACATTCTCTGCTCATGAAGATTAGACTAGAGCAGTGGTCGGCAAACTGCATTTGTGTGTGTGCATTTCATGCGTGCATTTCAGCGTGTGCTCTCCCGCTCCGCCTGCAGGAAGGAGCTCCTTGCCAAGCTGGCGCAGGCGGAGGAGGAGAAGGGGGATGCCGCCCAGCTGGCCCGCGAGTTCGAGGCGCTGACGGAGGAGAACCGCACCTTGAAGCTGGCTCAGTCCCAGTGCGTGGAGCAGCTGGAGAAACTCCGCATCCAGTACCAGAAGCGGCAGGGCTCGTCCTAGCGCAGGTCCTCCCCCGGCCCCTGCAAAAAAAAAGAGACGGAATCCACTCATCCCTCCGCATTATCCGTGGTTCAGCACCACAGTCCAGACCACGCCCGTGGGGGGCCTGCAGGAGCCAGGTGCCCCACGATTCTCCCTCTTCATTGATGTTTCTCTCTCCCTCTCCCTCTCTCTTCCTCTCCGAAACCATTAAATATAGATTAAAAAGAAATCCCCTTTCAATAGCATTTCCTGTCCCTCCACCCGCATGAAGGAAGGCAGGTTCCACGCCCTTTGGGTCATGTTTAGGCGCCTGCCCCCTCCCTCCCGGGGGTAATGCTCGCGCTGGACACAGGCCTCCCGAACCCACAGTGTCTCGGAGTCACTGTTTATATAAAGCTCCCCCCAGCAGCATTTCACCATGTGACCCCAAGCCATTCGCGCACAGGGGCCAAACTCCCCGTGACGCGGTCTTTTCCAAATAAAGGCCATTAGCCAAGTTGAGAGTCCCCACAACCAAGGTGGCGGCCTTTCCAGAAACAGAAATATTCGTCCGAATGATGCATCCATGTCCCAACTTCCTGCAACATAAAGGGTCCCCACAACGTTTCAATGTGCTTCCTGGCTCATGGGCGTGTCCCTCCCCATGTGTTGCAGCCAACAGGGGTTTTTCCAGGAACGCAGCTGGGGATGGTGGACCCAGTCATGGCCCCCCCCAACCCCGCCCCCATGAGATACGCTGTGTGGAAACTGTTACAGGTTCCTTCCGTCCGTCCATCCGTAAAGGTGCTCTACCCCAGGCCGGTCCCTGAAGGGGCGAGAGGAACGATACACAGGGACCAAAGGGGGCCTCCCTCCAGCCTGAGGAGCTGGTTTGTTCCTTACCCACCTCCGTAGAAGCTGGCCGTGGGGATTAATCAGGACTTGCTAATGGACGAGCGTAAATAGTCTGTGTGCATTAATGGGCTGGGACAGGAGGTGACTGACGCTTTGACAGGATCATTGACTAGATGCATAATTGCTTAGCAAACGCACGACACTAATTTAGAAACCTGTCAGTAACGTCTTCCTGATTCTAGTGACGAAGACATTATTGCCGACATTCTCTGCTCATGAAGATTAGACTAGAGCAGTGGTCGGCAAACTGCATTTGTGTGTGTGCATTTACATGCATGCATTTGTGTGTGTGCATTTCATGCGTGCATTTGTGTGTGTGCATTTCATGCGTGCATTTCAGCGTGTGCTCTCCCGCTCCGCCTGCAGGAAGGAGCTCCTTGCCAAGCTGGCGCAGGCGGAGGAGGAGAAGGGGGATGCCGCCCAGCTGGCCCGCGAGTTCGAGGCGCTGACGGAGGAGAACCGCACCCTGAAGCTGGCGCAGTCCCAGTGCGTGGAGCAGCTGGAGAAACTCCGCATCCAGTACCAGAAGCGGCAGGGCTCGTCCTAGCGCAGGTCCTCCCCCGGCCCCTGCCCCCCCCCCACCCCCCAG
>NW_005355651.1:218870-222577 GCF_000412655.1 Myotis brandtii
CTCCTGGTCACCCACATGCTGTCCTCTCTCTGAGCTGGGCCCGGCGAGGTCTGGCCTAACGGGAGGGAGATTTCACGTTAAATAAGATAACGAGAGCAAACCTACTGCCCCGCGTGTTTCACAATTTGTTCCCATTTAGAAGATACTTCTCCTCATTTAGAAGCTAGGACAGAGATAGAGTATTGACAGACTCCCTAAGAATCTTGAACAGGATCGAGCCACCAGACAGGCCAGCCAGGTGCTCGCTGCCGTCTGCCTGCATGTTTTTAGATCTCACGTCGTTAACATCTCACCTGTGGGCCAAGCAGAGGCCTCTCCGACGTGCTCATGTCGGTCAGTCAGTCCCTGCGAGGATTGTACCAGGAACAAACGGTCGCGTAGCTCGGAGCTTCCTCCTGAAAATGTTAGCAGAAGCGGTTTGTGCCAGAAGCGTGTTGGCAGTGCCGACCTGCTGCGGGCGTGAGAAGAGCAGATAGAGGCGCGTTTCTTCACGTCTCGCTGGCCCCCGGGGAGCGTGTCCCCTCGAGTGTGTTCTGAGGGCCCCAGGAGACGGAAAGGGATAGTTTAGACGTCATTTTGGGGAGTTCTCAGGAAAACATCAGACAAATGACGACCGTTGCTCTGTTTGGATTTAAAAAGGCGTTTGGGGTCAGTAATAACGAATGGAAATACATGCGTAAATTCAGGATTCACATGAGTTTCCCGTGTTCTACTTATCACCATCTTCCCCCAACGTGATCTTTGTTTTATGTCCATTTCTATTCATGTAACTTCTTTTTCATTAAACACGATCAAAACTGCCCGCTGCCTCCTGCCCCTTTCTTCACCGACCTTGTGCTCAGAGTCAAGTCGCCGACGCTCGTCCGAATCTGTTCTGAGTTGGGGCTGCAGGTGCCAACGAGTAGCAAACCCCTTTCCTGGAAAGACGGGGCTCTCAGCGAGCAACGCGGGTCTGAAGCTCATCTGATGCGCGAATATCTGACGGTATTTCCCAGAAACGTACAGGGCAGAGCCGATCGAAATAATAAGGTGGCCCGGCCGGCGTGGCTCATGGTGGAGCGTCGACCTATGAACCAGGAGTCGAGGTTCCGTTCCTGGTCAGGGCACAGGCCCGGGTTGCGATCCCCAGTGGGGGGCGTGCAGGAGGCAGCCGGTCCATGATTCTCTCTCATCGTGGATGCTTCTGTCTCTCTCTGCCTCTTCCTTCCGAATCTGAAATCAGCAGAGCTCCCCCGGCCACAGGACGCTCCTGCTGTGGGCTTAACCCCCAGATGCTTTGTGACACCAATAGGGGTCTTTGCTGGACTTAAGAACCATCACAGCCAACGCCTCTGTCCCACGGTGACCATCGGATTCTGGGAGGGTCAGGAGGCCTACTGAACCAGGAGTCGCGGTTCCGGTCCCGGTCAGGGCACAGGCCCGGGTTGCGGGGCGTGCAGGAGGCAGCCGGTCCATGATTCTCTCTCATCGTGGATGCTTCTGTCTCTCTCTGCCTCTTCCTTCCGAATCTGAAATCAGCAGAGCTCCCCCGGCCACAGGACGCTCCTGCTGTGGGCTTAACCCCCAGATGCTTTGTGACACCAATAGGGGTCTTTGCTGGACTTAAGAACCATCACAGCCAACGCCTCTGTCCCACGGTGACCATCGGATTCTGGGAGGGTCAGGAGGCCTCCCTGCTGTGTTCAGTCCCCGATCTAAATCCTCTCTCACCATCAGATCCACTGAAATCGCTTACTACCATTTAGCAAAGTCATGTTGGTGTCTGTCGTGTCAACACGGAATTTTACCATCATATCTTGCTTTAAGGCTTACCTTGCATTTACACAGAGGGTTTAAAGTGATGCCTTGTATCTAATAAAACATGTGATTGTCCACTCATCCTGCACGGGTTTGCTTAGCTTAATATGAAGAATCTCTTTTGCCCTGGCCGGTCTGGCTCAGTGGATAGAGCCTCGGCCTGTGGACTGAAGGGTCCTGGGTTCGATTCTGGTCAAGGGCACGTATCTTGGTTGCAGGCGCCTCCCCGGCCCGGGCCTGGTCAGGGTGTGTCCAGGAGGCGACCAGTCGATGTGTTTCTCTCAAATCGCTGTTTCTCTGTCTTTCCCTCTCCCTTCCACTCTCTCTGAAAATCAATCGAAAAGTATCCTCAGGTGAGGATTTTTAAAAAAAAGGAGTCAATTCAAACCCAATTATCCTGCCAACAGGGACAGTGCTGATCTCCTGAGAGAGACGCCGGATGACACACGACCTCCCTGAGCCGCTGTCTCGCAGGTGCGCTTGGAAATAGATGAGCCGTCTGTGCTCGGCAGTTTTATCAACACCCGCTGGTCGCAGGTCGAGCGGGGGCTACACGGCCTTGGGGTTTTCCCTCTTTCTAGTCACAGGTGTCTTAGCTCACCTGCTGCCCGCTCCCTCCTCCCTCCTGTCGTGTGGGAGGGGAGACCGAGGCGGGGGTGGGAGGACTGCAACCCGCTGCCCCGCACCCACCCCGCGCTCCAACGCCTCGTCACTGGGGAGGGGCCGCCCCTGGTTCTGAGGTTTATGGAGCAAACGAGGGCAGGTCCCTCCTCCCGGCAGGTTCCCGAGGCTTGTTCCCCGCGACGCCGGCTCAGTCAGGCTCTCGGAGAAACAGAGGGTCTCTGCCCGTCACAGGCCGGTGCTCACGGGCTACGAAGGCTGGTTTCCAAGGTGTTCAGGTGGGTCCGGGGGCCGGAGACCCCGGACGGAGTGTCCTTCCCGCTGAGGCCGAGGAGCTGGTCTCACTGGGCATCTTCCAGGCCGGAGGAGCCGTCCTCGCTTCTGGGAGGGTCAGGAGGGCTCCCTGCTGTGCTCAGTCCCCGGATCTAAATCCTCTCTCACCTAGAACCCCCCCCCCCCCCCCAAAGCACCAGATCAACGTCTGAGCAGGGATCCGGGCTCTTTGGGGCCCAGCCCGTTGGCCACAGAATTGATGTCAGGCACTGTGTGCGGCACTCAAAGGCCGTCTGTGCTCGGCACAGAGAGCAGCTGCCCGGCTCCCTGGTCAGCTCTGCCCTCGCCTCGGCGGCGGGCGTTTAACCAGAACCAGGTGACCGCTCGTCGGCAGCTCCTGGGCCTCGCTGAGTGCCAGGCACAGAGAACTGGGAGCGGACAGCTGGTCAGCAGGAGGGACGCCGGCTGGGAGGCACGTGTGTAACGGTCGCACCCGGGAGCCCTGCCCTCACTCCGCCCTCTGACGGGAGGGTTGGTTTTCCCGTTTGCACGTTCTGGCCGGAGCCCACGGGGTTGGCATCGCGGCCGTACAGCGAGGCGGCTTCTCTAGGAAATGCAGGACGAGGGTGAGTGGAATCGGAGAAACTCCGAGGCTCAGGCGTCATTTCAGTGGGACGGAGGGTGGAGGGGGAACAGGGAATTCGGAGCAGAGAGCCTGTGGGGGGGAGGGGGCGAGCGCAGCTCTGCATCCCAGGAAGGAGGGACCGACCAACTGACCGACGGACCCGAGGGACTGGGGGGCGGGGGGGCGGTGAGAGAGGAACGACCTTCTCCTGAACCCGGAAAGGCTGTCAGCAGGAGGCTGAGCCTCGCAGGACGGCGCCCGCGGGTCAGAGCACACGGCACCTGCAGGCAGGTTCGATTCCTTCGTGAAGCATCAGAGCCGTGACACTGGGCTTAGCCACACCTGGTGCCTGCTGGCCACCTGGAGCCGTCACTCCGTGCTGCTGCCCGCC
>NW_005355651.1:222840-229772 GCF_000412655.1 Myotis brandtii
GCCGCGCCTGCCGGGCCGCCTCACACCACGCACCTGCTCCGGGACCTGCCTGGCTTCCCGGTGAGCGGGGAGTTCCTGGGCGACAGTGGTTGTGGCTCCTTTAAAGCTGTGTCTTCAGGACAGAAGTCAGGGCCCGGCCGAGCGTCACAGCTGTTCGCTCACGAGAAAAGGAAGGAGTGAGTCCTACACACCCCTGTCCTGCTCCTGCTCCCGTGGTGCGTAGGACTCAGAGCGGGGTGTCCGGGAGGTTTAGGGCTCAGAGTGGGGTGTCCTGGATGTTTAGGGCTCAGAGCGGGGTGTCTGGCGTGTGTAGGACTCAGAGCGGGGTGTCTGGATGTTTAGGGCTCAGAGTGGGGTGTCTGGGCTGTTTAGGGCTCAGAGTGGGGTCTCTGGGGTGTTCAGGGCTCAGAGTGAGGTGTCCGGGAGGTTCAGGGCTCAGAGCGGGGTATCTGGGGTGTTCAGGGCTCAGAGCGGGGTGTCTGGGGTGCGTAGGGCTCAGAGCGGGGTGTCGGGTGCGTAGGGCTCAGAGCGGGGTGTCTGGGGTGTGTAGGGCTCAGAGCGGGGTGTCTGGGAGGTTTAGGGCTCAGAGCGGGGCCTTGGGGGCGAGGACAGGGTTCCTGGCCTCCGGGAGCCAGCAGCCCGGTAGCACCGCTGACCACCAGGTGGCGCTGCGCTGCAATTATGAAGCCCCCGGGGCCCAATCCCTCTGGTTCCACATAAAGGACCCGAGTGCAGACCGTCTGGTGAGCCGTCTGGGACGTGCTGGTCCTGAACGTTTAGTTGTTGGTTAAGGCTGAGATCGGACTGGCCTCCTGTGTGACCAGCCCCACGAGAGAGGAGCCGGCCCGGAGGAGGATTCTGGTTACCAGGACGTGTGGGGACCAGGACGTGACTCAGTGAACCCGTCCTGGAAAGAGGGGAGGGGACTGCGTTCAGCTGTCAAGGATGCAAAACCCACACGTGAGGCCACGCGGTTCTGATGGAGACACCCCGGGTGAGGCAGGGGCCGGCGGACGGGAGCCTGGCTCCCCCTGAGGAGGTGTGAGCGGGGAGGAGAGAAACCCAGCAGGTGGGTGGCAGGGCCTGCGACCCACCCCACTCCACCCCCCGTGGGAGCCTCGCCCCTTCGCCTCCGCCAGACTGTGGTTGGGCAGCCTGGGTCCGTCTGTCTGTCTGGGCAGCAGTTTCATTTCCCAGTGGAGCAGGGTGGACATCGGCCTCTCTGAGTAAATACTGAAGAGGAAACGCCAGGAACGTTTTGCAGAATCATGAATTGCTCGCCCATTTGCATCCGCCCCCCCCCCCCATACTGGTGTCAAAACAGCATCTCTACCAAGTTGAGAAAAGAGTGAAACTAATGACAAGTTATCCAAACAAGATGGGAGGCTGGGCGATACTAACTTCTGCAGTGTCTGCAATTTTAGGTTTTTCCAGTTTTCTTTTCAGCATCACATAGTAAATATATAATAAAATAGACAAAATTTTCTTATTCATGATGTAGGAAAGAGGTGGGAATACTTGTATAATGACTTTTGAGCAGTTACTATGCTCCCTTATGTAATGCCCCTTAATCTCGGCATTACAGAAATACCATTGTACACACAAGTAGATAGAATAACACTAGTGCAGTATTGTACACAGATGTAGATACAATAGTACTAGGACATTATATATATAAAAGCCCAGCGACCAAACGGCGAAATGACCAGAACGACCGGTCGACTAGTCGCTATGATGTGCACTGACCACCAGGTGGCAGACGCTCAACGCAGGAGCTGCCTCCCTGGTGGTCAGTGCGCTCCCACAAGGGGAGCAGCTGCTCAGAGGGCGGGTCCACAGCCACTCGGTTGACCAGGATGAGCGGTGTTCCCACGGCGGGCCAATCCCCCAAGGCCACACCCCCCACCAGTGTACAAATCCGTGCACCAGGCCTCTGGTTGTAGACATAAATAGATATAGTGACACTAGAACAATTATGCGAGTCTTGCTGACGTTGGTGTTTATTTGCTCATCTATGATCACCCAACTAGCAATTAGTTACTTTGAAGTTCAAAGCTGACTTGACTCCCACATGCCTGGGGTTTCCCTCATTTCACACTTACAGGTAACAACCCACAGGTGAGTGATGGTTCCTGAGCCCCACACACGTGCCCTGTGGGGACAGAAGGCAGGAGCGTCCGTCCGTCCGTCTGTCTGTGGACAGGGCTGGTTCTCGGGGGAGGCTGTGCTAGAGGAGGGACTGACAAGATCACCTCACCGTCTGATAAGATGGGTAGAGGCAATGTGAGAGGAGTACTCAGGAGTGAAGGAAGCGTTACTAGTTTTAAAACAGATATTGTAGTTCATTCTCGAAAGCTCTGACCAGGCTTTTGTGATCTTTCATTAACTATTCCACTTAGATGACTCACACTTAAATTCCCACACTTTCTTTTAAGCACCCACTGGTATCATGAGTCATACTTATTAAATGGCCATTATTTATAATTTTCAGCTTCTTGTGTGATTATAGTTGGGTACCTCTTCTGTTAGAACTCTACACATTTACATAGAAATGTGTTTAAAATGTCTTCATAATTCTATAACCTACACGAGTGGTTATATAGTTGGGTTGACTGAATTCCCCCCACATAATTATTTCAATTATATAAAAACTAGTGTCCCGGTGCACAGATTCATGCATATTGAAAGGAAATTAATTGGAAGAAATATTTTAATATCGCTATCTGCCCTTTCTCTATAATAGACGTGTCAACCAAATTCACGATTGACAATGACAGATTGAAACACACACGTGTGCAACTGGTGCCAACGAGAGCTTTATGTGTATCATGCATGGGTGAGTCAACTTAGCCTTTTATAGATATAGAATAAACTTGCTTATTAGACCTGATTTCTGATTTAGCTAAACTTTTTTTCAGCCCAGTGAAGCACCCCAACTTCTCTTTCAGGTAATTGTCAGCAACACAGCAATAAATATCAACACCCGGCCGGGGCGGGGTGTGGTTTTTGTTTTTCATAAAAAAAAAATCTTTATTGTTGAAATGGACGTGGTTTTCGGTGGCTCAGTCCTCCAACTGTCCACAAGCGGCAGTGAGAACAGTGTACGTTCTGACAAGGATTTATTCACTGGTTTTTGGGGGAAGAAGAGGTGTGCAGTGAAGTCTGAAATAGTCAGCTTTTGTTTTGTTCCAAGCAAGTCTCTGGGTATTTTAGCCTCTAAAGAAAATGTTCCCTACACCCTCCTCCTCGGGCCTCACACTAGTCCCCTCCATGTCAGCACATAGCGCAGCCTTAACATGTTAAAACGTGTGTCGTGTAAAAGGGAGTGGACATTGCCAAGAGGGGGAAGAATGCGGTAGGAGGAAGCACATTCCATGTCCAGCAGAGAAATCACGCAGACTTCGGAGGAAGCGCTGAGTGCCTGAGTCACTAACTCGAGTTTAAAGCCCCCGAGGCCGGTTCTCTCTGGTTGGCAAACCATCGGAAGGCGCTCGGGCTTCTAGGAAGGAAGTTTCGCAACGCTGGGTTTCTGCCCGTCTTCGGGCTCAGAGGAGACTGTTTAAAAATAAAGTCATCAAGCCCTCGCCGGCTTGGCGCAGTGGCTAGAGCGTCGGCCTGCAGACTGAAGGGTCCCGGGTTCGATTCCGGTCAAGGACACATGCCCGGTTGTGGGCTCGATCGCTAGTGTGGGGTGTGCAGGAGGCAGCCGATCAACGATTCTCATCATTGATGTTTCTCTCTCTCCCTTCCTCTCTGAAATCAATAAAAATATATTAAAAAAATAAAATCATCAAGAGAATCAGCTTCTCTCCCTAATGAGGAATAACATTGTTCTTACAAGCTCTGGTTCCCAGACCTGCCGGTGTGCTTGGTGGAGAGAAGACGCGGATGCGGGATAGCTGAGGCGCCGGTGTACGCGCAGGGCAGGTGGGAGTCACGGTCTCGCTGGTGAGCCAGGCCAGTGGCCTGCAGGTGTGACGTCCAGAGACGTGCAGTTTACAACCTGGAGGCGGCTTCCTCTCTGAGACGGGCAGTTTGAGTCCCACCGACTAGTGGACCTGCCAACTGCGTGAGCCGACCTGCTCCCGTCACAGGGGACGGGCTCCTTCCCGAGCAAGGATCACTGATCCATGACGTCGTTCCGCCCGCCCTGCCGGTCAGAGCGGCTCATTCCTGCGGGTTTGTGTGTCTCCGAGTTTCCGGTCTCTCCACCCGCCTCTCGAATCCACGTGTCCCCTCCTGGCAGGCGCCTGCAGTCCCGGAAGGATCTGGCTCCTACAGGGCCCAGGTGTGGGGGCCAGAGAACAGACTCCACTCAAACGCCCACTCGTTCTTGTTACATGAAAAGCTCCCAGAGGAGCGCGTTTTCCTCTGTGCTGACCCTGCACGATGGCTCACAGGACAGACTGTTGTCAGGGGGAGTTTATGGGAAGTCTTTCCCGAAATGTCATCATGTTCAGGTCACATTGATGAGTCGGAGCAGTTACCAAATTCCTCCCACACGGCGGTTCTTGCTCTTCCCCGAGATTCAACGGAAATGCCCCCTTTTCTGTGAATCTCCCCCCGCCCCCACCTGTGCACGTCTGTGTATCACACGCCTGCATCTCCTCTGGTTCACGGGCACGTGGAGGAGAGGAGCGTGGAGCCCGTGTCACCCGTGTCCCCAGCATCTGCACCATCTGACAGCGTCGACGCTCACGTGTGGCCGAGCGAGGAGCCACCAGCAGCCTCCGGGTCCCCTGGAGACTGTGGCCCTGAGGCTGGGGCTCGGTGAGCGGAGGAGACGCCTGGGCCGGCAGACGCAGCTGGAGCGAGACGTCTGATCCCTGTTCAGATCTTTGGGGCTGTTGCTCCACCCTGTCTCCTTCCCTCCATCCTACGACTGCTGCCAAAAACAACATCCTGAAGCTAAGCTACTCGCTACTTTTGTGATTAAGTTTTCAAAGGCTCCCCCTTCCTCAGGCCCCCGAGGTAATTGGGTCCTGAGGGTGCAGCTGAGGGAGGAAGTGGGACTTTTCAGGGCGGCTCAAGGCCCGCAGGCTTTTAAAAATTTATTTAATATGTTTTTATTGCTTTCAGAGAGGAAGGGAGAGGGAGAGAGACATCAGTGATGGGAGAGAATCACTGATCGGCTGCCTCCTGCACGCCCCACACTGGGGATCGAGCCCACAACCCGGGCCTGTGCCCTGACTGGGAATCCAACCGGGACCTCCTGGTTCCTAGGCCGACACTCAATCACTGGGCCACACGGGCTGGGCTGACTTCATCTCTTGACTCCATGTGGTGGCCGTGGTGTTTATAAACGTCCACGTTTGCTGACTCTGAACCAGCTCTCGCAGCTGCAGAATCCCTGTGGGTTGGCGCCCGGCCAGCGGGCGCAGGAGTTGGCCTGAGGGAGACCGGGCATCGCGGGCGAGGAAGCAGGAGAGGGCAGGGGACGCAGAGGGGTTCTTGTCTTCCTGCCAGGTGGCCTCTCGGGCCCTCTTGCCTTCTCTCATTTCCCCAGCGAATAATCCAGAATAATTAGGTGTTTCTCCCATTTAAAACTTTATTCTGAGAATCCATTGCTGCCAGGTGAGAAGCACCACCCCCCTTTAGACTTTCAAGAGAGCATGAAAGTCAAGAAAAAGTTTCACCACCTAAGCTGTGTGTTCCAGGAGAAAGACACTGACAAAAGATAATCCAAAAATTCACCTGCAGAAAGTGAGCAAAATTATAGTTTCTACAATAATCACCTTCCTTACGCCACGTGGGCGCTTTGAACAGAAGCCAATATTTTCAAAAAGAACCTGATTGAAATACCAGAGGAAAACGAGAAGACAGCAACCACACCCATACCTTTCCCTACAGAAGACGAGCCAGCAGCCGTGGCCGAGGGACGCGCCCTTGTGCCAGGCCGGTGCAGTCCCTCCCCGGGGGGCACGGAGCTGATGCCACACCCATGTGTTGGGAGGAGATATGGCTCAGTAACAATTAAAGTTAATCTTCAAGGGAAATGATTCTAGTATATGTGCCAATGAGACTGATGTAGCACAAAGTTATCTTTCTTTAAAAAAATTTTTTTTATTGAATTTATTGGAGTGACATCTAAACTAATAAAGAGCTAATATGCTAATGGTCGATACGCCGTAACAGTAACGACCGGGTCATTAGCATATTAGCTAGGGGGTTGCTCTGGAAATGGGGCGGAAGTCGGGAGGCGCCCGGAGGAGGTGGGACCAGCCCTAGGCGACTCCAGTGACTGAGGTGGGGCTTGAGGCGGCCGGAGAAAGCCAGAGGGTTCGGGCGCTGGGCCGGGCGCGCTGGAGCTCTGTGTGGAGAGGTTTGTGTGTCAGGCAGGGCGGCGCTGCGTGATTCAAATCGTGCGCTGGGCTCCTAGTTGGTTAATAACATTATATAGGTCCCAGGGGTACAAGTCTAAAACACATCGTCTGCCTGTTGTGTTGTGGGTTCACCACCCCAAGTCCAATCTCCCTCCTTCAGCATTCATCCCCCCTGGACCCTCTCCCACCACCCTGTCTGGTAACCGCCAGGCTGTTGGCTGGGTCGATGAGGTTTTGTGATAATTTTGCTCAATCCCTTCCCCTTTCTCACCTGACAGTGTGGGGCTGTTCTCTGCAGCTGAGTCTGTCTCCTGGTTCATTTGGGTCATTAGGTTCCCCTGCGAGTGAGGTCTTGGTGCTTGTCCTCCTCCGTGGCTGAGTCCACTTGGTGTCGTAAACTTCTCCTTCTGGAGACCAGACCTGCCTCGTGTGCCTGAGCTTGGTGTCGTGTCCGTAGCAACAGGCCTCTGTCCTCCACAAGGGCTTCCCCTCGGGATGAGCACAGCTCGGCTTGTAATTCCTGTCCTGGAGCCGCGCCCACGAACCACACCCATCGGCACAGGCGTCTCAGCAGAGGTGTGTGTGTGTGTCTCTGTGTGTGTGTGTGTC
>NW_005355651.1:230566-240359 GCF_000412655.1 Myotis brandtii
TGTGTGTGTCTGTGTCTGTGTGTGTCTGTGTGTGTGTGTCTGTGTGTGTGTCGGGGGCTCCTCTCACTGCAGAACAGCGGTCACTGATGGGGGAGGAGCCTCATGCTAATCCCACCTCCCGCTTCCTCCGATTCCTGTGAATAATGAAGGCGCTCCTGCCTGTTGTGCTCCCACCAGCCAAAGGGTCATGTCTTAGAATCAGGGTCGCACCACACAAATACAGGATGAGGTTACAGTTGTGAGTATGTGAAACACAGAGTTTATTGCTATATTATTATTAATTATTGTATTGTTTTCCATATGAGAAACTGTAAACCTACGTTTGCCCACCCCATCTACACTAATAAAAGAGAAACATGTAAATTGACCGTCCCTTTGCTACGCTCACCAGCCAATCAGGAGTGAATATGCAAATTAACCTGGCAAAGATGGTGGGTTAACTTGCATATACAGGCCCTGGGCAGAGAGCAGAAGCGGGAGAGCCGGCAGCTTGGGGGGACGTGGCTTCCTTGGTCGCTGGGGGGAGAGCAGAGCAGGAGAGCTGGAGGCTTGGGGGCGCTGTGGCTCCCTCGGTCGCTCCCAGTGCGGGGAGCACCAGGAATTCTGGGAATAGTAGTTCCGATGGCAGCCCAGGACCAGAAGCAGAAGCCCAGAGTGTGGGGAGCACCAGGAATGCTGGGAATCGTAGTTCTGGTGGCAGACGGATCTCCTAGACACTAGAGCAAAGTGAGCCTGGAGCACTTACTGTTGCGGTGGGGGATGGAGGGCAAGCAAAGGTGAGAGACATCAGTAAAATCAGAGTGTCTAGGAAAAATTAAAGGGAAGATCTCCTAAAACTTCCAGGAACTCTCCACCAATGAAGCAAAGAAAAAAAAAAGCCTCTATTATTCTGTGAGCAACAAGCCAAACTGGGTTGGGGTCTCAGACAATTCGCTCATATAAATGCAAAGATGGACAGAAACTCCCGGATTGGAGAGGGCTCCCCTGAGGGCTCCCAGATTGAAGAGGGTGCAGGTCGGGCTGAGGGACCCCCTTCATCCCCCCACCCCCTGTGCATGAATCTTCGTGCATCGGGCCTCTAGTCTATATATATAAAAGCGTAATATGCAAATCAGCCTGTCGGCAAATGACCAGTCGGCTATGATGTGCACTGACCACCAGGGGGCAGACGCTCAACACAGGGGCTGTCCCCAGCCTGCAGGCCCCAATTGCCCGATGGGGAACCAGGAACCAGGAACCAGGGGGTTTGGTGGTGGATGTGGGCAGCGCTGGGGCCCCGATCACCCTGCCGGTCGCTCCACACCTAGAGGGTAACCAGTGGCCCTGGTCATGGCGGGGGGCAGGGCTGGCTGCTGGCAGCCAGCGAAGATCGGCCCTAATCGCAGGCCAGGCCTAGGGACCCTACTTGTGCGTGAATTTCTTGCACCGGGCCTCTAGTCTATTAGAATGAGGACGTTTTTCTCTAAAAAGAATTACGCTAACACACTTTACATAATTAAGATGTTTGTTCTTCACTTTTTATATCCTCTTCTAAAAAAATACATGGTTCAGCCCTGGCCGGTGTGGCTCAGTGGATAGAACATTGGCCTGCAGACCGAAGGGTCCCGGGTTTGATTCTAGTCAAGGGCACGGACCTCGGTTGCAGGCTCCTCCCCGGCCCAGGCCCTGGTCGGGCTCGTGTAGGAGGCAGCCAATCGATTTTCTCTCACATCGATGTTTCTCTCTGTCTTTCCCTCTCTCTTTTCCACTCTCTCTAAAAATCAATGGAAAAACATCCTCGGGGGAGGATTAAAAAAATAAAATTTTAAAAAGTAGAATACATATTGTTACATGGTTTTTCCCCAATAGGAGTTTTGTCTTTGGTCACATAACCTTCCAGTCTGGGTAGTCAGCAGATTGTGTGTAACTGACGGTTCGTACACTGACAGGCACTGAGCTCGCTGTCATGTTTCCTATTTTCAGTTGATTCGCTGTCAGGCAGACATGCAGGCAGGGCCTATTTCCTCATAGTTCCCAAAGCGCCTTTTTTGGGTGATTTCATTTCTTCTTCCAAGAAGAAGATTGGCTGACCCTCCCTTAGCAAGTTCCGGTGTTGTGTTTAGTCACAGATGAGACGCAGAGATGACCGCCCAGCTCTCCTCGTGTGGGTGGGAGTCGGCCAGGCAAACATCCCGGGTCCCGCCCCAGGTTCTGGAAACTGGGGCTTCATTCCGCTCTGTCTCGCCTCTGGTGACAAGGCAACATGTGGAGAGTTTCAGACGAAACTGTTTATTTATTTTCATGTTCAACATCAGCGGTTCTAACCTTTCAAATTTGTCCTATAAACTGATTCTTTGTTTCATGGCGAAAAAAACTAAGAAATCAGAACTTGGGCCCTAACTAGTTTGGCTCAGTGGATAGAGCGTCCGCCTGCGGACTGAAGGGTGTGAGGTTCGATTCCCGGTCAGGGCACATGCCTGGGTTACGGGCTCAATCCCTAGTTGGGAGTGTGCAGGAGACAGCCGATCAATGATTCTCTCTCATCATTGATGTTTCTCTCTCTCCCACTCCCATCCTCTCTGAAATCAATAAAAATATATTTTAAAAAAGAAAGAAAACAGAGCTTGGTTTTAAACAGACGAATGATGAGTAAATTTTAAAAAAATGTCCAGTGAAAACAAAATCCACTTTTCTATTGTTTTTATGTAATGAGATCAAAGATGTTTTTAATGTCTTATCATATTTCGTGTTCTCAACAATTTTTTACCTTAAACATTCAAACACTCATCCAGAAAATATTTAGATGCATCTTAGTGGTTGAGGTTCATTGGAAAATGATTTCCGCTTCTTTAGAGTCTGCCTTTCTCCGTTACAAAGGGTCGTATTTTTATTAAACACTAAAAAGTGTTTCATCGCCCTAATCGGTTTGGCTCAGTGGATAGAGCGTCGGCCTGTGGACTGAAGGGTCCCAGGATCGATTCTGATCAAGGGCATGTACCTTGGTTGCGGGCACATCCCCAGTAGGAGGTGTGCAGGAGGCAGCTGATCGATGTTTCTCTCTCATCGATGTTTCTAACTCTCTATCCCACTCCCTTCCTCTCTATAAAGAATCAATAAAATATAATAAAATATAAAAAAAATAAAAAAATAGTGTTTCACATAGGGGTAATTTCTTCAATATCCACCTCCAAGGTCATAGACTGACTAGTTTAGTAAAGGAAGTGCCTTGCCCCCTCCCCTCCTTTTTCTCATGGATTCTTCTTTTTACTGACTTGTCTTCATCCTCTCAGATCCCAGCAGACGTTTAGGCTTAAGGAGGTGAACTTATGAGTGGGGAGACCCTAGCCCAGTGATGGCGAACCTTTTGAGCTCGGCGTGTCAGCATTTTGAAAAACCCTAACTTAACTCTGGTGCCGTGTCACATATAGAAATTTTTTGATATTTGCAACCAGAGTAAAACAAAGACTTATATTTTTGATATTTATTTTATATAAATGCCATTTAACAAAGAAAAATCAACCAAAAAAAATGAGTTCCTGTGTCACCTCTGACACGCGTGTCATAGGTTCGCCATCACTGCCCTAGAGAGTTAAAATGTGCGAATACAGTGGGGCCTTGACTTACGAGTGTCCCGACTAACGAGTTTTTTGAGATACCAGCTGTCGATTTTTTCCATTGAGTTGATAGAGTAATTTGAGTTAATGAGCTCCTTAACGAGCTCGGTCTCGGAAGGAATTAAACTCGTAAGTCAAGGCCCCACTGTAATGCTAAATCCTCAGATGATTGCTTTACAAAGCAGCTTGAGAACAAGGATGATGGTGGGGCTGGAACCCTCCTCCGGACCGGGAAGCCAGGTTCATTCTATTCAGGCTGTAAATGATGTTGTTGATGACCACGTTGGGCCTGAAATGCTAACCCCTGAAATGCAAGGTCACACCAATAGAGACAGGTAACCTGCCTGGGTCTGAGGTGGCTCTGCCCTGGGTGACGTCCCTCCCTCGGGTCCTGGTGTGGCTTCTGTTGGCGTCAGCCCTGGAGCGGCTGCAGGAGCTGGGAGGAGGCCCGAGGAGAGGCTGGGCTTCCTCCTGGGACTGGACTGTGTCTCTGATATCTGCTCCCTCCTCTGATATTCCTCCCTCCCTCGCCCTCCGGCTGGGACGCTGCACCCCTTCTGTAGTGTCTCCACCTCCTGCGGTGCCGTCATGAATAGCCTGTTTACTAAACTCTGCTCAGATCACCCAGTTTGCAGGCCTGTGAGCTTCCTGCTGGGATCCAGCTGGTAAATGCTTTCTCCACAGGATGTTGGATTGTTGATTGGAGCAGGCGATCAGCCCCTTCCCTTTAAGCTCGTCAGGGTGGGAGGTGCAGGCCACCCCTGGACAGCACCTGCACCTTGGCTGCAACCCAAGTGATGTGTGTGCTCATGTGTGATCATTGTGTGTGCGAATGTGTGATCATTGTGTGTGCATATGCGACCATTGTGTGTGCATGTGTGACCATTGCATGTGCACGTGTATGCATATGTGATCATTGTGTGTGCGTGTGTGCATATGTGATCATTGTGTGTGCTCGTGTGTGTCATTGTGTGTGCATGTGTGATCATTGTGTGTGAGTGTGTGCATGTGTGATCATTGTGTGTGTGTGAGTGTGTATGTGTGGTCATTGTGTGGTCACAGCTGTGGTCATTGTATATGTGTGAGTGTGTGTGATCACGTGTGTTTTCATGAATTCCACAGGATAAGGTATTAGCAGTCAGTTGCTGGGTCAAAGGTTATACATATTTTTAACTCTGAAAGAGTTTGCCAGATGCTCTCCAAGAATTAGCCTGAGTTTACCTTTTCTCTGTGCTCTTGTCAACTGTAGGTTGTGAAACTTTAATTTTTTTGCCATTTTATAGGTAAAATGCTACCTCTTTTTCTCCATGACATTGTATTTCTTTAATTATGAGGAAATTATGGGCTTTTTCACATATATCTTGGGTACTTACATGTGCTTAGTTGATTTTTCTATGGGGTTAATTTTTTCCCAACTTAGAAGCACTGTTTTTACATTGAGGAAGTGAGCTCTTTGTCATCTGTGTAGCAAATGTTCTTTTCCAATGTTTCATCCCATGTGGATGTTTATGCGCTTTTATAGGCAAGTAGCATCGCCCTTTTCATAGCGTCCGGATGTATCGTCAGGCTAGAAATGCCTTCTCACTCTGAGAGAGTGGCTGAAACCCAGGCCCATCTCTTGTGCGCATTGCTCTTTTGACGTGTGCCTTTGTGACCCGCTGGGAATCAGCCCGGGCGTGAGGACGGAGAGTCGAGTGTCCCCGCTGGCCGGCTGGTTGCTGTGGGACGATCGGTGATGCCTGGGTCTGGTGAGGACATAGTAAGCAACACAGCTCTTCGTCATGTGTGTGGGACGCCATCTTTACTGTACCCTCGCTCTCCAAAGGGCTGTGGGTTTATCCTTATTCTCTTCATGTTCTTCTGTTGGTTCGTCTCTCTGGTCGTGGCAGGAAGACTTGTAAGGCGGCCCCAGAGATCCCAGGATAATTCATGCCCAGGGACAATCCCCTCCCCTCACGGTGGGCCGGGCCTGGTGATGTGGTCATAATGACCAGGCCACGGCGAGCGTGATGGATGTCCCGCCAGCAGTTCTACAATCCCTGGGACTGTCGCTACCTGCTCATCCTTTCCTGCCCCCATTGGGGCTGTGACGAGCCACCTGCCATGTGGGAGCCGCCCTGTGGGGGACACCTGGGCAGGTGATGTTGTAGATCCCCAGTCACCCACCAACGAGACGACATCCTTCCAACAGCCAGAGAGCGAGCGTGGAGGCAGGCCCTTCGCTGGGTGAGACTCGAGTGTGGCCGGTCCGATGCTTCGTGTCCTGGTGGGACCCCAGGAGTCAGAAAACCCGGCTGAACCACCCTCGTCCGGGGTCCTGACTCACAACAACCTGAGATGAAAACCCTGAGCTGTGCAGGCCGACGAGTTTGGGGAAGTCTGTTGCGCAACAATGGATGACAAATGCGCTGGTCCCGCCACAGATGTTTCACTTCTTGTAGTTTTATGTTTTCATATTTGATACAAGAAGTCTTTTCTCATTATATTTTTTCCAGATTTCCCCCCCTGGATAGTCTAGTAGATTGAATCTTCCAGATAAACTTAATATCGTTTAGTCAAATATCTCCCAAAGTCTTGATCCTTTTAAAATTGATTTTTTTGAAGGTTGGATTGATCCTTTTAGAGCTTTTAGTTTTTCTATGTAGAAACATTCAACTTTTATGTCTCCTCAGTAAAGTTGTAACATTTTCTTCATATTTGTTCTGCACATTCACTGTTAAGATGATACCTCATTAGTTGTTGTTTTTTTGCTATTGTAAGATTTAATTTATTTTTTCTGTTATTATGATTTGTATATAGGAAAACTGTTCATTTTTGTAAATGGCATTTTTAACCAGCCACTATTTAATCTTCTCCTGCAATCATGTGATCTTGAAACAATGAGAATTATGCATCTGGTCATTTCCAGTACATAGACTCCTTATTGATTTTTCTTCTTGATGGTGTTGGATTTTTCGTCCAGAACATTGAGTTATGGCGAGAGCACTTTTGTTTTGTTTGTGAAATTTGAATGCAGAGTGGAAAGTTTCACCACTGAGTTTGATGCTGGCTTTTGATGCAATTAAATATAAGAATTGATCTATTTTGCTTTGTGTCAGGAATGGCTGTTTGATTTTTACGTCATTTATTTCCTGCATTTATTGAGGTGGTTACTTGATTTTTCTCATGTGAACGATTAACACTGAGAGTCGTGCTAACAGACCCTCACGTCAGCAGTGCGGTAGGTGGTGACACGACGTTCCATCGTGGTTGCAGCATCGCAGCTCGCCCTTCTGCGCTAGGACTGGAGCTGCTGTGAACGTCGGGAAATACCTCAGTGAACCCTGTGAAGGTTGTTTTTAAAGTACAACGGGGATGGAAGTCGGGTTCCTGGGGTTCCCCAGAGGACGTGACGGTCAGAGACCCTTTCCGTTTCTGCAGACTCAAGGGTCCCAGGTTAGATTCCGGTCAAGGGCATGTACCTTGGTTGCGGGCACATCCCCAGTGGGGAGCGTGCAGGAGGCAGCTGATCAATGTTTCTCTCTCATTGATGTTTCTAACTCTCTATCCCTCTCCCTTCCTCTCTGTAAAAAAAACCAATAAAATAAAATTTAAAAAAAGAGGGACATCTGTTATCCCCTCAACAACAAAGATTAAAAAAAAAAAAAAAGAGCATCTGTCTGGGGAGGTGTCCAGCGCCGTGAGTCCTACTATGTGTACGTGAAGTGCAGCTGCGTGGTACTCACACCCGGGGGCACCCGGTCAGAAATCGGGTTCCTGGGGTTCCACAGAGGACGTGACGGTCAGAGACCCTTTCCGTTTCTACCCGTTTTCCTTAGGGTTCGTTTCCTTAGCGTCTCGTTTCATCCTCACGCCGCCATAACGCGTGCGGGAAGAAAACACCATTCTTTCCCCAGACTTCAGACTGAAGGGCTTCAGAACGTGACGCAGAAGGAAAAGGCAGCCTTTGGGGTCCGGCCCGGCTCAGGCCCGGCTCAGGCCCGGCTCGGTGCCACAGGCCCGATGCTCTGGGGGACGTTCCTGAACAGGCCCCTCACTGCAGAAGGAGAATCCCGGCTCCTTCTCGGGGGTGGTCGTCAGAACGAGGCTGTGGCATGAAGAGCATCTGCCTGCAATGGGGAGAAAAGAGGGACATCTGGCCCTGGCCTGTGTGGCTCAGTGGATAGAGCGTCGGCCTGCGGCCTGAAGGGTCCCGGGTTTGATTCCGGTCAAGGGCATGTACCTTGGTTGCGGGCACATCCCCAGTGGGGAGCGTGCAGGAGGCAGCTGATCGATATTTCTCTCTCATTGATGTTCCTAACTCTCTATCCCTCTCCCTTCCTCTCTGTAAAAAATCAATAAAATAAAAATAAAAAGAGGGACATCTGTTATCCTCTCAACAACAAAGATTTAAGAAAAAAAGAGCATCTGTCTGGGGAGGTGTCTGGCGCTGTGAGTCCTACTATGTGTACGTGACGTGCAGCTGCGTGGTACTCACACCCGGGGGCACCCGGTCAGCGTGATTCAGAAGGTATTTACAATCCAGTCCCAGAGCCCGGGGGCGTGAAGAGACAGGGACAACGAGGCGGGGCCGCCTGGGCCTCGTCCTGCTTGCGGGGGAATGGGCCGGGGGAAGGCGGGGGAGTCACGTCCGGGGAGGCGCTGGAATCCGGTTTCAGCCCTGCACGTGCCTGCCCCTCCCTTCCCAGTCCTGGCGGCCGTGCCTGCGTGATGGTGCCTGTTGCACACCGGACCCACCATCGCTGTGAGCACTTAGCCGACCTGACATCCCTTCTTGCTTGTGTGTCAGGGTTTCCTTGGCGTTGTCACCGGCGGGAAGAGCGGATCCTCTGAGGGTTCCTCTGGGACGTGACTCCTTCAGTCACGACAGCTGAATGAATTCTCGAGGATTTCACCCTGATTCATCCTCCTTTTTTTTTGTTTTCATCCTTCAACTGGAGGCCTGGTGCACGGATGCATCGGTGGGGGAGCGTGGCCTGGGGGGATCGGCGCTGTGGGAGCACCGCTCATCCCGGTCAGACGAGCGTGGCTCCCCCTGTGGGAGTGCACTGACCACCAGGGGGCAGCTAGTGCGTTGGCCATCTGCCCCCTGGTGGTCAGTGTGTGTCATAGCGACTGGTCGAGCGGTTGTTCTGGTCGTTCCGCCGTTCGGTCGCTGGGCTTTTATGTATATAGATATGGTTCCTTTGTTTTTGGCTGCTTTTCTCTTGGATGGTTTTGAATAATAATAGTGATTTAAAAAAAAGCTGCAGCCCTGGCCAGTTTGGCTCAGTGGATAGAGTGTCGACCTGTGGACTGAAGGGTCCCCGGTTTGGTTCTGGTCAAGGGCACTGGGGCTCGAGCCCACAATGTGGGCATGTGCCTTGCCCGGAATTGAACCATCACCGCTGGTTCATAGGTCGATGCTCAACCACTGAGCCACGCTGGCCAGGTGGGATAGCAGTAGTTTTTAATGAAAAAAAAAGTCTGTGGAATGTTCTTTGTGTCACTGGTGGGAAGACGCATAGATGCTATCACCCTGGAAAGCAGAGTGGCGTTGTCTCTTAGAGCTAAATGCTCACAGGCCAGGTGGCCTCACAATCCTGCTCTCAGGGGCACGTCCCAGAGGAAGCCGGCCCCGTGTGACGGGCAGCGTGAGAACGCGTGTCAGCAGGTCCTAGCAGAACATGCACCATGGCCCGCGCCTGGGAGGGCCGGGTGCCCGTCAGCGGGACGGGGTGAGAGAACTCCGCGTAGTCACACCGTCCGATGGTGCACAGCTTCTTACTAACAGCGTCCGCCTCATAAATGTAATATCGCGTGGAAATATAAATGCCAGGAGATCACCTTCAGCGTGCTATCATTTTTAAAAACGAAGGTAAAATCAAATAAAAGTATATATATATTAGAAGTGCATACAGATAAAAATTCAGAAAATGCTTGTTGAATTTAATATAATTATTTGTTTATTTATGTATTTTTTAAAGTATCAATTCTTTTTTATTTTATTGATTTGAGAGAGAGAGAGAGAGAGAAACATCAGTTGTGCATCATCGGTGGGTCTTGTATGTGCCCTGAGCGGGGATCGAACCTGCAGCCTTGGCTTATCAGGATGATGCTCTAACCAACTGAGCTACCGGCCAGGGCTCACGTACTTTTTAAAACTGGCCATGTCCTTAGGTGGCACTTCCTGAGCGTCAGGTTGCAATTAGAGTCCTGGT
>NW_005355651.1:240470-250134 GCF_000412655.1 Myotis brandtii
CCTGGCTCAAGCTCCTGCCCGTCCCCTCCCACGCGGACCAGATGCCGTTGAGTAACCGAGGCTGTTGCCCAACGACCCCGCGTGGCTCCCGAGGCCAGAGCGTGAAGACGATGTGGTGTGGGCCTGGCTCTCTCGGGCGACTCCCTTTGGGGGAAGCTCCACTGTCAGGAGGATGTGCAAGCAGCTGGAAGGGGAACCCGCACAGCCTCTGCCGGCGGAGAGCAGGGGTGGGTGAGTCACCTCGGAAAATCCCGAGCCCCAGGGGCCCGTGGGTGGCCACGGCCCCGGACAACGGGGGACGAGAACCTAGGAGCGACCCAGCCAGGACCTCCAGCCCTGCCCCCAAGTCCTGGCCCACGGCAGCCGCGAGACAAGACTAGTAAATCCTACTGTTACTCTGAGCTGCTACCACCCACAGAAACTGGTTATTCAGCAACGTATGCCACATACAGTTAACCGGGGACTGCTCTTTATTTATTATTATTTTTTAAATTATATTTTTATTGATTTCAGAGAGGAAGGGAGAGAGATAGAAACATCAATGATGAGAGGGAATCATTGATTGGCTGCCTCCTGCACGTCCCTTACTGAGGATTGAGCCCGCAACCTGGGCATATGCCCTTGACCGGAATCGAACCCGGGACCCTTGAATCCGCAGACCGACGCTCTATCTACTGAGCCACACCAGCCAGGGCCGGTGACTGCTCTTTAAAGCCATATCCCACTGGTTCGCTATTTTCTTGTTCTAAGAACCTTGATGTTCACATTTTAACAACAAATTGTTCCTAAATAACGATCGCCCTGGTATGTTTCACTGTTTATAGGATATAAAATTGTTCAAATGTCTTAATGCACAGTTTGCATTTTAAAAATTACCTTTATAATGTTAATCATTTTGAATATAAAATGAAAGCTTATGTTTTTAAAAAAATTTTAGCACAGTGGAGGTTGTATTTGGAGTTTGGAAATTAATACTGACTCGTGAGTGAACAACTCTATTATGAGAATAAAATGATCATAAGAGGTGCGTCTACATCCAGAAATTTAAGGTACTATTTTCTCCCTCCTACTTACCTGTATTTTCCTCATGCTTCTGTTTCTAACAGAGACCCAACCCTACGTTGAATGTTAAATTCCAACGAGTGATAATAACAGGGATGAAGTTTTCAAAAATAATTCAGAGCTAAAGAGACCAGAGAGGAGACTGACTCTTCACCATATAATCCCACTTACATGACGTTCAAAAGTCAGGCAAACCACCGTGTGGCGTGAGGTTTCTGTATGGAGAGTGGTGGTCTTCTGGGGACGCGGGTCATTATTGAGGGGTACGCCAGGGAGTCATCGGGGTCAGGAAGCAGCTCTACCCACAGACCTAGATGTGGTTCAAGAGGTGTAGTCAGTCTGTTCAGCGCTTCACGTTGCGGACTTGACTTGCATATTTGCCTGTATGTGAGCTTCACGCCAAGAAAAGGGTTCTATTTAATTAAAATAAAAGACACGACGAGGGCCTGAGGCAGCGCGGACAGAGAGAAGGGGGAAAGGACGTTGAATGAAGGACATGTCAGGAGTAAACATAAGGAGGTGGTGACTGGTGTCGAGGAGGCAGAGGCGTCGAGGGGGGAACGGGCAGCCTGGCGGAAAGTGGTCGGTGCCCCAACGGAGACGGACGCATACACAGCGAGGAGCTGGAGTTTGGAGTGAGATGGTGTGATGTGAGCAGTCGGAGCGAGGACGTTCTGAGTCCAGAAACCCTGGGACCATGAGCCTTCCCAGGGCCTGCAGCATGGAGCGAGGCAGGGCACGATGCTGTGCTACCGTCACTGCAGGTGAGGCTTCCGCTCCTCAACAGCGAGTTCCAGTTCTGCTTTGCTCCACACATTGGTCAGCGAATGCTTTCTCTTTGACCCTTCTAGCTGCTCCTCCTCGTATCACCCCTTCTGTTTGCTTTTTAAAAAATATATGTTTTTATTGGTTTCAGAGAGGAAGGGAAAGGGAGAGAGAGAAACATCCATGTTGAGAGGGAATCATGGATCGGCTGCCTCCTGCACGCCCCCCACTGGGGAATGAGTCCGCAACTAGAGCATGTGCCCTTGACCGGAATCGACCCCAGGACCCTTCAGTCCGCAGGCCGAGGCTCTATCCACTGAGCCAAACCGGCCAGGGCTCCTCTTCTGTTTTTTAATTGATTAGACAGAGGTTTCTTACTCCCCCTGATTCCCCCGTGAGAGTTCTTAGTTACTCCTTTTGAATATGATTTGGGGCCTTGTCAGCTTTATGGCTCAGTCAGTCCCTTCTGAATGTGTTTGCAGGTGCAGTAAGATGCCTGTCATGTCCTTGAGGTTTGTGGAGTTTCTTGGATGTAGATGTCTGAGGTTTTCATCAAGTTTAAAGACTGTGCAGGCATTCTGACTTTAAACTATCCAAAATGAAATAGAATAAACGATGGAAAAGGAAAGAACTGAGATCAGGAACGGGGAGCAACCCCATCGGCCTAACACAGAGACCTAAAAAAAGTTTCCTGCCGTCTCCTTTCTCTGTGTTAGGCCGATGGGGTTGTCCCCGTTCCTGATCTCGGTTCTGTTAGGTTAGGTGGCTCAGGAGGCGGCGCAAGAAATAGAGAGTCCAGTGAATCAGAAAAGAAAGGAAAGGAAAGTTTATTCTGCGTCCCCGGGAGACCCACGTACCCCAAGGAAAGGGCACGTGGATTCACGCCAACATGGAGGGGGGCGCTGGGAGAAGAAGCCGGTATCTGTGTCTGGCACGTTGATCTGTGAGAAATTCCAGGGGGAGTCCATTGTCTCATCACATGTCTGCATGTATCCGATCCTGGGCTCTCTCCGACCTAACAGGTTCTTTCCTTTTCCATTGTTTATTCTATTTCATTTTGGATAGTTTTCATCACTGTGTCTTCAAACGAACGAATCCTTTCCTCTCCAGTGCCTAATCTTCTGTTAATTCCATCCAACTGATGAAATTTCCATTTTAAAATGTTGTATTTCCCCCCTAGAAATTGGATTTAGGTCTTTTTAATATATCTCATACCTCTACTTAAAATATTTAATTGTCTTCTGCCTTCTCAGAGATCTATATATAAAAAAGCCGAATGACCAGAATGACTGGTCACTATGACACGCACTGCGGCCGGCCAACCAGCCTGATGGGGGTGGGGCCGGCCAACCTCCTGTGGCCCCTCCCCCCAGGTGGCCCTGCCCTGATCACCCCTCCCTCTCCCAGATCAGGGAGGGCTGGTGGCCAATCTCTCGTGTCCCCTCCCCCCAGCCAGCTGGCCCCGATTGTCCCTGATCGGGGTGGGCCGGCCGGACCCCACCATGCACTAATTCGTGCACTGGTATAGCTACAACAACAGTGTGATAGCCTTGCCTGCTGGTGCTGTCATTTGTATACCCTTCATCTCTTGATCTGTTTCTGTTGATTGGTTTTTCTCTTTCTCATGGATTGCCATCTCTTCCTGCTTCTTGGAATACCTGGTAATATCTGATCGGATGACATTCATTATGAATTCACTTTGTTGGAGTGCTGGCTATTATTTTAAATTCTCATAAACATCCTTGAGTTTTATTGGGACGAAGTGATGAAAACAGTCTGATTCCTTCGAGGCTTGCTGCTAAACGTTTAAGCTTTTAAAGGAGCAGCCTTTAGTTGTAGCTTGTTTTGCCCTCTCCTGCGGCAGCAGCCTTCTGAGAACTCCCCCCAGTGCCCCTAAACCAGGCGCATTCCCCTCTGGTTTGTGGAAACGGAACCACTGAGCTCCAGCACTTGCTCCTCTCAGGTACCCCCCCCCCCGCCCCACATCCGCCGGCCATTGCTAAGCTGGGGGTTTGCGGGCACGCTGCAGACTCCCGGGGTTTTCTCCATGGGCTCCCCTCTCCTCAGCGTTCTGCTCTGGGAATTCCACCTGCCTCCACCTCCCCAGCGCCAGCTCCTCAACCCAGGCTGACTCCGGGCTCCACCGGGGTCGCTCTCCGAGGCAGAGTCTGGGGCACATGTAGGACTCGCCTCACGTGCGTCCCCTCCCTCAGGGAGCGTGGTCCTGCGTTGTCGGAACCCAATATCCAAAAACACGGTTTCGTAGTGTTTTCTTAGTTTCTGGTGGGAGGGCCAATATCGTCCCTGTTACTATATCTTGGGCGTCAGCAGAAATCTAGGTGTCTTCTGCAAACACTTGGCTCCTTTCTGCTTTTTTTTTTTTTAATTGTAGAGAGGAACCTGCCTCATCCTCTCCCACGGCAGCCTCATGAATCTCACGTATTTCTATTTATGAACAAGCAGTAAACAGGCACACCTGCGTGCGATCGCCCCTGGGGAAGCGAGCGAAGCATTCCTCGCATTTCTGGCGTCTCCTATCGCTGAATTCTATCGGTGTGACTGACACCGTTTCCTGAGAGAAGGCTTAGCGCCAGCCCTTTCTATTTTGATGCCTTTCCAGCGGCTCCAACACGATCTGAGCAAAACACGGAATCATCAGCTTTGCGTGCTGCCCGGCGTCGGCGGCCAGTCTGGGCTGGGGCTGCGACCGGCTCAGCCACCAGCAGCCATGGCCTCCCCTGAGCCCGTCCTGGCCGCTCTGTGTGCAGGACGTTTGCAGGGGCCTGGGATTCCTCACCTGTGAGGTGAGAGTAAGGACATCATTGCACAGGCTGCTGTGGGGACCACAAGAGAAAAAGCACACGCGGTGTTTGCACAGGGACGGGGCAGGCCAGCGATGGCACAGGTGACCAGTCGCACCTTCTCCCTGTGAAACGCCGAGAATAAAGGGGCTGTTTCTTTATAACTTGCAGAGACACTGTGCGACGGGGTAAATGGCCAGGGAAACGTGCCTTCCAGACCTTCTATGGGGTGACTCTCTCTCATGGATCCTGGGCCACGCTGGTGGCTTTGAGATGCCTGGCATCTTTGACGAAGGCCCTGCTCCCCTGGGTGGGAGTATGGGGTGGGGAGAGGGGACTACTGAGGCAGACCTGTTCATGGAGCCAGGGGCTCAGGCCATGGCCAACGTAGGCCGGGACTTCCTGGCGGCCTTGCTGCCCCGCGTTGGGCTCTACCCATGTCTCGGGCCCTTCCGTGCAGCGTCTCTGGCTCGCTTCTCTGCTTGCGTTTAGACTTGCATGAGCCCGTGACTCCGTCTTCGCTGGCTCCGTCCCACCTCCTCTCACATGGCATTTCTCTCCAGGCAGCACTTGCCTGTTCCATCCTGTCATCCGTCTGCTGCTTGGAGGACCTGGGGAACTCTCTGGAGCTCTTGTTTGGTTCTCTCTGGTCCTCACGCCGATCCCGGCTGCGCCGCGCCGTTCCTGCCCCAGGCGGGCAAGGATGAACCCCCTGTTCTCCCTCCAGGTCTCTCCATCCTCCCAATGGCTCCTCTGGCTTCCTTCACTTATTAAATATGTTTTTATTGCTTTTAGAGAGGGAGAGGGAGAGAGAGAAACATCAATGATGAGAGAGAGAGTCATGGATCGGCTGCCTCCTGCACGCCCCACACTGGGGATGGAGCCCACAACCCAGGCCTGTGCCCTGACTGGGAATCGAACCCTGACCTCCTGGTTCATAGGCCGACGCTCAACCACTGAGCCACACGGGCCGGGATCATATCAGCTTCCTGGAACCTAAATACTCATTCACTGTAAAACTGAACAACTACATTACTTATTCGACCCTCAAATTCCTTATCACGAAACAGGACGGACGTGCATGCAGTTCTCCCCCCGTTTTTCTAAAGTTCGTGTGAGGACACTTCACTTTTTATAAGAAATATATTTTTATGGATTTCAGAGTGGAAGGGAGAGAGAGATAGAAGCATCAATGATGAGAGAATCATGGATTGGCTGCCTCCTGCACGCCCCCACTGGGGATCGAGCCGGCAACCGGGCCTGTGCCCAGAGCGGGAATCGAACCCGGACCTCCTGGTTCATAGGTCCAAGCTCAACCACTGAGCTACCGGCCGGCGAGGACCCTGCGCTTTTACGAAAGACCCTTAGGATCTGCTTTCCCTACCAATCGAAGTCAGAGAGGGCTTTGCTTTTTTGTTGTTGTTGCTGTTAATACTCACCCAAGGATATTTTTTTCCATTGATGTTTTTAGAGAGAGTGGAAGGGGGAAGGGTGAGGGCATAGGGAAGAGAGAGAGAGAGAGAGAGAGAGAGAGAGAGAGAGAGAGATGGATGTGAGAGGAACATGGATCCACTGCCTCCTACATGCTCCCTGACTGGAGTGGGGATTGAACCCACAACCTGGGTATGTAGGAAAAAATAAGTAACTTATTTGTCCAGCATTACACTGAACGAGGTTTTAAGTTCAGCCGGGGAATTGAATCGGCCACATTTTGATGTACAGGATTATGTTCCAACCGGCTGAGCCACACCAGCCAGGGCGAAACTATTTCTATTTTAACAGAGAACTTGAGAACATGCAAAACCTTCTGACCCCAGAAACTGGGCCCCAAGGGATTTCAGGCACCAAATAGAGAAGTAATAGCGGCAAAGCCTGACCTGCCTGGATGTGACAACAGAAACGTTTAAAGTGGGTTTTTGTCACTTAAACGATAGAAGTGCCTGTGACCCTCCTCTTCCTCCCGGGCACAGCCTGCTGCTTGGCTCATCGCTGCGGAGGCTGAGGCTCCAGCCAGGCCCCGGCTTGTTCCGGGGGAGCCCGGGGGCACAGGGAGTTGGAGACACGCCTCCGTGTCCTTCCTGGTTTATCCGAAGGGACAAAGGGACGTGAGTGATTTTTCCAATTGCATTTCTTCTGGAAATCTTTTTTCTTCTAAACCAGGAGGCCATTTTCTAGTGTTTAATCAATTTAAACTGATGCTTTTAGAATTTGAAGCTTAATATTAATTCTAAAGCTGCTTTTTACTTGGGTAAAACCTGCAAATTTTTAGTATAAGAACACAGTTCCTTTTCCCAGAGAGAACTCACCGTCTCCTCACCCCATGGCTTCATGGCATAGACATGGTGCATTCTTTGCTTTGGCCCTTGCAGCAGCTCTGCCTCTTGCAGTCCAGGTCATCTATTAATTATATGCAGACTTTTTACCGTTCAGCTATGAAATGCACAGTAAAGGGGGGAGAATTTAAATTGTCACAATAATTCCATATCATTTCTCACAATGCTTTTGCAGCGCCGAAACCCATGAAATTGTTTTGAGAGATTTAAGCTTCCTCTCTCCCCTCTGGCACCGGTCCCATGTTTCAAAAGAACCATTTCCTGGAATTTTATTGGAGTATTTTTAATGGGCTTATCTGCATCCCTGTTTTCTGATTGGTGGCCTCGTTCTGTCTGAGAGGAGATGGCAACTCTCCATCATTTCATGATAAGGCCTCGTTTTTGGCCTCACACGACCCCTTCGCCAGCTCCAGGTCGCGTATCTTCATCACAACCTGTTTCCTCCCACGGAACCCAGCAGGCTGGCTTCGGGGTTCCCCGTGCTGCGTTGAAGCAGAATGAGAGCGGGGCCTGCCAGCCCCTGAGCTTGAGGCGGGGTGTCAGCTAAGACTGCATGTGGCTTCTGTACTCGAGACTCCATGTTAGACGCTGAACTGAAGAGGTTTTCCTATCTCTGGTTCGAAAGGAGCTGAGCCCACAGTCGGGGCTGGTCAGCCGCTCAAGGAGCCCCAAGAACCTGAGCGTCTTTGGGGCTCAGCCCGGGACTTCCAGCGTGGCTGACAGAGGCAGCCACCTCCCCCCCATGGTGGGCGGCAGAGGGCACAGCCCAGCGGCTGGTTGGTCCCTCTTTATCAGGAGGGAAGAGCTGCTGCAAGTTCCATCCAGTGCACATCTGTGCACATCTGGGAGCCAGAATGGGGGTGGGGGGCGTGGAAGGGGGAGGGGGAAGGAGCTGGGCGGTGTTTCGTGAGGAAGGAAGAGGGTGGGCGCTGGGGAGCCAACCAGCAGAGTCCGCAAAGGGGACTTAGGGGAGGGACGTGAGGGGAAGAAGGCGTCCCTGCTCTCACACCGATTACAGTGTTTCTGCGGAGTCGGCACCATTGGACCCACTCCCGTGGGCTCCTCCGTGTCAAACCCACCACGACTCTGAGCCTGCAGGTCCCGTGGTGGTGCCCCAGCTGCAGGTGCACACCCCCCCCTGAAGCTGCGGAGGCAGGAGATGGGCAGGTAACGTGTTGGTGAACCAGGAGAATGTTGCCGGCAGGAGTACCAGACGAGGACTCGCCTCCCAGCGCCCTCTCCCCGCAGACAGCGCACTCCACGGCCAAAGCAAAGGGATGCGAATGCGACTCTCAGGGCGAAGCTGGTGGAACCAGCCACCTGGGCGCTGCTCCCCTCCGCATCCTGCAGGTCGTGGCGCCAGGAACAACGCCCAGATCCCCGCTACGGGCCCTCACCCCGGGCAGTGCCTGGGTGTTGCCTGGGTCGCTGCCTCAGGTCTCTCTCTCTGGGCTTCAGACTTTGACGACCCCTCTTCCCGACAGTGACAGTCCCAGTCTTCCCTCACGGCTGGTGACAGATTCACTTGACCTGGTGCATCAGTCAGGGGCCGGGCAGAAAACAGGGACCGAACTCAAGGGTCAGGGTCAAACCTGGGCTGGCCAAGGAGAGGGGTCACCACCCTGGAATGATGGTGCTTTGGTTAAAGACTAGGTGAAGGAGACCTGCCAGGAGCTGGGGACTTGGTCGAGGAATACAGCCAAGCCCACCTCTGGCCGGGTAGGGGGACGGCTGTGGCCGTGCCGACACCTCCCCTTGTTCAAATACCACCGCCCACCGTGCCTAGAGGCCTGCCTCCCGGGCACTGAGCAGGATGGAGGGCTGGCCAGGGGCTGTGGAGCGGCCGCCGTGGAAATGCAGGCTTCCCATGACGGCTCTTGCTCTCTATGGCAGTCTGTGCATCTCCCCTCCTTACGTTACAGCCTTCACATCTCAGAGGCCAGTCCTTGTACCCCATTTCCAAAGCACTTCCCGTATGTGGCGCCCTGGCCAGGGGCCGGCTGGTGCTGGGTCCCGCCGGGCACTTCCTCCTCTCCCTGGGCCCACCCAGTCCCACCCACCAGTTAGTCCGTCACTTACTTAGTAGGTTTCCCTTTGAAGGTTTCCCTTTGAACCCGGCTGCTGGGAGCCTACAGCTCAGCCTGCAGCTCCTCTTGGCTGAGGATCCGTATTTGGTGACAAGTCTCTTTAGCTTCGTCCTGGCTCCACTGCATCTCCTCTTATTCCTTCTTTTAGTTTATGAACACACTTCCCACATCGGAGCACGAGGACCCCAGGTCAGGGTCTCCCACCCTTGGCACTATTGACACTGTGGGCCCACCCAGGGGTTCTGCGCTGTGAATGGGGAGTCAGTGTCTTTATTCACAGGTTTTATCTGTGGGGACGTCCTGTGCATGGTAGGGTGTTCAGCAGTGTCTCTGGCCTCTACTCACTGGATACCAGTGCACCCCCATATCAATGCCAATGTCTCCTGGGGGGCAGCCTCCGCTGAGAACCTTGCTGCAGGCGAGCGAGGTGAGAGGTGCCAGAGGGGGAGCAAATCTGAGCCCAAATATGGCACCTCTATGCACTGTGCCACTGCCCTGGAAAGGCATTTTTTTATATATATACTAGAGGCCCGGTACACAAAATTTGTGCCTGGGGGGGTCCCTCAGCCTAGCCTGGCCTGTGCCCTCTCGAAATCTGGGACCCCTTGGGGGATGT
>NW_005355651.1:252904-254790 GCF_000412655.1 Myotis brandtii
CAGGTATCTGGTTTGTTTGCGTTCTATAATCGAAACAATGTATAACTCCAGCTCTGAGATCCCGGCCGGCTGAAAGCTGGTTTCTGGGGTTTTGTTTAGCTTCTATATTTGTTAGAATGTTTCAAACTGCCAGCTCAGAGGCCGGCAAGGCAGGCGGGGAACGTTGGAGTCCTCCTTCACTGAAGCAAGCAAACCTCATGTTCGCTTCCAGCTGCCTGGCTGCCGGCCACCATCTTGGCTGGCAGTTAATTTGCATATCGCCCTGATTAGCCAATGGGAAGGGTAGCAGTCGTACGCTAATTACCATGTTTCTCTTTTATTAGATAGGATTTCTTTATTGATTTCAGAGAGGAAAGGAGGAGAGATGGAAACATCAATGATGAGAGAATCATTGATCGGTTGTCTCCTGCATGCCCCCTACTGGGGATCGAGCCCGCAACCCAGGCCTGTGCCCTTGGCTGGAATCGAACCTGGGACCCCACAGTCTGCAGGCTGATGCTCTATCCGCTGAGCCAAGTCGCCTAGGGCCTGGAAAGGCATTTTGAGGATGCTTTTTCAAAATATATTTTTATCGATTGCAGAGAGGAAGGGAGGAGAGATGGAAACATCAATGATGAGAGAGAATCGTCTCCTGCACACCCCCCTACTGGGGATCACGCCCACAACCCAGGCATGTGCCCTGACTGGGAATTGAACTGTGACCTCCTGGTTCATAGGTTGACACTCAACCACTGAGCCACGCTGGCCGGCGAGAATGCTTTCATAAAGGAATATGTGATTTGTAGAGTCCAGCCCTTGCACGCATTTTACAGATGGAGAGCTGCAGGCGCAGTCCTGGATGGAAGCCTCAACAAGGGCGCGAAGCAGAGCGCCCGGTGGGGTTTCGTGCTTTGCGGACGTGACTGTGGCTGAAGACGACTGTGTCTGACTCGGCACCAAGCACAACCGTCACCGGCTGGACAGTGAGCACGTGCACCAACCAGCTGGGAACCTCCGCGGCGTCAGGACGCTTCCGGGGGGCTCTGTGCACCTGTCCGTGTTCTGGCTCCAATCCCCCCTTCCTCCCCCTCCCACCGCCCCCACCAGGTGCCGAGCACTCAGGCTGCACCCCAAGTCCTACGGTCTCACTTGCTATCGCAAGCACTCATTACGAGATCTGCCCATGCACAGATACGTGTCCGTATAGCGATATAAAGTCCAATTTCCAGCACTGGCTTCTGAGAGAAGAGCCACTCCCCGACTTCAGTATATAGATAAGTACATGCAGCAGAATGGGGGAACCCTGTCACTGAGGACTCTCTCAGGGGTCATCTCTGACCAAGGGGGTGGACACAGGTTTAAAATGAAAGTCTCTTTGACATGTTTTCTGTTTTATTTATCTGACCTTTCCTCTAAGCCCTGATCCTTGTGGTTCTTCTTACAAATTTAACTGCATTTTCAAGCTCTATCCCATCATCAGATATTTCCTTTAACCAAAACACCCCAAAACTTAGTGGCTTAAAATAACAATCATTTTATTATTATTATTTAATCCTCACCTGAGGATATTGTTCCATTGATTTTTAGAGAGAGAGTGGAAGAAGGGAGGAGAGACAGAGAGAGAGAGAAACATTGATGTGAGAGAGGCACATTGATTGGTTGCCTCCACACGCACCCCGACCAGGGCCAGGAACCTGCAACCGAGGAACGTGCCCTTGACTGGAATTGAACCCAGACCAACGCTCTACCACTGAGCCAAACTGGCGAGGGCCACAATCATTTTATTATCTCACTGGAAGCCCATTGAGTGAAGAGATTCGCGCAATAGGCCTTCCTTCCCCTGGCTGCCGGCACTGGTTTTCCTCCGGCACCCAGGACCCAGGCCTTTGGTCCGGCTGCAGCGAAGA
>NW_005355651.1:254955-255980 GCF_000412655.1 Myotis brandtii
TAACTGCTATCTTTGTTGGGTTAATTTGCATAGTTGCTCTGATTGGCTGGTGGGTGTAGTGGAGTGATACCAATTTGCATGTTTCTCTTTTATTAGTGTGGATGATTCTGTGAGTTGATGGGCTGGGCTGGGGGCTCTTCTGGCTGGGGCTGGAGTCACGTGAGCTTGGCTGGGCCATGACAGGAAGGCGGCTGGCACACACCTGATGCCGGCTTAGGCTGGCTGCTGGGGGAGAGGACAGGGTTCCCTGCTGGCTTCTCACACAGGGGGTGGGGAGGTGGCCTGTTGAGAGGGCGTCCCAGAGAGATTCTTTGGGGAAAGAAGTAGAAGATGCCAGTTCTTCTTAAGACCAGCCCCAGCACCCCTCCTGGGTGTTCCGTGGTCCATGCAGTTACAGGGCCGCCGATCCAACGGCCTGGAAACCAAACTCCCCTCCCAGATGGAAGAGGGACAGACTTGGGGTCACCTATAGGCCACCGCAGGCTTCAAGGGGTTTTTGAAACGTTCCCCGCCTTGGGCTGCCTCTCCTCTCTCTCTCCCCCTGAACTCCCCGGCCGAAGGCAAAATCCTTTTGAAAAGTCCTGGGGCCGCAGGGTGGTGACGTCAGGTGGTGGCGCGGGGTCCACACAGGCTTTGCTGCTTTGCACGCATCTCCTCCCAGAGCCACTGGGCGCCTCTGCAGCTCAACTTTAAAACTGACAGGTGACAGGGTAGTGAAGACCTGGTGCTGGAGGTGGGGTAGGGGCTAAGGGGGGGATGGGAGAGACCTGTAAAACTATCAACAATAAATCATACATTTAAAATAAAACAAATAAAACTGATGCTGGATAAAGACCAGCATAAGCAACAGAAACAAAGGCCTGAGCAGAGCTAGGCTGGGCCACGGGTGCTGGGCTTTCCTGGCAGCCGCAGCGCCAAGGGCACACCTGGGTCTTGGTGAGACGGAGGGGCTGCTGGGTGCTGCCAGGGCCCTGGGTGCTGTCTGGGTCCGGGTGCTGTCTGGGTCCGGGGTGCTGTCTGCCTGG
>NW_005355651.1:258165-291387 GCF_000412655.1 Myotis brandtii
GGGCAGGCCCTTACCCGCGCCTTCTCTCCGCCACGCGGTGTCTTCCCAGGCGACCAGGTTTAGGAACTGCCAATGCGAGCGGCTCCAGCCCTGACCTGCGGTCCAGAGCGTGACTAAGCCTTTGGTGGCGGTTCACTGAACACGTTTGTATTTGAGACAACGACAGCCCTTTACTTGTGTTGTTCCAAGTTTGGGACTAGAGGAGATTAGAAATCATGATCTTTTATTTTTGGTGTCTAAGGTGAGGTGCAGATGATTGATTTGGAGGAAAATAGGAAAACTTTGACATTAAAATTATGCTTTTCTGTAGGAGAAGAAAGACATTAACTTCAGGATACAGATGAACAGAAGCACATGCAGAGAGTGTGGGTGCTCGGCCCACTTTTTCCTTTGGGGACATGAAGGGTTTACTGTTAACCAAAACATTCACCAACTGGAGGACTTTCTTTAAAAACACCACACACCTGGTTTCCGGATTCTTTCAAAATGTTCTTAATCTTCATTTAATTTTTATTTCCAATGCAGTTCTGTTCTTTTTATATTTTAAAGATTAGAAACTTGAGTGTAAATTTCTTATTACATTGTTGACATGGGGGAAAGGAAATAAAAAAGACAGATCTGCCCATTACATTTGATACCAGGAGGTTTGAATTTGGAGACAAGCCAGGGGGTTGGTTTCGTGTATGTGACCTGAAGTGTGGTAACGTGAAAGGATCCGGTGGGAACACCTGAAGACAATCTATGCATTGGAGTGCGATTTAGATAAAAATTTAAAAAGATGACTGTACCTGTGACGCCTTGTAAATCTGCATTTGTGGGGCCACGTGCACACTCCTTTAACAGTGATTAGTAAGACCACATATTTAGCAGGTCACTTGGCAAGTGGCATTTCCCTCCTTAGGAAAAAGTGCTTGACTCAGAAAATGGACCTGGCCGGCATGCTGGGGTGAAGAGGACTGACCACTCGACTGACGCTCTGTGAAGGGGAGAACTGCTTCAGCTCTCAAACTTGCATTTCCTGAGGGTCCTACTAAGTGGAGGGTGTATTTTATGTGGTGGAATTGATGATTTATGAAATTATTTTGATTAAAAACATGCCACATAAGGTAATCTACTGGGCCCAAGATACGATAATTTGAGCACTATTTGCCAAATCCACGACCTTTGGAGAGTAAATATTTCAGGACTGCAGATAAAATATAGACTTTCACCCGCATGAAACCGGGGCTTGGGGCCTTCTCAGTGCTTAGCATTAACAGAACTGGTCGGGCTTGCCTGTACCCTGGGCAGAAATGCAGGAAGCACAGGGGCTCAGAGTGGGTCTGGAGCCAGCCTGCCAGAGGCCGGTTACTGGCTTTGGAGCCTTGGGAAGTTACGCATTTAGTTGTGCCTCCATTTCCCATCTGTCAAATGGGGATGATGGTAATACAATCTATAGCACAGATACTTGCAAATTAAATGCATTAATATGTGTTAAATGGTTGAATATCCATACATGTTAGGTGTTGTTATCTGTCTTCAAAATCAGGGAAGTGCCTGGTTGCACAGCCAGGCTTGGCAGCCTCCTCGTGCTGAGTTACAGCCACAGATTAGGAGGGAGGTGGAGGCGAGCACATGGGTAAGCGCTGGAGAACCAGCTCCTGGGAATGTGCTGATAGGTCAGACCCCCACTGCCCAGGGCCAGGAGTCCAGCAGCCGCGGGAGGTGCTCCAGGCAGCCCGGCCAGCGACTTGGAATTGGCTGTTGAGGAAATAGAGGCACTTTGATCTACATCTGGTCTCTTCTCCACGTTGAGGTTAAGGACATTGTGGTTGGCAGGTTCAGTAGCCTGTCCACTCCCTCCTGCTCAGTCGAATAGGACAGAACTCATTTCTTGATTCTCTTTCCTGGGCAGTTTGTTGGGAACATTTGGAATGTAAATTTACCTGCCAGTTACTTCTAAGTATTCTATTTTCTTTCAATGACATGCCTATGCTAATATAGAAAAATTATCCATGACACACAGTGGTCGTTTAGATATGGCTTCTTGCACCTGTTAGTCACTGAGAAAGGTTGGGGAGATGTTTTCTGGTTGATCTCCTGTGGAGCGTTGGGGTGCTTTGGCTGGGTTTGTTCAGAAAACTGTTGGTTGCTGTGCTGGTTGTACAATATAGATTCATTTTAGTTCTGTGGTTTTGAAACTTGGGCATTTTTAAAAGTGAGACACATTATGTGCTGTATCTATTAAGCTGTGTTAAATGGTTACCAAGTTGAAACTATTAATCATTTAGAATTCTGCTTTCTGTTTTCATCATTGGTGTAAATATTGAGGAAGCAGCTGGACTTAAATCATTCTTTTGGTTCATCTCCTGAGATAGAAAGAAAATTTGCCTTGTGGCTTTTTTTTTCTTTACCTATAATTGATCTGGAATTGAATTGAACTGAATATCATTTGGATTGTCTAGGTGTTAAACCTCTGATGCATGTAATAGTTTTCCTTTACTATTATCATTCCTCTAGAACTGGCCCTTGTTTTGTACAAAATCAGGGATAGTTTAGAGAACGTGAATCCTATATAATAAAAGGGTAATATGCAAATTGACCGAATGGTGCACTGACCCCCAGGGGGCAGGCGCTCAATGCAGGAGCTGCTCCCTGGTGGTTGGTGTGCTCCCACAGGGGGAGCGCCACTCAGCCAGAAGCTGGGCTGATGGCTGGTGAGCGCAGTAGTGGCGGCGGGAGCCTCTCCCGCCTCCGCAGTAGCACTAAGGATGTCCTACTGCCGGCTTAGGCAGGGAGGGGCCGAAGCTGTCATCGGACATTCCCCAAGGGCTTCCGAACTGCTGCGAGAGGGCGCAGGCTGGGCTGAGGTACCCCCTTCCTCCAGTGCACGAATGTTGTGCACCGGGCTTCTAGTAGGATAATAAAAGTTGCCCCTAAACAAACAAAAGGAGAAAGACCTCGTGTTGCCAGTACCTTGTTACTGACTGGGCAGGATGGCAGTGGGCGTGCGGCAGAGTGGGTGGGCTGCTGGCTCCTCCCTCAGGCCTGGCCAGTTTACAAAGTGTTACCTGACTGCAGCGGAAGCTGTGCAAATCATGTTCCCTTAAAGCATAACTTTACATCATTTTCTTAATTTCCTTGAAAACTCATTATTCAAAAGAATATTTTTGTAATAAAATTAGTCCCAGCTTCTATCTGGTAAAGTTATTTTCACTTTTTTGTTTGTCATTTCTTAGATTGGATCAGTTATAGTGGACAGTTTTACTTCCCTATCCCCCATTACAGTGGAATTATACTAAAAAGTGTTTCACATAGGGGTAATTTCTTCAATATCCACCTCCAAGGTCATAGACTGACTAGTTTAGTAAAGGAAGTGCCTTGCCCCCTCCCCTCCTTTTTCTCATGGATTCTTCTTTTTACTGACTTGTCTTCATCCTCTCGGATCCCAGCGTAGATGTTTTGGCTTAAGGAGGTGAACTTAGGAAGTGGGGAGACCCCTGGTATCCTCATATCCTTATGCCGCGTTCCTCCTCTGAGGTGTGCCACCTGCTTTGAGAGCCAGGAAAAGTAGCGAAGGAATTCTCCGAATCATCCATCTCCACGGAGAATTTGTTAGAAAGTGTAGCTTTAAATGATCTATTACTCTTTTAATACATTTATTAGATTGTAACTTTTGGTTGTCATTCTGTAGTAAGTCTTTTTTTGGTAAGATCGTAATTTCATTAGTGTGTATTTTGCACTTAAGTATTATTTTAAAAATGTCAAGTGCCTATCAAATCTTGGCCCAGCACACTTCTCATTCTCAAGATACCTAACGTCTCCTTATTTACTCTGTGTTTCTGAGAAGTATTCCAAGAATGGCTCAGGGCTCTCCTCAAGACAGAATTTTTCAGTTAAATTAGAAAGAGAAGTAAGGAAAAAAAAGCCTTTGGCCCTTTTAATCACCTTTTCCCCAATTAGTAAAGACTTGTAGTAGAAAAGCATTTTTCCCGGATGATGAGGGTTGCAAACCTCCATTCCCGTCTGTCACCCGGAGAACCCAAAGTAAATGCCAGTTAGGGATGAGCTGTAGTTACTGTCGTTTTGCCTACTTAAGCGGCTCTTGGAGGTAAAGGACTGTCACAGATACTGTTAAAACTCCAGATATAGTTCTTTTTGTTTTGAAAAGGTGTTTTGTCTCTGAGGGCATGCCTGTTGCCATTGGCCTAGCTGCTTGTCTGTTTCTGACCTCAGGAGCCTGGACCACCTCCTCTGTGGGGCAGGCCGGACACCAGCCCCTCCCTGCCGTTGCCCCACAGACTTCAGTGTGGGAGGCCCTCCCCCCTGCTGAGGGGACTTGGAGCAGCTCCCTAATCCTGGAAAGTAAAGAAGAATCATCTTTAAGGTGAAGGCACTTCAGTCTCCTCTTTGTGCCACTGCCCCTCCTCAGCCTCGCACACAAGCGCGTCCAGCTCTGGTGTGTGCGGATGGTGGGGTTGCTAACTTTGTTTCAACGTTGGTGATGTGCTTACATGCTTGCTATCCGGTTTACATTTGCTATATGGATTGCCAGTATCTGCTTTAGGAAGCAAATGTGCCAGGAACTTTGGCAGATACTGGCAATCCTGGACTTTTCGGGAGGCCTCGTCCAGTAGACAAGCAAGCCGACACGGTTGCCTGTTACTTGTGCAAGGGCAGCCTGTGAAGTGAGCCTTGGAACCTCAGGAGGTGGGAAGCCTAGGTTTTGGGAAACCAGGAAAGCAGTAGGAATGTCAGTGATGAATGAATAGGTTAGTGAGGAAACAGCTTGTTTTGACAACTCTTTTGAGAAGCTTAGCAATGAAGAAGAATAGAGAGGTGGATGTTAGTAGGGGGAGGTTGGCTCAGAACGGTTGTGTGTCCGTGTATGTATTTAAAAATAAGGTCAGTGGGAAGAGGTTGAAGATGTAGATTTGTCTTTCTTTGTCTTGTGATTGCAAGATGTTGGCCACAAGTTCAGGTGTCGGCAGTAACTATGACTAAGTTTCTTGGAAGAAGACTTTTTCCTGGGCTGTCCTGTCTTTATCCGTGCGAAACCTGTCCCAGAAGCCTCGTAGTAGATGCATCCTGGCCCCTCCTCGGAGGTTCCTGGGCCAACACTGCACATCAGCCAGGAGCAGAGTCCCAGGGGCCAGGCACCACTGGGATTGTCTGGATCGAGACTCATTTGAGCTGGGACAGGAGTCTTCCCCAGAAACACATGCCTCAGGTGGAGAGTGGGTTTGTGAGCACAGTCAGGGCGGGGCTAGGATGAGGGTGAGCAGTGCTGGGCCAGCGGGTCTTCCCTGCCTGCTGCTGGTCCACCACTACCCACACACACGCTGCCCAGTGCAGAGAAGGTGTGCTTGCCTTTAGATTAGGAACTTTAGGTGACTTTCTCCCTTCTACCTGATCACACTTTCTACAATGACCAAGTAATACTTTTACAATCACATCAATCAAATGTTTTATTTAAAAACTAGAGGCCTGGTGCACAAAATTCATTCATGGGTGTGTGTGTGTGTGTGTGTGTCCCTCAGCCCAGCCTGCACCCTCTCCAATCTGGGACCCCTCGAGGGATGTCCGACTGCCCGTTTAGGCCTGATCCCACCGGGGGCAGTCAGACATCCCTCTCACAATCCGGGACTGCTGGCTCCAACCACTCGTCTGCCTGATCACCCCCTAACCACTCCCATGCCAGCCTGATTGATGCCTAACTGCTCCCCTGCCGACCTGATTGCCCCTAACTGTCCTCCCTTGGAGGCCTGGTCCCTCCCAACTGTCCTCCCCTGCTGGCCATCTTGTGTCCACATGGGGGCACCTATTGTGTGTTGGAGTGATGGTCAATTTGCATATTATCTCTTTATTATATAGGACTAGTGGCCCGGTGCACGAAATTTGGGCATGGGAAGGGTATCCCTCAGCCCAGCCTGCACCCTCTCCAATCTGGGACATCCCTCTCACAATCTGGGACTGCTGGCTCCTAACCACTTGCCTGCCTGCCTGCTTGCCTGCCTGATTGCTGCCTAACTGCTTCCCTGCTGGCCTGATCGCCCCCAACTGCCCTCCCCTGTCAGCCTGATTGCGCCCCTAACTGCTTGCGCCCCTGTGCCAGCCTGATCACCTCTAACCGCCTCTGCCTCGGCCCCCGCCACCATGGCTTTGTCCTGAAGGAAGTCGGACATCTTCCAGATCGACCTGGTCTAATTAGCATATTATCCTTTTATTAGTATAGATTGTTTAAAAATTAAAAATGCTCTTTCTGTCCAAGCAATTACATATGGAAAGAATATAATTCTTTCAGTACTCTAAGCCGTCCTAAAGTTCTTTGCCTTCTCTGAATGCTTTCAGGGTAAGGAGAATAGATGCTGTCTTGCCACCTCTCACTGTGTATATACCAGGTGACCTGCGTGCTCTTAACCTGCAGGCATGCCCACCTGTGATGGCTGTGGCTCTCACCTGAATAGAGTGCTGGGTTCATTGACTGGATGGGGAGGATTCTGTGGAACCCAAGTCTTAGAAAAGACTTGTAATATGGCCAAAATATTTTTTGTCTCAAATAAAAAGACAGTATTTACCTATTCAGTTCCTCAAATAATGTCTGAACCAAGGAGTATTTCACCTTTTACTTTTAACAGACCTTGCATTATTATTTGACTAAATCTTGGGATGATTATATTTTGGAAAGTAGCCATTGAGAGCTTAGCTGGAAAGTCTACATTTTGGAGATGGCAGTTTGACTCCCAAGTTACCATAAATAGAGAAACTGGACTTTAGCATTTTAGGTTTAGCTGTGGATGTTGAGACACTGTAGCTCTGTGGTACTGTCATGGACTCCTGGGTTAGGTTTTTTAAAACAATATTTCTACCTAAATAAAAACGTTTCAATTCTGTGATTCATGCAGTCTTTTAATTGCTTACTGTAACTGCTACCTTATTTAATTAAAATGTTACTTAATTTTTTTTTTTTGAGTGGCTGAAACAGTAGGAATTTATTTTCTGTATAAATTCTGGAGGTCAGAGGTACCAAATCAAGGTCTCGGTAGGATTTGTTCCTTTGGAGGGCTGTGTGGGTGACTCTGTTCCACACCTCTTCCCTAACTTTATGTGAACTTTTTTTACTCTTCATCCTTTTTTTATGACCCAAATTTATTATGAGTTGGAGCGAGGTGGTGTATAAGGAATGGTTGGGCATTTGAAGGGTGTTTTTCAGTTACTTTGCATATGTGTCAGCTCTTAGGGCTGACTCCATTCTGTTCTAGGGCTTCCACTTTCTCTGGGCAATCAGAAATAAATAATTTGGATTATGGTTATAATTTTTACAGTTTGAAAACAAAAGGATATATGAAGAATCTTTAATATTTTAATTTAAATGTAGGGCATGGACACTAATGCTCTGGATTGAAAGTAACTTTTAGTGAAATATCGAGCATACTTTCCTCGAATTTTCCCTATGTAGTTGGGTATAACTATAGAATTTGATATAAGTTCAGCATAGTACAGTGTCAGGTTCCTTTTGGCACTATGTGAGATTGTTTATGTAACCCAAGAAGTGTTAATAACAAATTAGTTAACCAGATATTGAGTAATAAGGGGAAATTTGGTATTTCTTAAATGCCATTTTAATCTGCCTAACACAAAGGAGGATACTTGAGGCATTTCCATCTTATTCCTTGTTCTTCCACCTCTCTTTACTTTTTTTTTTATATTAATTTTTTGCAGAGAGGAAGGGGGAGAGATAGAGAGTCAGAAACATCGATGAGAGAGAAACATCGATCAGCTGCCTCCTGCACATCTCCCACTGGGGATGTGCCCGCAACTAAAGGCACATGCCCCTGACTGGAACCGAACCTAGGACCCCTCAGTCCGCAGGCCGACGCTCTATCCACTGAGCCAAACCGGTTTCGGCAACCTCTCTTTACTTTTATCTCCCCCCCCCCCCCCACACACACACAACACACACAACACAGAGATTATGGAACATACTTGAAATGGAATATGTGGACCAGGGGCAGAAGACCTTTTCAATCTTGAAGTTACTGACCCTTCAAGGCTTTAGTTTCTTCATCTGTGACAAGTGGGGAAGTGGGTCAGACTGGTTGAATGTGCTCTTTTAACTAGAAAATCTTTAGCCTTGTGAAATTAGCATTTATCTTGAGCAGAATTGTGGAGTCTTAAAGTTTTCTTTTTATCTTGTTGAGATCTTTAAATTTTTATTTTAAAACTAGAGGCCCAGTGCACGAAATTTGTGCACTTGGGGGGGGGGTCTCCTCAGCCTGGCCTGCTCCCTCTCGCAGTCCAGGAGCCCTTGGGGGGTGTCTGACTGACAGTCGGACATCCTTCGTGCTGCCATGGAGGAGGGCGTGGCTCCCACCGCCACTGTGCTCACCAGCTGTGAGCCCAGCTTCTGGCTGAGTGGTGCTCCCCCTGTGGGAGTGCACTGACCACCAGAGGGCAGCTCCTGCATTGAGTGTCTTCCCCCTGGTGGTCTGTGCACCTCATAGCGACCGGTCGTTTTGCCATTCGGTCGATTTGCATATTAGCCTTTTATAATATAGGAAGTTTAGGAAGCTCTGCATTTTGTAACTTAATTCTTGGGTTTGTAGAGCCTTTTAAAATGCAATTTTCTTCTTTTTTAAAAATAAAGTTTTTATTAATTTTAGAGACAGGAAGGGAGAGGGGAAGAGGGGGGGAGAGAAACATTGATGTGAGAGAGGAACATCAACGATTGCCTCTTTCACATGCACCCTGATCAGGGATCAAACCTGCCACCTTTCGGTGCATGGGACGACACTCAACCAACTGAGCCACACCAGCCAGGACATAAAATGAAGTTTTATTTTGGTCACTTGCTTAATAATGGCAGTAGTAGTGATAAAATGTTGATCTTGTGCCAAGCTTGGTGCTATGAAATGTGCCAAACCATCCCATCCTCAGAGTAAGTGGTGGTGCTTTTCTTAGGGGTGTGGAGTCAGTGTTTTACGGAAGGTCGCAGTTGGAAATACTGGCAAAGCCTTAGTTGTATCCACGTACTTCTGCTCGTGCCCACGCTGTCCTGTTGATAGTGCTAACACGACCTGAACTTGGTTTTCTCTTGCATTTCATAATTCTGTGTATTTGTCTAGCACTTTACTGTCTTCAAGGGCTTTGTGAGATGAGGGTGGGCGCCACCTACTTATTCAGGTGCTCACCTGCCCTTGTTCCTAGGGCTGCACCTGACTCGATGGTCTGTCTCCTTCTTTTCCTTGAACAGGGTTCTCTTTTTCCAAGTCAGATCACCGTCCTATTTTAGCTTGATGTACAGTTTAATTTTCTTTTGTGATTACTGTGAAGGTATCAGTGGAGGCTGCTGTATTTTAGAGGCACCCATGATGTTTCTACCTAGTGACAAGCCAATATCTACTGATAATGGGAGGAAATAGTAATTAACTTGAGAGTATTCAGGACAATAAAAATAAATGTGAACTGCATTTTTAATGAAGGCACCTTTTTTGTTTATAGTTACTGTTTATTTTTAACATTTTTCTGGTTACAAAGTAATGGGTGTTTATGGTTAAGCATTTAAATGCAGAAATAAACAAAAATTGCCTAGGTGTAACCATTGTTACTATTTTGATATGTATCCTGACTAAAGGTGGGGGAACCAAGGTTTTTGGATATGTTAAGTCTGAGGTGACTTTGAGATACACAAGTAGTAATGTGAGTGCAATTGGTTACGTGAAGTCCTGGTTGGACCAAACGTAGATGAGAAGGTACCTGCAGCCCAGGAGTGAGCATGTTCCTGTGGGTCGGGGTGAGTTCACCCAGGGAGTGTGTGCAAAGGGGAGGAGAGCCCTGGCAGATGGCTTGCTTGGTTGGAGTGTGGTCCTGTGCACCGAGAGGTGGCGGGTTCGATTCCCTGTCATGGCACATGCCTAGGTTGCAGGTTTAATTCCGGTCAGGGTGTGTACCGAAGGCAACCAATCGATGTTTCTCTTTCACATGATGTTTCTCTGTCTCACTTTCTTTCTTAAATCAATAAACATACCCTTCAGGTGAGGATTAAAAAAAAAAAGAGGAGAAATTTGAGGATTAAGCCCTGGGCTCTCCAGCATTTAGAGGTTTGGAGGAGGAGGAGGATTCACCCAAGAAAGTTGGTAGGTGGTGCCAGTACGATGGCATGTTGGGACTGTGGTACCCTGGAAGCGAAGTGAAGGAAGGATGCAGGGAGGGGATGACTCATCTGGACTCCTGCTGGATGCTGTGAGAGAAACTGGTGGTTTGCCATTGGCCGAGGGGAGGCCATCGAGCCTCAGAGCGGTTTTCCTGGCGTGGAGGGAAAAGCCTGATGTTGTGGGCTCATGACGTCAGGAAGACAGCAGTGGGGATGCTGTGAATATGAACGGCTCTTTTTGGGAGTTCACCAAAGGGAGCAGAGCTTTATTGTAGGTAGCAGGGTCTCGAAAAGGTCAAGACATTTTATTCTAAGAGAAGAGTCATTTCAAAAAGTAAAAGAGAAGAGTCATTCAGTACATTTTGTATGATAATGGGAATGCTGTTTATTCGTTTTCTTCTCGTCTTGTCTTGGTGAGACTGTGCTGAAGTTTGTCCATTTTATTGGTCTTCTCGGAGAATTAGCTCGTGGTGTAATGAACAGTTCCACCAAGAGCAGACACACAGTTGCACTGTGTGAGGGGCTCTGTTGGTGAGTGCAGAGGTTCCCTCAGGTTCGGGGAGGTGGGCCCCGGGCATCACAGCTCCTCCCTCACAGGACACCCACACGTGCTGTCAACATAAATATTAAACCGTGTGTGTGACACTGTCCCAGACAAGAGCTCTACCTCCTCCATCACTTAGTTTCTATGTCAGATCTAAGATTTTAGTTAAAGGTTGACTTTTTTTTCACTTATCAAATCCCTTTTCAGTTTGTAGAATCTTTAAAAAGTTGCATTAAGACTCGAACCAAGTTATCAACAATTTAGACTTAACTCAGTTTTACTTTTTTGGGTTTGCTATCTAGTTAAACATCTTTTTTAGTTTGGGTTTTTAGTCAAAGTAATACATGTTGTTTTTTTAAAAATACAGAGATTTCTCCTAAAGCAGCCTCATCTGTTGCACCCATCCCACCTCTAATTCTGCTTCATGGTTAATATTCATGTTTGTTTATTTTTGCTATTTAATTCTTTTGGTGCTTACTTACCTCTGTGTCTCTAAGATGTTTATACTTCATTTATTTATGAACTTAAGACATTATCTGTTGGTTTCCTGTTATCCTGAATGTTGATTTTGTTTGCTCCTACCATCCCTCCCACCTGTATTTATAATTATTTTATTCCTGTTCTTGGTCACCTCTATAAATCAAAATTAATATGTATCTCTTTTACTTTGGTCTCATTAATCTAAGGAAGTACCTTCTTGACTTTGGATATTTTAAGTCGTTACACGTACCTCCTTTCCTTTCAGTTCTTTCTTGATTCCATCTCCCTACCTGTCAGTGTTACTTTATGTTGTCAGGGTTAATAGTACTTACTTTCTGTTCGATAGCTGTCATTCAGGCCTATGTTACTGTCTGTTCTGAAAACCAGTTTGTGTTCATGTTTTGTCTGTGGTGCTGGGCAGGGAAGCTGAGCAGCATGTGTTCCCTTTCCCCACAGCCTCGCTGTCTCCTGTGCCACTCAAAACCAGGTTAATATTTAAAAAGTCAACTTTATGTTTACAGAGTAGAAAACCAGAAAGTGAAGTTAAATCTGCTTATAGTAACTACACAAAAATATAAAGTACTTGGGAGTAAATGTAGCACAAGCTATTCTTTACTAGAGACATTGGAATAATGCTGAGGGAAATAAAGAAGACCTAAGTAAACGGGGAGATACGCATGTTTGTGCATCAGATGCACAAACATTGGTTAGATGTTGGTTTTCCCTAAATGGGTATATGGATTCATTGCAATCCTAATAAAATTCTACTGACTCTTACAACTCAGTAGAAAGAAGAAAAAAGCCCAGGTAAAATAGACAGGAGACTTGAACAGACATTTCACAAAAGAAGATACACAACTGGCCAATAAACACACATAAAGATATGATGTTCAACATCATTAGCCATCAGGACCTGCAAACTGAAACCAGAGGAGAGAGTGCTGTGCGCTTATTAGGGCAGCTAAGGTGAAAAAGCCTGGCAATACCAGGGTTGGTGAAAGCGAGGAGCAGCTGGAACCTTCAGACATTGCTGGCAGCAATGTCAAATGACACCATTGCTTTCGAAAGACGGTTTAGCCATTTCTAAGAAGTTAAACACAGATCTGCTCTAGCACTCAGCTCTCCACTCCTAGATATTTATTTGCCCAAGAGAATGAAGTGTATGTCCATTCAGATGTTCACTGAAGCTTTATCACAAAAATCCCAAATTGGAAACAGTGCAATTGTCTGTGTTTATTACAGTTGTCCATCTATAGTGAATGGGTAAACAAATGGTGGAATATCCATGTAATGGAATATTATTTAGCAATAAAAACAAATAAACCACTGATGTACACAGTATGATTGTCACAAGCTGAGTGAAAGAAACCTGAAACCAGAGAACACAGTGTGTGATTTCATTTATATCAAGATCAGAGAAAATGCATAAAGAAATTGTTGGTACCCAGAGCCAGGGAAACAGGAAGGAGAGATCTCAAGGGGCCTGTGGAATTTTGAGGAGTGATGGGCGTTTCTAGTCTTTTTTTTTTTTAATTTTTAATTTTTTATTTATTTATTTTTTAAAATATATTTTATTGATTCTTCACTGAGAGGAAGGGAGAGGGATAGAGAGTTAGAAACATCGATGAGAGAGAAACATCGATCAGCTGCCTCCTGCACATCCCCCACCGGGGATGTGCCCGCAACCCAGGTACATGCCCTTGACCGGAATCGAACCCGGGACCTCTCAGTCCGCAGGCTGATGCTCTATCCACTGAGCCAAACCGGTTTCGGCAGCGTTTCTAGTCTTGATCGTGGTGGTAGTTTTCTGCACATATACCAGTGTCAAAACTCACTGAACTGTACACTTTGAATAGTGCAGTTTGTTCTACATAATCATAACTCAAAGTTGAGAAATAAAACAGTGACCCTGAAACATCAATCAGAAAGAATATATGTACCCCTATGTTCATAGCAGCGTTATTTACAGTAGCCAAGATCTGGGAAACAGCCCAAGTGCCCATCAGTAGATGAGTGGATAAAAAAACCTGGTGCATTTACACCATGGAATACTATGCAGCTGTAAAAAAGGATCTCTGACCCTTTGAGACAGCGTGGAGGGACCTAGAGAGTATTATGCTGAGTGGAAGAAGTCAGTCAGAGAAAGACAAGTATCACATGATCTCACTTATATGTGGAATCTAATGAACAAAATGAACTGATGAGCAAGATAGATCCAGAGACACTGAAGCATAGAACAGACTGAAGATTCTCAGAGGGAAGGGGTGTATGTGTGTGTGTGTTGGGGGAGGGGGGGAGATTGACCAAAGACCTTGTATGCAGATATGCTGAACCCATGGATACAGATAATAGTGGGGTGAAGGCCTGGGAGGGGATGAGAGTGGGGAGGATGGGGGCCAATGGGAAAAAAAGGAGACATCTGTGATACTTTCAACAATAAAGATAAATTTAAAAAATAAAAATAGTGACCAATAAAAATATATATTCAGTAAGTTGGCTTTATTGGTATGGGCCAAGTGTACTTGCTACGTCACATTTTCTTACCATAGTCATATTCCTTTGAGGTTTAATAATCTCTTTAGGATCAAGTACCTGCTAACTATGTTCACCAATAAAAGACCTCATTATTTATGTTCTCTGTAGTAAGAAAGTATAACAGTGGAATCAGTTATTCTTGTTTTGGTTCTGGAACTTGGCTTTCCTGTGTTCCTTCTCTTCTTTCCTCCCTTCCAAGCTGTTTTAAACTTACTACCCAGAATCCTCAAAGTTGGGTTTGTTGACTTGGGAAGTAAAAAACCTACTTGTTGTTTCATGAGCCTGTAAACAGCTCCCTCAGACTCTAACCATTCAGACTGTTCCCTTCTAAGTGTAACTGTAGCTTTACAGTTTAGATACGGAATTATTCCAAATAAATATAGCACAAGGTCCATGATTACATAATTCCTAATATTAGGAAGAGTAAATGGAAAAAAAAATCTAACTTTCCCTGTATGGAACCTCTCATAAAGTTGTAATAATCATGAGCTGCAAAAACTGCATTATTCTACCCTCCCCTCCCCCCGCTCCTCCATTAAAGAAATGTTATGGCATTCTTAGTGACATGGTTTTAACATGGATTGCCAGCCCACTTTCCCATATGTCACTGTAAAACAGTGATTCTCAACATGTGGGTCTCGACCCCTTTGGGGGTTGAACGACCCTTTCACAGGGGTCACCTAAGACCATCGGAAAACACATATATAATTACATATTGTTTTTGTGATTAATCACTATGCTTTAATTATGTTCAATTTGTAACAATGAAAATACATCCTGCATATCAGATATTTACATGACGATTCATAACAGTAGCAAAATTACAGTTATGAAGTAGCAACGAAAATAATTTTACGGTTGGGGGTCACCACAACATGAAGAACTGTATTAAAGGGTTGTGGCGTTAGGAAGGTTGAGAACCACTGCTGTAAAAGTTCTTCAAACAGCGCCGTTATTGTGCTGCTGTAAGCCTTTCTGCTACTCAGCCTTGTTCAGACTGTTTTACATTTTCTTTCAGCCTTTTTTGATATATTCATCCATGCATCTTAACCAGTCAAACTTAAGATTTTTTCCTAAGAGAGAAACAGATTTAGAAAATAGGATTATCAGATATGATGTTTAAACAAGTGTGATATTTAAGATCCGCCAAAAGTGAAAGAAAATAGCAAATCTTGGTCACAGAGCCCTTCTCCCTGGCTCTTCGGCAGGTGAGTCAGGTCTCAGAGCGTTGGGAAGAATGCCAACTTGAATGATCGTCTCTGACTTAAATTCCATAGATGTTTTGATGTTAAGGCTCTTTCAGAATTGGGAATGGTGACAAGAAAAGCCATGTTTTAAAGAAATTCTTTCCTGTGCACATCTCCATTTAAATTAATTTTCTTATAAAGGCCCCTGAAGGAAAGACAAAGGACTGAGTTGCGGGGCTGACACTGTGGGGCTTTGCCGTCCACTGGACAACAGAGGAGAAGGTTCCCCTAGTGTCCAGAGCTGCTCCCACTCTGGGTACCTGGGTGCATCGTAATGGACCTCGACTGCCCTGGTGTAGGGGATGTTGAAGTGTCGGAGGGAGCCACGAAGGAGGCATGGTGAGGGGACTGAGCCATAGAGACCCTGTCCTGCGGCTGAGCTGAGTGAGGCAGAGTGATGGGCGGGTGCTGGAGGGGGAGTCGGGGGAGTCAGGCAGAGTAGTGAGGACGAAAGAAGGACCTCAGCCAGGCCGCCATGGAGGCACTGCGTCAGTGTACAGGCCAGGAGAGTGGCCTGTTGCATTATTTCTGATATCAAGGGTCACTGGTCACTTATTGGCCCCCCTCCCCCCCAGCCCTTGGTCAATAGGACTGTTTTGGAAATCATTGTTCTCTTTAGTTGGATATTACGGTTAAGTGAGAATTGACCAGGAAGTAGTTTTTGTCTGAAGACTTACTGCAAGTAGATATTTTGGGAAATGTTCCCCTTCCTGTGTCTGTGGAGGTTAATGATCACTGTTGTTTCCTTCACCCGGGCATCCTTTCTGGTCTGAGCATCTCTGGGTTATGTTTTGATGTGGGGACTGTCTCTTGTTGTCATGGCACCCCCTGCTGTGTGGCAGGATAGACACCTGTAGGAAGGACAGTTGTCACCTTTCACTGAAGAGGGAGGGTGTTTGGAAGGTTGTCTTTTCCTATGAAATGAGCCTTGGGTGTTAGATGACTTTCTGTGCCTCCCACCTTGAGAACTTAGGACAGTGCAGCCCCGTGAGACGTGAGGTGGGTGGTGCGCCCGCTCTTTGCTGCCCGTGGATGTGACCCTCACACAGGATCTCTGAGTGTCTGCGTCAGTGCAGGCAGGCCTGGCTCCACGACCCGATAGTTACCTGAGGTGCTTAAAAGTTTTTAAAAGTAAGTTATCCGTCAAGTTACTGGTATTAAAATGTGATAAAACCACAGCACCATTTTTCATTTTCTTCATGATTTTGGAGAAAAACATCAAGTGATCACTGTTTTAAAACTCACATTGTGTGTGTTGAGCAGAGAGCAGAAGTTATTTCCAAATGGAGGTACAGGAAGCGTGAAATGTCTGCTCATCCTTCGTCAGCGTTACCGGGTGAGTCAGCAATTTGCTCAAGTCAGCAAACTTTTACTTTGAACTTTAACCATAGTATATGTAGAAAAAATCATCTGTAACATAGGAATCTAAATTTGGTATTAATACATTAACAGAATTTTAGTTTTGGAAGGTTCCTTGGGGGTATTACATCTTTTTAGGTTTGAGAAATATTAGAAGGTGACTCCGTGATATTCGAGGGATGTGTGCATTCTTACCTGATTGAGTCATTGCTTGGTTACACTGCTGGGTGAGAATGGGGTACTGGCCACTTGGAAGGGTTTTGGAATTAGGGCAATAGATTTTCTGAACTTCCTGTTGTGCCCCATGCCAGTGAGGCCAGGGCTGAGGGGCCTCATTCATACAAGTCAGTGAGGTGGCTGTGCTCAGAGCTGCCAAGCCTTGCTCTTTTTTGGCCATTGTCTTGCAGGTATATCCAGCTCCCAGAGCAATGAGCGAGGGCTCTCTCACTCCTCCTGGCTCTGGACAAGCCATCAGGGGTGTTTCTCTGAGTTCTGTCTCAGGGCGTATGTATGGCAATAGGCTGTGCTGTGTTTGGAAGAAGAAGTTGATGATTGAGGTTTTGGGTTTGTATTAAAAATATCAAGTCATTCATTCAGAAGCAAGTACCTGCTTTGGACCAGGTCCTGTGTTATATGCTTGAGGGCAGAAAACAAGACTGGCAAGGTTTTAGCTGAGACCTAAAAGGTGAGGAGGTGGCCAGGGAGGAGCAGAGGTCCAGGCGCGGCAGGGAGGAGTTTGTGCCTGTGGGCAGGACGAATGGTGAGGCTGGAGAAGAGCAGGAGAGGGAGACAAAGGCTTGAGAAGACGTTGAGTCTCAATAGGTAGGAAATCTGACCACGCAGGTCCGAGGACACACTGAGGCGTTAAAATTGGTCATCAGACACTTGGAAGGCATCACAGGATTTTCAGCAAGGGAGGATGACATTGCTGTGGGAGAATCAACTAGAGCAGTGGTTCTCAACCTTCCTAACGCCGCGACCCTTTCATCCAGTTCCTCATGTTGTGGTGACCCCCAATTTCATTGTTACAAATTGAACATAATGAAAGCATAGTGATGAATCACAAAACAATACGTAATTATATATGTGTTTTCCGATGGTCTTAGGCGACCCCTGTGAAAGGGTCGTTCGACCCCCAAAGGGGTCGCGACCCATAGGTTGAGAACCGCTGAACTAGAGGATCCAGAGGGCTTGAGGGGAATGAAGCTTTTGTTATTGTCTTGAATAGCAGCTAATATTTATTACTTGTTGGCTGTGGGCTAGGCAGTATGCCAAACCCTTTTACTCTCGTCCCAGGGAAACCTTGTGAGAGCCCAGTGGGTGCTGTTATCCCTGACTCACGGGTGAGAAAGCAAGACCCGCGAGGATCAGCAGCTGGCCCAGGCCCTGTGTCAGGCAGCGGCCGAGCTGGGACTTGAGGCCAGACAGTGAGGGGCTCCAGACCCCGTGTTGTGAGCCACTGGCATGCGCTTTCAGGGCAGGAGGTGATGGTCTGCCAGCGGTTCTTGACTGTGAGTGGGTCACGCTGGACATTTTTTTATACAAGAGAAATTAGAGTACTTGGGACTAGTAAAGGTAAAATATTGGTATGTGAAACTTTGGTTCACTTTTTTTTTTTTTGTACAGCTGTGCGTGTGCACGTGTGAGCTTGTAAGCCATTGGAGAAAGCAAGCAGCGTTGGTGTAGCCGAGAGCTGGTGGAGTGGTGGCAGTGCTCATGGAGGGGAGGGGTCTCGGGGTGAGAGGCCGATGTGCAGTCTCCCTGTGAGATGCACACAGGGCCCAGTGTGGGGAGGTGTCAGGACGTGCCCCGCTCTCTGGGGGGAGAAGAGGGGTCCAGGTGTGCGTGTGCGCAGTGCAGGCCTCCTGGGCTGTTTCACTGCCTGGTTCCCTAGCTTCTCTCAGCGGTAGCTGATGGGACAGGGTTGGCATGTCACCCACATCTGCATCTTACAGCAGATCTGTAAGCTGGCTCTGACTTGTGAGGTGAGCTGTCACCCCAAACTGCCTAAGCAGGGGATTGAGCCAAGAATAAATTCTCTGGAGCCACCCAGTGGCAGTGGCCATCGCAAGTCGTGTTGGAGTGAGGGTCTGGGAATGGTTTGGCTGCAGTCAGTGCCCTTGGGATCCAAGGACCTCAGGGTTCCAGGGTTGAAGGCCCAACGTAAAAGTAAGATTAGTACAGTTTTAGGAGTTCGCAAGGCAGGTGCAGCAAAGCACAGGCTGGGACTGGGTGCGGGACGCAGTGGCTGGGAGGTGACCGTCTGGAGAAGGTGGAGCTCTGTCTGTGGAGCCTCATGCAGGTGCGTGATGTCCTTGACCGACGGTGCTGGCCTCTTCCCAACACTGATTCCCTGTTGGTAACTGAAATACTAAGACCAGTTGCCAAAGGGAATTGTCTGTTTCCTACGGGCACCCCCCAAGTCGAGTAGCTCTGTGGGTGATTTTGGAGTTGATGGCGTGTGGTGCCGAGTCAGTCGGGTGGAGCGTGAGCACAGTCTGAGATGTTGTTTTCATCGACTGCTTCTGAGGAACTGCTTCAGCCACACGGAGCACCTGGAAGCAAGCGTAGAAGTAGGATAGTGTTTGAGCTGCATCGTGTCTGAGCCTTGGAGGTGGAATGCCTGGCTTGGTCTGTCTGAGCGTTGCAGTCCTTGTCTCTCCTCACTGTCTGGAGGAGAGTGGATCTGAGGACAGGAACGTTTCCTCAGTTGCTGAACATTTGGGACCTCCCGGCTTTAGGCAGCGAGCCAAGTGCCAGGGGACAAGGGATCACAGGGGTGGTTCCTGAGGAGCTTCTCAGCGCCGTCACGTGATCACACGCCGTGGGAGGTGCACACACCATGGGGGTGCACACACTGGGGGTGCTCACCACGGCGTTGGGGTCTGGAAGGAAACGCGAATCACCGCCTGCTTTCAGCTCTGTGTGCTTGGAAGCGTCATGTGTGAGGACGGTAGCACATGTCTGAGACATACACATAGGCTGGGCTACCTTTCTTTGCAGGTGGTTGTATGTGATAAAATGCATGGAGGCTACTATATGTTAGTTTAGATCTTAAAAAGACACATTGTTGATAACTTGTCCTAATGTTTTGAGAGAACCAGGAGCCTCTGTGCATGTGACCTGTGTTACAGCGAGGAGGGAGCTGTGCTTGCGGCCTGCACTGTGTCATGTGGAGCAAGCCTTGTTCTCAAAGAGGTCATTTTCTCCTCCTGTTGGAGGAACTTGACCTTTTGTGGGACGTGTCCCTTGTTAGGAAGCACCATGCCCTGCTGCCAGCTGTCAGGTTGGGGATAGGGCCTGGAGAGCGTGGTGCACCTGTGCCCTCGCACTGGTCAGTCCTGTCCCAGCTGTACCCCCTGGGGACCCACATGCCTGTTCACGTCATAGAGCAACAGGAATGGGGTGCTCCCCACAAATGTCTTGGCCCTTCTGCTCTGCGTCCTGTTTTCTCAGTATGAAAGGCCTCACGTCAGAGCCCGTGTAACCCTTGGTTCACAGGTTCTTTCTCCCCCACCCTGAGAACCTTTGTCCTAAATTAGTTAGAAAAGTGTTATCCAGCCCTGTTTTAAATGAGGGAAATTGGTTAAGTGCTTCTAGAGTCACTGAGGCCTTCATGTTCATTTTTGTTAAGTGACACCTTGCCTGTGTCTTTCAGGTTGGACACAGTGGGGAGAATGCTTTCACGGCACGTCCCAGCCCCACTCGCAACTCAGGATGTCTCGGGGGGAGAGCGCGGTGTTTGCCTATGAGTCCTCGGTGCACAGCGCCAACGTCCTGCTCAGCCTCGACGACCAGCGCAGGAAGGATGAGCTGTGCGACGTCACCGTCCTCGTGGAGGGGCGGCCGTTCCGCGCCCACCGGGCCGTGCTGGCCGCCTGCAGCACTTACTTCCACGCGAGGGTCCTGGGCCAGGCTGACCCAGAGCTCAGCATTTCTCTCCCAGAAGAGGTGAGCGGGTCCACCCTCGGGAAGCCACCCTGATTTTAACTCATGGAACCTAATTCAGTCTCTATGGTTCACTCGGTTAAAGACAAAACCATCTTGTCTCAAGGCTCAGGCGCATTTCCTAGGTTCTGCAGCAATACATTTAACTTTTTTCACAAAATTATGACATTTTACATGTAAAATTATTAATTTTGGATTTAGTTAATAGTATTTATTGAGCAGATGAATAACATACATTATTTTTAATTTTAACTTTTAAAATATATTTGTATTGCCCTAGCCGGTTTGGCTCGGTAGATGGAGCGTCAGCCTGCGGACCGAAGGGTCCTGGGTTCGATGCCTGGGTTGTGGGCTCGGTCCAACCTGCAGGAGGCAGCCAATCAATGATTCCCTCTAAACATTGATGTTTCTATCTCTCTCTTCCTCTCCCTTCCTCTCTGAAATCAATAAAAATATTTTAAAAATATTTATTTGTATTGATTTCAGAGAGAGGCAGGTTAGGGAGAGAGAGAGAAACATCAGCGATGAGAGAGAATTATTGATTGGCTGCCTCCTGCATGCCCCCTACTGGGGATCGAGCCCACAACCCGGGCATGTGCCCTGACCTCCTTTGCCCAGTTTCCTCCAATGGTAACATTTTGCAGAATTGTAGAATATCACAACCAGGATATTGACATGAATACAACCCATCATCTTATTCAGTTTTTGGTTTTTCTTGCACTAAGTGTGTGTGTGTGTGTGTGTGTGTGTGTGTGTGAAGTTTTGTGCAGTTCCATGTGTCCACCACAGTCAGATACTAAATGGTTCCCACACCCAAGGAACCATTTATAATTGTACCCTCCACCCCTAAACCTTGGCAACCACTAATCTGTCCTCCTTTCTAAAGTTTTGTCACTTCAAAAATGTTACATAATTGGAATAACACAGTATGTGACCTTTTAGAATTGGCTTTTTTCCCACTTAATTCCCTTGAGATTCATCCAGGTTGCATGTATCAATAGTTTTTTTTTTTTGATTGCTGAGTAGTATTCCACACTATGGATGTACCAGTTTTTATTTAACTGTTTGCCTATTAAAGGAAATTAGGCTCGTTCCAGTTTTTGGCTATTACAAATAACGTTGCTGTGGACATTGGGCCGAGCCAGCTCAGCCAAGGGTTCGAAAGCCTGAGTGAGGGCAGCAAAAGGATGAAGAAATGACAAAGAGAATAAGCTGGGTCTAGGTGGGTCTTCCTGTGCCTGGCTGAGGCCACAAGAGATCCAGAGGCAAGCTGAGCCTTTATTTTATAGCCAGAGGTAAACAAGGCAGTGGTCACCATAGTTACAGTGTTCTTGTGAGTTTCACTTGTTTTGGTAGCACTTGCTGCACCTCCCACAGCCCATTAGCTACCCAGGAAGGATCTAGGGAGCGGCATAAGGTCCAGCCTAATTATGCCAACAGGACTGTGCCCTCTGAGCTGGGACTTGTTTGTGGCTTTGCCAACAGGTCAGTCCGAGGCTTAACCCTATAGCCGCACCCTACAGACATTTGTGTCCAGGTCATTTCTTGGGGACAGAGGGCAGGATCCAGTTGCCAGGCCTTACGGGGGTGGCGTTTTAGCTTTACAAGAAGCTTTGCTTTGCTGAGTGGCTGTGCGATACCATTCCTGGCCAGTGTGAGTGCCCTGCTTCTCCGTGTCTCACCAGGGAGAGCTGCTTTTTGTTTCAAACCATTTGAAAGCCAGTGCAGTGCGCACAGCTTAGAATGTTTTTAAGGAGATCACGAAAACAGTGTCTTGGCCACTCTTACAGGAACTCAGTGTTGAAGAATCAGTTCTGTATCGTAACTCAGAACGAGGCTTTCCCTGCACTTCACCCGCTCAGTTCCGTCTGCCCTCACGGTGTAGAGGCAGGTTCAGTGCAGATGTGCACGTTTCTGCTTAAAGCTCGTGTAGCCAGAAGCCCGTGGATCTTTGCATGATTTTTAGAACTTCACTTTGTTCACTTTTAAAATTTGAATCTTTAAAAATTTTATTAGAAGTTTTTGGGATGAGATAAAGGTAACAGTTACCATTTATTGTGCATTTGTCCTGGATCAGAACTCCTCGAAGTCCTTTAGCTATGTTGTTCTCCACCTGTAAACTGCTCCCTCTGTGGCTGACAGCAGCTGGAGTTGTTCGCATATGACTGCCTGGTGGGCTGGCGTGGACACCGGGGGTGCTCCTCCTGCTGTAGTTACTGGTGTTTATTGCAGCCCGTTTGGAGACAGTGTGGTGCTGCTTCTCTTTCTTTTCCCGTGTGAGTACGTTGTAGTCATGTGTCAGTCAGCGTGGACTCTGTGAGTCGGTGTGTGTGATAGCGTGACCCCTCAGCTCTGTACTCCCTGGGAATGGTTGTCTTACCCGTTAAAGAATCTGCTTTATCGTGGTCACAGGTAAGTTACTCATCTCTCGTCCCGTCTGCTCTTGTGTTATCGTCTAGACAGCTGTCGAGTAATGCATTTGTTTTCATTTTGTATGTTAACAGGTGACAGTTAAAGGATTCGAGCCTTTGCTTCAGTTTGCCTACACGGCTAAGCTGTTTCTGAGTCAGGACAACGTGGATGACGTGTGCAGGTGTGTGGAGTTTCTAGGCGTCCACGACATTGAGGAGTCCTGCTTTCAGTTTCTCAGATTTAAGTCCTCGGACTCCACTGCCAACCAGCAGGAATGCCCGAGGAAAGCCTGCTTCCCCGCCCACTGCCAGAAAGCAGGCCTCAAGCTTCCACTTTTGGACCAGAGGGATTTAGAAGTTAATGAGGTGGAGGAATTTTTGGAAAATAAAAATATTCAGACTCCTCAATGTAAACTCCGTGGATGTCAAGGAAATACAAAACCGTCACCTCCCCTACAAGACAGTGCCAGTCAGACATGGGAGTCCATGTGCCTAGACAAGGGGGCTGCTCTGGCTCTGCCATCTCTATGCCCCAAATACAGAAAATTCCAGAAAGCGTTTGGGACGGACAGAGTCCGCGCTGTGGAGTCAGGGTTCAAAGACGGTCACACTTCTGTTCCACCCAGTGAGACGCCTGAAAGTGAGTGTCCGGGAGGAGCCCAGGACTGCGCAGACTTGCAGGTGGTTTTAAAATGTGAAGAAAGTAACACAGCAGCGGAGCCTGAAGACCCCACGGAGGAGCCTGCCTCTCAGTGCCCGTTGGAGCAGACGGGGGCGCCGTTCCTCCACTCTCCCGCGGACCCGCCGGGCCTCTACTCGCTGTCCCTCCTACACACCTACGACCAGTATGGCGACTTGAACTTGGCTGGTATGCAACCCACAGCAGTGTTAACCGAAAAGCCGTTGTCAGGCCCAGCTGTTGGAGAAGAGAAGACCTTTGCTGGAAGTGAGGATTTACTTTTGAAACCGGACTCCAGCCCTCGGGGAGAGGGCGGCCCCGCTCCTGGTGGTCGCAGCAGTGTGGAGCGGGAGGTGGCCGAGCACTTGGCCAAGGGCTTCTGGAGCGACCTCTGCAGCCCAGACGCTCCTGGCCCAGTGCCGCTGTCACCTGCCGGGGCCAACGATGGGGCAGGACAGGGCCAGTCACAGAAGCGGTCCGAGTGCCCCTGGCTGGGGATCAGGATTAGCGAGAGCCCGGAGCCGGGCCAGAGGACTTTCGCAACGTTAAGTTCTGTCAACTGCCCTTTTATAAGCACTCTGAGCACCGAAGGCCATGCGAGCAGCTTGGAGATAGCAGCTGACGGTTATGCCTCGGAGCCCCAGCAGGAACCCTGTCCGTACGCCTGTGTGATCAGCTTGGGGGAAGACTCTGAGACGGACACCGAAGGGGACAGTGAGCCCTGCTCAGCCCGAGAGCAGGAATGTGAGGTGAGGGCTCGCGGGGGTGTTCGGTCAGGCTTTGCCACCACTGACGGGGATTCACTGTCAGCGCCTGGCGCCCCACCAGGGGGGCCCGCGGGCTCGGGGAGGGGACCACACCGTGAGGTGTGAAACTGTGGGGTCTGCACCAAGCAGGTACTTCTGTCAGCCGTGACCTGGAGGCCCACAGGACTGTGTAACTGCTCCCCTCAAACGCCAGGTCCCCGAGGAGGGGAGCAGTGGTGCTGGGTCCCTGCGTGTGACTCCTGAGCGGGTAGCACGGACGGTCTACTCACTGCCTTGGGGCCCTGCACCTGGGCAGCCCCTTGGCAGGACTGCGGCGCCTGTTGTAGGGATGCGGCCTGCAGCGCGACCTGCCTTTACTAGTGTGTTGCTCTCTCATAGCCATTCTTGTTCCCTTAGTCTTTCAGCATTAACTTAATGATGTCTAATAATTAAGTGCTACGTGTAGTTGTGCCCGTTGTAGGGATGCGGCCTGCAGCGCGACCTGCCTTGACTAGTGTGTTACTCTCTCATAGCCATTCTTGTTCCCTTAGTTCCCTTAATGATGTCTAATAATTAAGTGCTACGTGTAGTTGGTGTGCGATAGCTGCTGTTTGTAAAACATGCCTGTAATTCCCAGGGCTTCTTCTTTATCATTTTCTTGGTTCTGTAGTTGTTGGATGACAGGTTTGGGAGAGTGTAAGAGGTGGTTTTTCCTGGGCTTTGGGGGGAGGTGATCAGTGATTTAACTTAAGAAGTAAGATGTATGCATGAGTTGTATCTGTAGATTTTTGTATGCTATTTATAAACTCAGTGTTTGGAACTATGAAAAGAACGTTAAAAATAAAACATTTAAGAAGTTTAAAAATATTTCATATATGTAACAAACTAAATAGGTTGCCAGAAAAACTGACCAATATTTTATTTGCATTTTTGGTCATTAATATAATTAAGCTGTTCTACAATTTTGTTACTAGATTTTCTCCCTCAAATATATGTATCTTGAAAATGAATTTAAAATATTTACAACATTTTCCTAATTATTTTTACACTAGAGGCCTGGTGCACGAAATTCATGCACTAGGGGGGGAGGGTGTCCCTCAGCCCAGCCTGTACCCTCTCCAATCTGAGACCCCTCGAGGGATGTCCCACTGCCCGTTTAGGCCCGATCCCACCGGCAGTTGGACATCCCTCTCACAATCCAGAACTGCTGGCTCCCAACCGCTCACCTGCCTGATTGCCCCTAACCACCTCTGCCTGCCAGCCTGATTACCCCCTAACTACTCCCCTGCCAGCCTGCTCAACGCCTAACTGTTCCCCTGCCAGCCCGGTTGCCCCCAACTGTCCTCCCCTGCTGGCCCGGTCGTCCCCAACTGCCTTCCCCTGCCGGAAAGTGAGATGTGTGCCTTTGTCTCCCAGGGCTGAGTGTGATAGCAAAACACATCACTGGTGACTGATGTTTGTCTCACGTCCTAGGTAAAACTGCCATTTAATGCACAACGGATCATTTCCCTCTCTCGGAATGACTTCCAGTCCTTGCTGAGGATGCACAAGCTGACTCCAGAACAGCTGGACTGTATTCACGACATCCGGAGGAGGAGCAAGAACAGGATCGCCGCCCAGCGCTGCCGCAAGAGGAAACTCGACTGCATACAGAACCTGGAGTCGGAAATCGAGAAGCTGGTAAGGATGCCAGAGAGTTAAATTCCACCACATCCACCCATTCTTTTTTATTGTAGAGCAAACAGCTATTTTAATTCCTAAGTCAGATTATAATGTTCAGTTATACATTAATTTTAAAATTTACCACATACCATTTTAAGAAAATAAATTATATGACATTTAGGAAGTAAAAAAGGATGTTTATAGACTACATATGTACGTATTCTACATATTATAGCATAATATGTTATAAATTGAGAACTATTTCTGGGTGCCTTTTTAATGATTTACAAATTAAGGATAGTTTTTACCATCTACCTAATTCTTAGGTGGAATCAAGATGCAAGACATTGTGAGGCACTTCAGTGTTTTGTGCCATGAATTTGTAACACTTAATGGTTCAGTTGTTAGTTAAAATACACTGTAGACTTGAATAACTTGTTTTGGTTGATACTAAAACAAACCCACTTGGATCTTTTATCTAAGGGAAAAAGTCAGATGCTGATAGGAAAGGAACATTCCGAGATCTAAGGAGACCCTGCATGTGAGGAATGCCTGCTTTGTTGAATCTTATTTTCTGTTCCAGCATCAAAACACAGGTTAACTGAAAAATGATTAACTTGCAGCCAGCCTGGTGTATCTGTCCCCTAGTGGTGGCTGGAAGGAACATTGTGTGAGCAGCGGAAGCTGGGATTGGTACAGACAGCAGGGAACAGGGCCCACATGGAGGGAAGACATTTCTTCTGTGCTCAGTTTTGGGTGTTTGTTAATTACTGGTGAGAGTTTAAAATTGTGATTGTAGCAAATCTTCAAGTATGAACATTCTAGCTATGAATAGCAGTTAAACAATTTAGAAAGAAAACCATGCTTTTATATACCTTCAAAAAAGTGGAAAAATAAAAATTTATATATTTTGTGTATACTTTAATTGTGCAAAAAGAGGAAGACATATAACTATTTAAAAAAACGAGGCACAACTGTAAAAAGGTTAACGAGAAACCAGATGTTTTACAAGTGAAGGCATGAGAGAGATGAAAACCTCTGTGATTTTGCTGACTGATTAAAGTGGTTGGGAACACAGGAGAAAAGTTACAGATTTGGGCCCTGGCCAGTTTGCACAGTGGTTAGAGCACTGGCTTGGGTCTGTGGGTTCGATTCCCAGTCAGGGGCATGTACCTCCGTTGTTTAGTACTTTATTTTTTTCAAAATATTAACTGCTATGAAATACTTAAAAACTAATTACCATAGTTAGATGTACAGTTTTTTTAGAAAAACTTGTATATAAAACCGTAATAGTACTTTTGTATAAAGCAAATTTCCTTTTACCCTTATAGCTATTTTTGTTCCAGAAAAGAATCTATGGTAGAGGATTATCACTGATATCACCCATCTAACTGTTAACCACAGCGTCAGCTCTATAGAACCTGCCCATGAGCAGAAAACCAAGAGCCCTGTCTAATCCCACAGGGGAAGCCTTTGGCCTCCTGCCAGCTTTTACTTCCTCTCCCTCTGGTCACCTGGCTCTTGCTGGGTCAGAGCAGGTGTAGGGGCAGCAGGAGAGGGAGTGGGCGAGGGAGAAGCATGCTGCCAGCAGGTGGTGGTGGGTGGGCTGCAGGAGCCAGCAAACCTGAGAACATTGTGTGAAGACTTGCCTGGAGAGAACAATTCTAAACAATAATAATATGATTGACAAAACAGACCCCCCCATCCCCTCCCCTCACACCTAGTTCTTCACACTTGTAGCTCACACATTAGATTTCTGACGGTGGGCATTTTAGACGCTGAGTCCCACCTATAACGTGGGTTTAACGTTACTTAAATCAGCAGTTGTGGGACTCACACAGCTGAGAGTGTGAATTCGAAGACATTTTGCACAATATTCGGCACAAAGTAAGTGCTCAGCAAATGCTAGTCGCTATTCGAACCTGGCGGTGATTTGAGTCGCAGGAGTTAGGATGAGTGTGCTTCTGCCTCTTTTGACTCTGCTGTCTAAGATGTTAAATCCACACTTGCTGTTCTGCAATCCGCAAGTCCAGAAAGCTCTGAAAACCGTACAGGAGAACAGTACCAGAGTGTCACCACTGCTTTGGCAGAAACTGATGCAAACAACATCAGGCGACGTAGAATCGTTTTTTCTCTACTTTGCGCATTGTTTGATATTTCACTGTGTTTTATTTAGAAGTGTAGAGATGTTTGACAGTGGGTGGCTGCCCCAGACCCCGCCAGAGGGAAGATGTGCGTCCACATTATCTTCCTAAATCTGAAAAATCCTGAATCCCAAGATACGTCAGGCCTAGGAGTTTTGGATGAGGGATTATGGACCTGAGGTATTGAATACATTTTTCAATTGAATTGAAAGGAAAAATTCCATGTGACCGTGTTTAATGAGAAGACACTGCAGACACCAATGTCTGATCACCTTGGCAATGGTTGCTAATGCCCCCGAGTCATTGCGTTCTCTCTGTGCCCACAGCAGAGTGAGAAGGAGAGCTTGCTGAGAGAGCGAGACCACATCCTGTCGACGCTGGGTGAGACCAAGCAGAACCTGACCGGACTTTGCCAGCAAGTCTGTAAAGAGGCGGCTCTGAGCCAGGAACAGATTCAGATACTCGCCAAGTACTCGGCCTCAGACTGCCCACTTTCGTTTTTAATTTCTGAAAAGGACAAAAGTACTTCTGATGGTGCTCTTGTGTTCCCACCAATTCTGAGTTTACCGGAGGGGCCTCCTGCCACGCCACCTGCTGGGGGCCAAAGCCCCTGCTTCCCCTGCGGGAAGGGCAGTGGGTCGGGCTGCGTTCTGGCTCAGGAGTCTGGGCCGAGCTCCAGGGTGGCCCCGGAGTGCGCGGGGCCCTCGGAGCAGAGCCGGCAGAGCGCAGGCATCTCCGACTTCTGCCAGCAGATGACCGACAAATGCACTACTGACGAGTGAGCCTCATTCCTCCTTCCAGCCCCCGAGCCTCCTGCTGAAGCTCTGGAGTGTGTCTTGAGCCTCATCCAGCCATTGGTCTGCTGACAGGGCTGTTTCCCCTCCGTGGCCGAGAGGGCTTCTCTGAGGCTCCTGATGCCTCGACTCCACAGAGATGCAGAGACGGCGGCTTCCTGGAGATGGAGAAGTTCCATCGAACACGTAGTGAGGCTTTTATTCTGTTTCAAAGAATAATAACTGTTAGTAGCAACTCTCCCCCTCATTCAAAATGCCAGAATGTGGACTAGCCTGTCCAGCAGCCGTGTAACTGCAGGCGCCTACAGGGTTCCCCGAGGAAGGGCCCGGGGAGTCAGCAGCCTGCCCTGCCTGCGTGTGCTGAGAGAGCCTGGCCCCAAGAGCTGATGGGCTGCGCACAGTGGGGCAGCTGCTTGGGATGCCAGAAGCCTGGAGCTTGGCTCCTCAGCTCCTGCTAAAACCAGGGGTGGGTGGCCTACCACTGTGACCTTAAGCTCCCATGGGCCTTGGGGAGCCGGGGCAGGCGGGTGGCCCAAGGCAGAGGCTCTGGCCTTGTTGTGTGGCTATCAGGGGCTGTGGTCATGGCAGCGGGTAAAAGCCATGGCTTCTCTCCTCAGTCTACCCAGCTGGTCCTCGAGGTCTCTGCCTCCTGACGTTCTGTCCCTTTGTGGGGGGAAATGGGTGTTGGATTCAGGCAGTGTTGCCTTCAGCTTCTTGGACCCCAAGGGCTTGCCTGCCCCCCACAGCGCAGTGCCCTGCAGAGCCCGACGTCTGGGCAGAGGGCCACCTGCAGGACTAGGAGAGGCAGGCACTTTGATCTGGTTTTGAAATCCTATGGTTTACTTGTAAAAAGTATTATTGTAGATTTAAAAGATGCCTCTAGAACAACCGTATAGGTTTGTGAAACGGGATGAAATTCGATCTTGTTTCATGTGCATTTGAATTTGGAAACTAGAGTGAATGCTGCTCTGTTCCTGAATCTGGTGTCTCAGGGCCCACGGTCCTGGTCCTCTTAGTCGTCCTCTGTGTCTGCCCGTCCTGTTGAATGCAGCTTTCACCTCTGAGTGCTCCCGCAGCACTGCCTGCTGTTACAGACTTGTTTGACAAGGAACGCTAGACTCTTGGCCTCCTACCATTACAAAAGCGTGTTCTCAGGCACAGACATGTGCAGAGCCCGTTGTAAAGGGTACGAAGGGGTGGTTGAGGGTGTTTGGTTTAGACAGTACCTCACCAAGTCAGACACCCGAGGCTCCATACAGGGCGTCCTGAACCACGCGAAGGGCCCGTGGGTGCCGCTCCCGTGGGGACAGCCCTCGTCCAGGACAGTGAGCCTGAAGCAAGGCAGCCTTGGCTGAGAGCACAGGGACCACTGAGGACTTCACACTCCTGGCCAGATGCGACCCTTTCTGATGGGCGGTGGCTGCAGGAGGCGTTCCCAGTCTGTGTCCAGCCGTTCGTACAGTAGCTCTGTTACTGGCTTAGTGATTGTAAGAGAAAACTAGTTGGGCTTGCTTCTAGTCTAGAGCAGTGGTTCTCAACCTTCCTGATGCCTCGACCCTTTAATACAGTTCCTCATGTTGTGGTGACCCCCCAATTTCATTGTTACAAATTGAACATAATGAAAGCATAGTGATGAATCACAAAAACAATATGTAATTATATATGTGTTTTCCGATGGTCTTAGGCTACTCCTGTGAAAGGGTCGTTCGACCCCCAAAGGGGTCGCAACCCACAGGTTGAGAACCGCTGGTCTAGAGGCTTTCATGAATACACTCAAGAATGTGTCAGGGAGAATGAAATTAGTTCTGTGCTAATGCATCCCAGCCCATAAAGTGTGTGGGCACAGACATCCCCATGTAGCTGTCTGATGCTTATAACTTTAACTTCAAAATACGAAATAATATAAAAATGCTTCTGGTTTACAAATGTAAAATCTAATACAAGCCAATGGAATCCTTGATTTCCTACCTCAGCGGACACTCAGCTGTCTGTCATACAAGTGTGTGTGCGTGCGCGCGCGCGTGTGTGTGTGTGTGTGTGTGTGTGTGTAAGTTGTGTCACATGATCTGCTTAATTGCCCCTGTAAATAACTGCTTTGAAAGCGTCCTTTCTCTTTTAATGATAAAACCTAGTTGTCTCCAGAGTATATATATGATTTTTAAGGCACTTGGTTTAAATTGATCTCTACATATAAATAGCTTAGCATTAAGGGTTTATGTTAATGATACTCCGATTATTGGCCAACTGTAAAGCATAGCATTGTTTTACTAGCCAGCATGGAATACAGGAACTACACTACCTCATACCTCCATGATTTTCAAGTTGTAACAGAGGGACAGGAAGATAAAAAAGATTTTATCTTTGTCTTTTGGCTGCAATTTTCTACATATTGCATAGGGTTACACACTTATGCGTATTTTAAAGTTAACTTCTAAAGAGGTTTTTTCCTAAAAGTGTGTTTAAGTTGATTTTCCTGAGGGTGCGGAAGACAGATGGCTGGGTTGTGTGCGCACGTGTGTAGCGTTTTCTTCCCGCAGAAGTCTGGGAAGGTTGTTTTCAGTGTCTGCTGCATAGTCACATGGTCCTGGTCCCCAGGTCTATGAATCGGTTTTCTCAATGCTTGATGGTTTTTAAAAAACTGTTATCTAACTCAGCAAAATAACATTACCTTAAATTTGTTATTTCAGCTCACCTATAGCAAATGATTTGTTAAATTGTTATGCTCAAAGCACATATGGATATAAATCTTGGTCCTCCATTTGTAACTTTTATGACATAATTTACTGCAGCTTAATGTTTTGCCAGTTTTGAATAAGGAAGTACATATATATATATGTACTTCCTTATTCAAATATATTTTTATTAATTTCAGAGAGAGAGGGAGAGATAGAAACATCAATGATGAGAGAATCATTGATCGGCTGCCTCCTGTACACCTCCTACTGGGGATTGAGCCCTCAAACTGGGCATGTGCCCTGAACAGGAATCGAACCATGACCTCCTGGTTCATAGATTGATGTTCAACCACTGAGCCACGCCGGCCGGGCGGGAATTAAATATTTCTGATGTAGTAGATGATACAGGTTGCATGTGGACACTCAGCCCCATTCACAGCTTCGAAAAAAATCAGACAAATGGCAATGTTATAATGAATTCTCAGGTGAACTTGTTTTGTATAAAACATCTGTTTTGAATTTGTAAGTATTTTAAAGGTTTACTAAGGCATGTAATAAACTATTCTTTGAAGCCTGTTGGGTAAATGAAAATTTAAAGCCATAATGGCATACTAATTGTAAATAAACATCTATTGATTTTTTTGTATCTTCCTTAATATAATTTTCTAACAATGCAATAAAACCACTAAATTTATATATTCATAGCCAATTAAGGTCATATTTCATTAAAACAAAACTTTCATAGTATTTAATTTATATTTCCTCCCTAATGTGCTTATCCAAATGTAGCAAAACGATAGATGTTAGTTGTTGGCAATAAATTGACAGTTAAATAAAATTCCCTAAAATTGCTTCTAATTGAATAGAGTTGTATATTCCATTTCCATTTCCCACTTCTGAGGTGACTTTACTAATAATCTCAGTCTTTGGTCAGGCAGTACTTGTCTGAGGGAGGACTTAATATTTGATGATGGTGCTGAAAACTGTGCCCAGACGTGGGGGTTAAGGGAGCACAGCTTCTGCCTTGCTCCTGACGGACTGCAGTTGAGGCTTCGGGTGGAGATGTGGGGCTTTTGGAGGGGACACTGTGTCTCTAGTCCCGGGTTTTACAGACTCACCTGCTCAGGCACCTCTCCCAGGTGACAGCCTACGTCTGGCCAGGCCCTGTGCCAGGCTGGCCACCCAGAGCCTGCACTCCCGGTGTGTGCCTCTCCAGGAAACGTGACTCACCAGGGGGACCTGACATCCTAGTGTTCGGCAATTTCCAGAGTAGCAGGGGCAGGATATAGGACAGGGCACCGGGTGGGTGGAGGCCAGGCCCACTGCCAAGTGTCTGTGAGGCGCAAGGTGACCCTCACGGCAAAGAACCCACCACCCGAGATGCCAGACACCCAGGCCCGCCTGGGGCAGGCTGCTGGGAGGTGGAGGAGACATGGGGTGTCACAGGCTGGGGATCTCGGTGTGGGCCACGCGCCCGGAGAGGGGGCGCCAGTCAGCCTGGCATGCGTGGGCACCGAGGCAGCGTCACAGTGGGAGAGGCCAAGGGCCTGGCAGCCCCAGGACGCCACCATGTGGTCACCATGGTTACCACAGGTCCAGGCATCTGACGGCCCCTGTGAACACTGACCCTGTCACGGGAGGCCTGAGGCCAGATGCAGGGGCTTTGAGAACGGGAGTGTGAGGGGTGGATGTCGCACTCTCTGAGGGGCCAGGAAGTAGCACCCGCGCCCTCTGCCCCCGCACCCACCTGACTTCAGAGTTTTGGGCCATTTGAGAAAGAAGGTGGGCGTGGCACCCACCTTGCTGATGGAGGCCCGTGGGAGGGCGCGGCTGCACAGGTGAGCCCAGTGGGTTTGCTGAACGTGG
>NW_005355651.1:291805-295905 GCF_000412655.1 Myotis brandtii
GAGGGAGGGGTGTCCCCTTCATGCGCCTCCCCTGGTTTTTCTGGAAACACTGGGTCCTCATCCCCAGCAGCCTCGGCCAGGCCTGTCCCCGTGGCTGTGGCAGCGCCGGGCATGGCCCTGCTGTTCCGGACAGGCCTGCCCACGAGGGGGGCCCTCCATCCCGAGGGGTAACCCCAGAAACTCCAGACGTGCCACGATGCCCATTGCAGCAGCGTCCAGTGCAGTGGACAAGCCCTCTGAGAGGGACAGGTGACTCCTGTCCTGACCCTGAGCCGGGGTCCCCGAGGGCGGCCAGCGCTCTGCTTGGCTCTCCTGACCTTGTTCACTGACTTCACAGCCGCCCCCGCGGTGGGCCCTGCGCTCCCTCCTCCCGCGCTTTATCGGGTGCAAACCACCGGACAGACACGGAAACGGCTGATAGCGCCCACTGCATCCGGAGCGACCATCACCTGCGCGTGAAAGTCTCTGTGAACAGCCGCCAAGGTCTGGTGTGTGCCATTCGCCTTCACCGGGGCACGTGGATTCCGGACAGCGGCCACCGCAACCGAAAAACGGTCAGACGTGGTTTTAAGAAACAAAAGCTACGGGCATGTCAGCCAGGAACCTAAAGTCAGGAAGTTATCTCACCAAGAACCGAAATCCAGGCCTTGGGATGGGCTCCCGCTCCCCCTGCGTCCCCGCCCTTCTCGACGCACTGGGTTTTGCCGCTGTGACGTGGTGATCGCCGCTGCTGTGACGTCACGGGGCCTGGTTTGCTTGTAAGCAGTCAGGGTCTCACATGATGTTAACCTGGGGAAGGTCCGTAGCCGTGCACTTTGGAATGTATTTTGTCTTACTTTCTTCTGTTCCTGGAACTTCTCACAGTCCTGGCCTTGTCAGAACTCGCTGCGCGTGATTTTTCTTTCCACCATAGATGGCAGCCTGCACCCGGCCCGGCTGTGTGGGTCAGGCTGTGGCCGGGAGCAGCCAGACCAGACCCGTGGCAGGTTCCTGTCCTCGGGCAGGACGCTCCCTGGTGCCTTTGGGGACGAGGCCAGTGTTTCCAGCCCACGTGTTTCACAGCAGATCCACCAAGTGGGCGTGACCCGCTGGGGGTCACCCTCCTGTGGAGGCGCCGTCTCCCGGGAGCCCCGGCTCAGGCTGAGGAAGCAGCTTGGGGAGGTGGCCCCCTGTGCACAGCCAGGCCACCCCGGAGCAGGCGAGGTCACCCGGTCCGGCTCTGCGGGTCCCTGTGCGTCCCGAGGGCTCCAGGTGAGACGGGGCACAGTCTCCTGCGGTGCAGCCGGCGGAGGGCAGGGCAGGGCAGAGACCCAGGGGTGTGTTTGCTGAGAAAGTGAGTCCCAGTTACCTGTGCCAGGGCCACCTGGGTTCCCGCCCAGCACTTCCCGCTGCCGACCTGCGGCTCAGCCCGTCCTGTCTCCTCCCATGGAGGTGGGTCCACGTCCCCCTCGAGCGGGCCAGAGAGAGGGCTGCAGGCTCTGTGCGGGGAGCCCAGGAGGTGCCTTTCTCTCCGAGCACCGTCCTCCCTAAATGGAAACCACTGCGCCCGCGGCTGGGGTGTGGGGACCCCCCAGCTGAGTACGTGTAGGCACCTCTCTCTCCTGAGCCCAGAAACTCGCTCCAATATTCCCAGCCCCCCCAACTCCCTGCCCATTGTTCCTTCTGCCGACATCCCTCCGTCCACACGTTTCCCTCACCGCTTCCAGGATAATCCTTCTCCAGGATAATCCTTCTCTGTAACCAGGACCAGGGAGAGGGAGGAGCGGCAGGAGGCAGGTCAGAGCCTCGCATCCTCTTCTGTCTCAGACACGAGATGAAGGATCCTCTGAGTTTTGATGGAGGGTGTCCAGGCACCAGATTAAACATCAGTGAGCCTAAGGAGAAAGGGCTAACCCCATCTCGGAATTCATCTAGCGCCACCACCCCTCACGCTCAGCTGCTTTACCACACGGATTAGAGCCAACTGCCGGAGGCTGCGGGTCCCGGCTCCCCACTCCAGTCACCGCTCCTGGTCACCTCCTCCTACAGGTCACAGGCGATTCTCTGGTCAGTCCAGCCCTGCCTCTGGGACTTTCTTCCAGGCCACTCCCCACCTCCCTGGGCCAGAAAGTGGCAACTCCACAGGGTGAACCCCTTTGAAGGTAAGAGGCGTGTGACCGAGGGGGAGGAGCTCTTTGCTAGGACATCAAGTAGGGAGAACACCTTCCGACACAGGCCCCGCAGAAGGACCAGAGCAGGGTGAGTTTTCCGGGGGGTGTTTCAGCACGTGGTGAACGAGGCCAACAAAGGTTAAAGGAAGTCTATTCAATACACGGTTTGGAACAATTAGTCATCTGTTTACAACAAATGATACCTTGGATTTTATCTCATTTCATGCACCAGAAATAAATTCTACAAAGCTAAAGGAATTCGTGCAAAATTCATAGAATTTAAAGAGTGTAGAAGAAACTAGGACCTCTCTAGGTGAAGGAAGACTTAACTAAACTTAAAAATATCAGTAAAACTATCAGGGCGAAGATGGATTTTATACTACAAGATAAAGCCTGATGTCTATAAAAGTCAGAAATAAGAAGCAAGTACTTTGGGGATATTTTGAATCAGCTATGAATCAGGTTCATTTTTCTTATTGTAAAATACCACAAAACTCAATAATAGAAACCTCAAAACCACAGCAGCTAAATATGCAAAAACCATTATCAGAAAGTCACAAAAGACGGCACCGACTACTAAAGGAGCACATCAGAAGCATTTTCAACACTCGTGACCAGACTTGCAAATGCAGAGACTAAAAGGCCATTTCTTCCCAGCAAATGGAGACATGTAAGTTGTTCTCAGTGAGAATGCTCACTGTCAGGCAGGTGAGGCCGAGGCAAGGGCACGCCCACACCTTGTAAGGCAGGTGCAATCTGCTGCAAAGGTTTTGGGGAAAAATTGGTAACATAGAATTTCAAATATTTCTGCCCTTTGAACTAATAATTTCATTTCTGGGAATTAATCTGAGGAACTAATCCAACTAATGGAAACGCTTTCTATGTAGCGGTACTCCTTCTCGTGTGTGTAAAGGTTAAGCTTGAAGCCCTTGTTAACATACCACATAGTAAATAGTTCACTAAGGCCAGGTCTCCCCAGTCAATGGGATTTTATGTCATTGCTTTAAGATGCTTTTAATTTTTTTAATATATATTTTTATTGATTTCAGAGAGGAAGGGAGAGGGAGAGACAGAAATATCAATGAGAGAGAATCATTGATCGGCCTCTTGCACGCCCCCTAGTGGGGATTGAGCCTGCAACCCGGGCATGTGCCCTTCACTGGAATCTAAACAGGGACCCTTCAGTCCACAGGATGACATTCTATCCACTGAGCCAAAGCAGCTAGGGTGCTTTAAGATTTTTTTTTTAAATTTATAATAGGAGAAATGTAATGCCACAGTAAAGAAAGCAAGGTACATATTGTATGTATACAATGTAAAGAAAGCAACGTATACAGGGTGTCTCCTCCAAAATGTACAGCTGATAGCTCAACTGATGTTTCTTTCTTTTCAGATTTAACTCATTGGAATTAATAATTATTCAAAGTGTGTATACATTTTGTTGGATACCCTATATCTACACTAATAAAAGAGAAACATGGTAATTACAGGGTGTCTCCAAAATGTACAGCTGATAGCTCAACTGATGTTTCTTTCTTTTCAGATTTAACTCATTGGAATTAATAATTATTCAAAAAAGTTATACATTTTGTTGGATACCCTATATCTACACTAATAAAAGAGAAACATGGTAATTGGCGTACAACCGCTACCCTTCCCATTGGCTAATCAGGGAGATATGTAAATTAACTGACAGCCAAGATGGCGGCCGGCAGCCAGGCAGCTGGAAGCGAACATGAGGCTTGCTTCCTTCATTGAAGGAGGAAGCCAACGTTCCCCGCCTGCGCCTGCGCTGCCGGCCTCTGAGCTGGCAGTTTGAAACTTTGTAACACTTTCAGCCGCCGGGATCTCAGAGCTAAAGTTATACATTGTTTCGATTATAGAACCAGCAGCGGAAGCCTCAGAGCTAGAGCCAGAGCTAAAGCTGGCCCAGAATAAAAAAAAAAAAAA
>NW_005355651.1:297270-310089 GCF_000412655.1 Myotis brandtii
GGTGCTGGCAACTGGGGGAAGGAAGGCCTACTTTTTTATGAATTTTGTGCACCGGTGGGGTCCCTTGGCCTGGCCTGTGCCCTCTTGCAATCCGGAACCCCTCGGGGGATGTCGGAGACCCGGTTTCGGCCTGATCCCCGCAGGCCCGATACAGACAGGAGGGAGCCCAATCCTGTGCGTTGAGCATCTTTCCCCTGGTGGTCAGTGCACGTCATAGCGACCGGTCATTCGGTCGTTCGGTCGCATAGGCCTTTATATATATAGACTAAAGGCCTGGTGCATGAAATTTGTGCACTGGGCTGGAGGGTTCCTCAGCCTGGCCTGTGCCCTCTCGCAGTCTGGGACCCCTTGCTCCTTACTGCCTGCCTGCTCGCTGCTCCTTACTGCTTGGCTCGCTGCTCCTTAGCGCTGCTGTGAAGGCAGGAGAGGCTCCCACCACCGCCGCTGCACTTGCCAGCCGTGAGCCTGGCTTCTGGCTGAGCGGAGCTCCCCCTGTGAGAGTGCACTGACCACCAGGGGGCAGCTACTGCGTTAAGCATCTGCCCCCTGATGGTCATTGCAGGTATAGCTACCAGTCGTTCCACCGTTTGGTCAATTTGCATATTGGCATTTTATTATATAGGATGTTAACTATAAAAGGTGGAGCCTCAAGTCATTTAAAAAGAAATGCTCTATTTTCTTCTACTAAAAATGTATCCATATGTTAAACCTACAATCCTGAATGTTACTTTCAGGAGAAAGGGGGCCCTGAAATGGAGTCAGTCTGGCTGAAAGTTAACCCTTTGTGGTCAGCAGATAATGACTGAAGCTAAACCAACACAGCTACTCAACAGGTAATCTCCCTTCATCTGAGTGGAAGGTCTGACCCCCAAAGAATCCTCTGAACCCAGACTCAGTGAGGCAGCCCAGCCAAAGATGGAAACCAGCCTTACTTCTCAGACTCGAAGGGACTGCGGGAGGGCTCTAGGGCGTGTCCGGCCCATCTCGCTCAGTCCCGATTGGCTGGGACCCAGCAGCAAGCTAACCTACCAGTTGGAGCGTCTGCCCCTTGGTGGTCAGTGCACATCATAGTGACTGGTCGACCGGTTGACTGTCTGCCCCCTGGTGGTAAGTGCATGTCATAGTGACTGGTCGACTGCCCCCTGGTGGTTAGTGCACGTCATAGCGAGCTGTTGAGTGACCTTAGCATATCATTAACATATTACGCTTTGATTGGTTGAATGGACTACTGGACACTTAGCATATTAAGCTTTTATTATATCAGATAACTGTATATTTATGAAATTCCATATACACAATAAACACTATTCTATAAAACCAAAAAGTAAAAAAGGATAAAACAGACCCCCCCCCCATTCTCGTTAGATAAATACAAAAAGAAAATCAATTCACCAAATGTTAACATTAATACGGTTTTGTATAGTGGGAGTAAGGTAATTTTTTTCACTTTTTTCTGTTATTTTTCATAATGAGCATAGATTACTTTTAGAATGGTCAAAACGAGAACGTTTTAAAGGTAGTACACCCACACCAAATGCTTTCCCAGTGTTGATGTACATAACGTGATTTTATTCAGCAGAAACCCATTAGTGCCTAAATCCACATGTTTCACTTCAGGTAGCGACTGAGAAGAACATAAACCTATTCCCTTCACTCTGCAGCCTAAGCTGAAAGGTGGGGTAAGTGCTAACATTTCCTTTTTAATAAGAACAGTCTCGATGCAGCCTCTCTCCCTAGCACTGAAATGTCACCGGGAAAGGGTAGTCCTTAACTTAAAAGCTGAGACTCGAGACCAATACATTCAGATTCACGACTGAAACGAAAAGGCCTTTTCATTGCAAAAGGCCCGGACAATGAAATGAGTCGCTTTGAGGTGGTTATTTCTGAAGATGAGATTTCCCCCCAGAAATGTTTGAAAGAGTGAATTTGGCAGCTGGAGATCATCCCACGGGTTTGGGGGAAATGGAGCTCTAATGGGATGAAGACACCAGAGGCAGGACGCAGAGGAGCGCGGAGGGCACCCCCAAGGCTGGCAGACTCCGGGTGTGCGCTGCGTCGGTGAAGTCGGTGAGGCCTTGTGAGCAGAGAGGAAGGGCCCTCCTATGGACGGACGGCCGTGCAGCTTCCCAGCGTCTGGTTGCGTGGGCCGCAGAGAAGATGGGGAGTGGGGCTCTAGAAACGGTCTTTGCTGCCGCTTCGGGAGGAATGACATGAACACGATGAGCAGGGAGCGCGCGCACGTCTGCCAGTGCCTGAAGGCAGCTTGTCGGTCAGTTTTTTAAGAGCTTTCACATGGACATCTGCACACTTAGCTCCTTCCCCAGCTGTTCTCTGGGGAAGGAGCTAAGTGTCCTTCTCCCCGTCTCTGCTGAATTGGCTCAAGTAGTGACAGGCAGCGGGGACCCATTGGTTGTCTGGCTACAAAAGGAGCCCGCACCCAAACTTCTTGGAGTCGCCTTCTGCTCCGATACGGTTCTACTTGGACCCCTGGAACATCAGGGGAAGGAGCTAAGTGTGCAGATGTGCAGAGGAAGAGACCTTTTTCTACAGGGACCTGGTTTTCTCTTGTGAGCTCATCCCGGGGTGGTGGGGCGTCAGTCACCTAAGGCCCTGGTCGGTGTAGAGCTGAGGCCATTGGGTGAATCACACAGAACTGAGGGAGGCTGGGCTCTGTGGAATGGTCCATTCCTTACGAGGAGCCCAGTAGAGAAGGGCGGGGCGGCGGCTGGTCCTCAGCTCTGCCATCTTCCTCACGCTGGTGGTTTGTAGCTGGGAACTCCCAGCTGTCAATGGCGTCGTTGGCAGCGTTACAGGGTGACCTGCCATTCCCCTTCGTTCCAGGGGCGCTGGGCGTGGGTTGATGAAGGTATAGCCTCCGGGGTCACCACCAGCCGCTGTTTTCCGGAGCCCACGCTTACTGACTCCTCCCCGTGTGCCCCCACGAAATGCGAGCCGGAGCCCACGCTTATTGATTCCTCCCCGTGTGCCCCCACGAAATGCGAGCCGGAGCCCACGCTTACTGATTCCTCCCGTGTGCCCCTCACGGAATGCGAGCCGGAGCCCACGCTTATTGATTCCTCCCCGTGCGCCCCCACGAAATGCGAGCCGGCCTCTTTCCTGTGATTCAGCTAAAGGGAGTTTAGCAATTGTCTAGCAGCGGTTCTCAACCTGTGGGTCGCGACCCCTGAAAATACATCCTGCATATCAGATATTTACTTGACGATTCATAACAGTAGCAACATTACAGTGATGAAGTAGCAACGAAAATAATTTTATGGTTGGGGGTCACCACAACATGAGGAGCTGTATTAAAGGGTCGCGGCGTTAGGAAGGTTGAGAACCACTAGTGAAACCCATCATCAGAAATGCATTGTGCAGGGCGCCCAGGCTCCGCTCACTCCACGGTCGCTTCGACCTGCCCTTTTACTCCTGGCCTCCGCTTACTAAGGCCGCCCGGGGCAGGGGCACGCTGCTCACTGTTCATCACACTTCACATCTCACTCTGGACTGAGCCTGAGAGACGCAGGACCGGCCGGGCTGGCCCGGCTTCTCCTGTACGTGCACGAGAGGGTGTTGGCCACGTTTTCATTCCTGCCTTCCGACGCGGGGAAAGACTGAGGGGTCTATGGGAGGACAGGACGTGAGCCAGCACTGTGTCCCGAGCCTCTCCCTCGGGCCCTGTGGGTTGGGGTTAAGAGCGATTGTCAAGGCCTCTGAGTTCCTGTGTTTATTCCTTCCTGGGGACACATGGGAAACGTGGAGAAGACGAGGGTGCGGTCAACATCGGGCAGGTTTAGGGCCTAAGGAGGTGGCCGGCATCGCGTCGATCAGGCGGGGCTGCCTACGAAGCCACGGGCACCGCTGCCACGTCTGTCTGAACGCGGAGTCGGTTTCCCGAGAGCGTGTCTCCCGGAGGGGCTTTCCGGTGGCTCTTTTCTCTGCGCAAACGTCAGAGTCGCCAGCGCGGGTTCTGGGTCAGGTGGTGCTTCTCCTCGAAGGAGGCGCAGTTTGGTCCCCAAGTTTGGTGCCGGGGTTCAGTCCTGCACCGGCTTCTCCCGGGAGAGACTGCCCGGTTTTCCTGACGCTGCAGCCTCAGACAGCAGACCCCACGCGTCCTGGTGGCGACATCAGGTGTATTGACGTCCACCCAGGTCAGTTGTCCCCAAAAGCATGTTACAGGTGTTTGTATTGACCTCAGAGAGGAAGGGGGAGGGAGAGGGAGAAGCATCAGTGATGAGGCAGAGTCATGGGTCGGCTGCCTCCCGCACGCCCCCCACTGGGGATCGAGCCTACAACCCGGGCATGTGCCCCGACCGGGAATCCAACTGTGACCTCCTGGTTCATAGGTGGAGGCTCAACCACTGAGCCACCCCGCCAGACGATGCCTTTACTAAGTATCGGTGTTTATGGAACATGCCTGTCTCCGTGTGTGTGTGTGTGTGTGTGTGTGTGTGTGTGTGAGATAGATATTTATACTGCACTCTTTCTGAACATCTTTGCAAAAAAACCATTTCCCCAAAGATCTGTTTTGTCTTGTTTGTTCATCAGCTCTTTCTTCTTTACATTTTTAACCTCATGTTCTTTCCTTTGGTTGATGATAGGAAAACTAAGGCTTCACAGCTAGAGGGTGCGCCTTCCTGGGGAGGCTGGGAGTAGCTCAGACTGGACAGGTGAGGGCTCTCTCCGCCCACGTCCAGGTTCAACAGAATAACGAGAAGGTGAAATAGCTCCACTCCCCACATCTGTCCAGGAACGCGTATTCCCGCACCGACCTGACCAGTCCTGACCCACGGCCTCATCTGAGGATCCACCTCCTCGTAGCCCAGCATCTTCTCAAGTAGATGACACATGTGGACACACCCAAGGTCAAACATGCAGTTAGTCAAAGTCAAGGGACCCCATATGATGCACTTTGATGGGAACAAGACAAAAACAGAAACCCTCTCCCTGTCGCCCGTCATAACCTTGGATTCTACCAGTGGATGTGTTGGCAAGCGCATTCGTGGCAAGTGAAATACTCCCCGGGTGAAATAAAAACAGCAATTCGCTGGCCAGGACCACTCACTGACGCCCTACTGTGTGCCTGGCCCTGTGCTGTCCTGCCGAGGTCACACTTCTGGTTTACTCTGTGGTCTCTCAGCCCCCTGTTCCCCAGCGGCTGCCCCGCCCACATTCCTGATACCTGTGCTCAGTGGATGGTTGAGACAGTCAATCAGCAGGGTGGTCCTCCCGCCTAGAAAAGAGCGTCTCTTCCAGGAACCTGCGCTCTGATGGCGGTGAGGAGGGCGAGGAGGAAGGCGTATGTTCATGTACACGCCCGCTGCTGGTCTGGGTGTTTTCTCAAAATTCCTATGTTGGGATCCTAACCCACAGGTGGTGGTTTTAGGAGGGGGCTTTTGGGAGGTGCTTGAGCCACGAGGGCGGGGCCTTGTGGGGGGCGTGAGGGCTGCTCTGACAGGTGGACCGGGAGGAGTCTCTCTCCCTCTGCCGGGCGAGGACACGGGGAAACGTCTGCCACCTGGACCATGGCCCTCACCTGGCCTCGCTGGCCCCCAGACCTCACACTGCCAGCCCCCAGGACTGCCAGGAATTGATTTTTGCTGAGAAGCTGCTGGGTCTGGGGTGTCTGTTAGCAGCCCAAGTACGTGGAGATCGGAGACAAGCAGAAGGCATTTCCCATGAGGCACCTGGGTAGGTGGACCTTCCCAGGGGAGTTTCCAGCCAGAGACAGACTCTCAGGAACAGCCCAGCATCTGACCCTCAGGGCCGTGGGGGCATGAGGTCAAGAAAAGAGGAGCCTGGCCGGGTGGCTCAGTGGTCGAGCGTCGACCTATGAACCAGAAGGTCAGGGTTCGATCCCGGGTCAGGGCACATGCCTGGGTTTCGGGCTCGATCCCAGTGTGGGGCGTGCAGGAGGCAGCCGATCCATGATTCTCTCTCATCATTGATGTTTCTCTCTCTCCCCCTCCCTCCCTCTCTAAAGAAAACATACATTTAAAAGAAAGGAAAAAAGAAGAGAGAAGATATTGACTGACCCGGGCTTTGGAGCGTCCGGGACGGTGGCAAAGAGAAGATATTGTCAACAACGACATCGGCAGCTGGCCCTGACTGACCCGGGCTTTGGAGCGTCCGGGACGGTGGCAGGGAAATGCCCGGCGGTGGAGCTGGTTGTAGCGACAGAGCTTTGAGGTGACGGAGACCCCATGACGGGGCCAGGCCCCTTCTCAGGACAATGAGCTTCGCACCGAGTGGAGGACAGGGCAGCGCCTGCCCGAGGAGGCGTGTTCAAAGCCAAGAACTTGAAAGTGTTCATGTTGGAGTTGTTCTTCCCGCCATCCTGTGGGCCAGCGGGAGGCTGATGAGATGCACAGTGTGGTCTGCAAACACGACGTGGAACAGAGAAAAGCCGTTCTGAACCCAAACCTATGAGCGTCACGAAGCCTTTGTAGTCGGGGAAGCTGCATTCTCAGGGCTCTGGGCTCGAGAGGAATTGCGTTTAAGCTCTTTGGGCGGAAGCAGAGCTGCTCCTGTGAAAACAGAAACCACGCAGTGTGGCGGCGCTTCCTCTCGCTCACACTGTACACGGTGTTGGTCCAGGAAGCCTGTCTGCACGGGAGCCTCTCCCCCGAGTGCCCGCGAAGAGCAGGCGTGGCGTCAACCTGTTTTGCGGGCTCTCCCCGGGGTCCCCTGACGACCAGTCTTCATGGCTGCTGGCCAGTGAGACTTGGACCTGGAGTCCGCTCCGTGCCGTGGAAGAAGCGAGCGGGGCTTGCCTTCGCGTGTCCCTGTCGTCGGTCATGACGTGGCTCGTGGTGGAGCCAGACTCCATTCCCTGCTGCCTCGTCCCGGGAGTGGTCCTATTGGCTCTCGGCAAATGGTGACAAAAGTGAGGTTTGGTTTTGGTCCCCAAACATCCAATGTGTTCCATCCCATCCACACTTCAACCCCTGCTCCATGGTCAATTCTGTTATTTATTTATTGAACTCTCACCCGAGGATATTTTCCCATTGATTTTAGAGAGAATGGGAGAGAGAGGGACAGACAGAGAGAAACATCGATGTGAGAGAAACACATCGATTGGTTGCCTCCTACACACATCCCGACCAGGGCCTGGGCCAGGGAGGAGCCTGCAACCGAGGTACGTGCCCTTGATCAGAATCGAACCCAAGACCCTTTGGTCTGCAGGCCGACGCTCTATCCACTGAGCCAAACCAGCTAGGGCAATTCTCTTATGTTCTTATTCATCACACTAATATTACTTTTACTTATTGTATTTTAGCTTATGTTTCATTTATTAAAGTAACATTTTGATATGAATAATATAAATATGATAGTGTATGTTTTTATAACAAAAACAGTATTACTAGTTATTTAGTTGTATTTTGTATGAAAGTTGTTCATCATAGAAAGGAATCTGGGGGCCAGCAGCGGAGGGGGTACACTGGGTTAGGGACCCTCAGTAGAGGCAGGGACAGGACTGATTGCACCTGCCACTGCGGCCTGCATGGCCTTGCCTCGGCCTCTAGAATTGACAGTCTGAGGTTTCTTGTCTCTGGACGCTTGCCTCCCTATGTTATGTGCCTGATGAGGACTTTATGCAGAAGGAGGTAAAGTATAGGGGGTGCAGCACAGAACAGGGCAGGGCAGGCAGCATGCGGGAAAGAGGGGGGCTCAGAGCCCAGGGACTCAGGTTCTTCTTGTGCTTAATGATTTGGACAAATCACTTTACTAGTACCTGGACATTGCTGTCTTCATCTGTGAAATGATGGTGATGGTGCTGATGGTGGTGATGGTGGTGATGGTGGTGGTGATGGTGTTGATGATGGTGATGATGGTGGTGATGGTGGTGGTGATAGTGGTGATGGTGGTGATGGTGGTGGTGATGGTGTTGATGATGGTGATGATGGTGGTGATGGTGGTGGTGATAGTGGTGATGGTGGTGATGGTGGTGGTGATGGTGTTGATGATGGTGATGATGGTGGTGATGGTGGTGGTGATAGTGGTGATGGTGGTGATGGTGTGATGGTGGTGATGATGGTGGTGGTGATGGTGGTGGTGATGGTGGTGGTGATGGTGATGATGATGATAAACAGAAAGGGACACACCCTTTATAAGGTTTCAATTAAGGCATCAAAGTCAAACTAGTTTACGGGGCCTAGTGAGAGCTTGTGTGTTCTTCCAAGCAAGGTGTTCAGCTTTACATCTTTTATAGCCTTTGCAGCTCAGGAGAGAACTCAGACCAGCTTAGAGGATATATCAAATGCTGAACGGTTACACACGTTGGGAAAGAATGAAGAAATGGGCTGCAGAGCGAGTTGGAGACGTGATGGGCTGGCTGTCAATGGGCCCGTCTGGGCTCTTATCTGTTAGAAAACATATTGCGCATCCACACAATTTACATTCCGTTAAAGATTTAAAAACTCCTAGTACCAGCTAACATGCACTAGGCGCTGACTCTGTTCCATCTTTTTACAGGAGTAGAAAGGTGCTCTCCTACTATGTGTTCATTGCTGTCCTACTATGTGTTCATTTGCAATGTAATCTGGAGACTTAATTGCTAGTCATAACATTGCCAGCTTGGCAGGGATGACATCAGAGGTGACTCAGTCTCCGGGCAGGAGCAGTGCTGGACTTGAATGGTCTTCGAGGCTCATTCCACCGTGGCCTCTATGACCGTGGGATGTGTGTGTGCTCCAGACGTTAAACAAGTGACTTCCAAGTGGATGCAAGTCCACGGCTGAGCGAGAGCTTGCCTGCGACGTAGCAAGTTCTGGTTCCTTCTTTTTCTCCTCGTTCTAAGTTTTTACCTACACATTATCCTCTGATTTTTTCCCTACTCTTCTGCACAGGATTCTTCCTTAATCCCAAATTGCTGCCTTTTGGTTATAAGCAGTTCTGAATCGTCATTGGCTGTTTCATTAAGTGAAATAAACATATCCCCCACAAGGTGGGATCTACTCCAAATGAATGACATGGGGATATAGCATTAATTTGCTTCTAAGTCTTTTCAATCATGTATGTTAACGAGTTTAACTGATTTTTTTCCTCCAATGGAACGAGAAGCGGTTGTTAATTTTTATCACCTCCCCGAATAGACCGCGCCGTCCCTAACGGATGCATAACCAGAACTACTCTCCGACGGAAGTCGTCCGTGAGGCGTGGCACGATCTCGTGGATTCCTCGCGGCGTCTGACCAGGAGGCATGTTTTCCCGGACAGCTCGCATTTGCATTCAGTTGCTTTTATACTTTCGGTTGCACATTTTGATTCTTAAGAAAAAACAAACTTGTATATGACGTGGACACAATAATGTTGGATAGAATTAGACTGACAGAGGCCATTAAAGCTCCCTGCTCCCTTCCCGGCAAGTGAGAATTCACTTTGAAATGTCATCCACGCCAAGCTAGGACCTTCACAGCCTCCGTGGCAACTAACTTTCACCAACACTTTCTGTCAGGATTTTGCCCACAAACAATGGAACTGAAAGGCCTCTTGTCATTGTTCACTTTTCAAACCTTCAGGAAAAAGGCAAACAATGGATTATGACTCTTCACAAGGTCACGAGTTTGTAGTAAAATCATGAGTTTAAAACGATGAGTCTCTTATTAAACTCATCGAACTAAGGTTGCCTATTGTTTGTTTTTTACTGATAGGAGACTGTTGACACTGGCATTAAAGGTGGGGGTGAGTGAGTATTGGCTCAGGGGGCAGATAAGAAGTTACTAGAGAGCTTTTTTTACCCACTCGTCAGCGGATGGGCACTTGGGCTGTTTCCAGATCTTAGCTATTGTAAATTGTGCTGCTATGGGCATGAGGTTGCATATAGGCTTTCTGATTGGTGCTTCGGGTTCCTTAGGATATAGTTCTAGAATCACTGGGTCAAATTCATATTTAATTTTTTGAGGAAACTCCATACCGTTCTCCACAGTGGCTGCACCCGTCCGCATTCCCACCAGCAGTGCGTGAGGGTTCCCCTTTCCCCCGCGTCCTCGCCAGCACTTGTCGTTTGTTGATTTGTTGATGGCAGCCGTTCTGACAGGTGTGAGGTGACACCTCGTTGTGGTTTAAATGTGCAGCTCTCCGATGATTGGTGACTTGGGGCACCTTGGTGGGGGTGAGAGACAGGCTGGAGTGAGAAGGAAGTGCAGGTGTCTTAGGGTTGGTCTCTACCCTTTCCTAGTGTTTCTCATGGACCAACCCTGTGTTTGCTCAGACCGATGCTTTGGCCCGAGCTGTGTCCCCTCCAAATGCATCTTAACCCCTAGGAGGATGATAGTTTTATTGGATGAGGAAAAATCCCAGGACAGGATCTCTAGATTTGAGAGTTTTCACAGGTAATTTTTATTTTTGAGGCGCTGGGGGAAGGTCTTTGAAATGAGGGTTTAAAGCAGCTGTAATCCCCACAGTGGCCGCGTGGTGGCAGCCGTCCACGGCAGCAGCGTCCTGCTCGCCCCCTGGAACCCGAGCCTGGAAACACCTTGCACACCTGAGAGGTGAGTCCCGCCCCCTCCCCTTCCTTCTTTTTAAAGTTAAAAATCAGTTTTGGTCCTTCCTCCCTTTTCGGAATTGAATCTAAACCTGTTCACGGTTGATTGTAGACAGTCTCACACTCTCCTGTCTGTGCATCTCTATGACTTTCCCAGGATTCCTGGGGAGAACGTGTCCTAGTCTTGGTTTAATAATCGGTTTGTCGTGTGATTTTGGGCGAGTGACTTAACTGCCCTTCGTGGTAGCGTCTTCATTTGAAAAACAGGTTAATAACCTGACGGTGGAGCAGTGGCGCCTTTGCCGGGGGCTGTTTGAGGATCAAATAAGTTAAAAAGGCGTGACGTGCGCTATAATCTGTTCCCATTGGCTGTTACGATGCAGCCGCCTGGTATCCCACGGCGTGAATGTCCCACCGCGTGTCCACGCGTCCACTGGTGGGCACTGGGGCTGTTTCCAGGTCTTAGCTGTTGTGAACTGGCTGCTGTGACCTTAGGCGCACACATTCTTTGGAATCAGTGTTTCGTGTTTTTCAGATAAATTCCCAGAAGTGGAATCACTGGGTCAAATGGCAGTTACATATTTAAATTTTTTTTTAAAAAATATTTTATTGATTTTTTACAGAGAGGAAGGGAGAGGGACAGAGAGTTAGAAACATCGACGAGAGAGAAACATTGATCAGCTGCCTCCTGCACATCCCCCACTGGGGATGTGCCCGCAACCCAGGTACATGCCCTTGACCGGAATCGAACCCGGGACCCTTGAGTCCGCAGGTCGACACCCTATCCACTGAGCCAAACCGGTTAGGACACCATATTTAACTTTTTGAGGAAACTCCACACTGTTTTTCCAGAGGCTGCACCAGCCTGCGCTCCACCAGCAGTGCACGCGGGCTCCCTTTTCTCCACGTCCTTGCTGTTGATGGCAGCCATCTGACAGGTGTGCGGCATCACCTCATTGTGGTGTAATTTCCATCTCTGGTGATCAGTGTCCCGTGGCCGTCTGTATGTGCTCTTTGGAGACAGGTCCTTGCAGGTCCCCTGCCCATTTTGTAAGTGGATTGTTTGTCTTCTTGGTGTTGCGCTGTGTACGTTCGTGATGAGTTTTGGAAACTAAACCCTGATCAGATGCGTTGTGGCGAAGATGTCCTCCCCGTCAGTGGCTCCCTTTCATCTTGTCGTGGCTCCTGTTGCTGTGCAGAGGGTTTTAGTCTGATGTCCCATTTGCTTGTTTTCCCTTTGTTCCTCCTGCCCGAGGAGACACGCCGGCAAGCGTGTGGCTACGAGTGTGCGGCATACCTCATTGTGGTGTAATTTCCATCTCTGGTGATCAGTGTTCCGTGGCCGTCTGTATGTCTTCTTTGGAGACAGGTCTATGCAGGCCCCCTGCCCCTTTTGTAACTGGATTGTTTATCTTCTTGGTGTTGCGCTGTGTACGTTCTTGATGAGTTTTGGAAACTAAACCCTGATCAGATGCGTTGTGGCGAAGATGTCCTCCCAGTCAGTGGCTCCCTTTCGTCTTGTTGTGGCTCCTGTTGCTGTGCAGAGGGTTTTAGTCTGATGTCCCATTTGCTTGTTTTCCCTTTGTTCCTCCTGCCCGAGGAGACACGCCGGCAAGCGTGTGGCTACGAGAGACGTCTGAGACGTCACTGCCCATGTTTCCTGAGAAACGGCTCTCGGTCGGGAGAGATCCCCGGGCACCGGGCAGGAGAGAAGTCTCCGTCCGAATCCGTAAGCCGAAGGCGGCTCCCAGCATCGCAAGGGAGGCTTCGCTGAGGCACCAAGGGCTGCCCTTCCCCCAGGGCTGCCTTTGTCCTGCTGAGGTCGGCCCGGCCCTCGAAGGGGCGTCTGCAGGTGTCACGGGTGGGAGGGAGTGAGAGCCGTTGCTGTGGTAATGAGGGGAAAGTTGGCCTAGGAGACACCCATGAGATGCTGTGCTGGTGTCGGGCCGGAGGCGCCACCAAGAGTTTAAAAAATGCGGCCGCGGGTCCAAGGGGTCCCCGCGCGGAGGCCGCAGAGCGTGAAGGGCAGGAAATTAAGGGCTGAGCCGCGTGTCCACAGCCATGGGAGCTGCTTTAGCATCAAATGAAGTGAAGTGGAAACCCACGCAGCCAGGAGGCGACTTTAAATTAAACTTCAAAATCATTTTGTGTTGTACCCCCTGACGCACTCAGCATTGCAAGTAAGACCTCTTTCTTTAAAAGCCAAGAATGGGTAATTCAATACAAGCCCTCCCGGACCCACCTCCCCTTCACATGCTTGGCACACGCTCAGGGAAGCAGGTGGCCCAGGTGGGCGGCCGCCACGCAGCTCCCAGGAAGGGCTGCCCAGCCTGA
>NW_005355651.1:310679-310979 GCF_000412655.1 Myotis brandtii
CTGGTGCCCCTGGGTGCCTGCATGCAGAGGGCCCTTGGGGAGCAGACGCCTGCCAGGGGGTCGGCGGTGCCCTGGCTGCTGCCTCTGTGGGGCGGTGGGTGCGTTTATCACTCACCTGTTGGGGACAAGGTGCGCTGCCCCAATTTAAAAACTATATATATACTAGAGGCCCGGTGCACAAAAATTTGTGCACTCGGGGGGGGAGGGGGGGCCCTCTTGCAGTCTGGGACCCCTCAGGAGATAACGACCTGCTGGCTTAGGCCTGCTCCTGGGTGGCAGAGGGCATGCCCAATCCCTAGG
>NW_005355651.1:311572-315669 GCF_000412655.1 Myotis brandtii
GTTCTGTGTCCATTGGTTAGGCTCATATGCATGCATACAAGTCCTTTGGTTGGTCTCTCCCCCTCACCCCCACCCTCCCCTACCTTCCCTCTGAGGTTTGACGGTCTGATCGATGCTTCTCTGTCTCTGGATGTGTTTTTGTTCATCAGTTTATGTTCATTATATTCCACAAATGAGTGAGATCATGTGATATTTACCTTTCTCCGACTGGCTTATTTTGCTTAGCATAATGCTCTCCAGTTCCACCCATCCTGTTGCAAATGTTGATTTCAGAGAGGCGACTCGTGTCCATTCTTGGAGCCTCCCCCACTCCCTCCCTGCACGTCCCTCCCTCCCCGACCCACCAGGCATGGCTCCAGGGGCCCATCCTGTTGCAAATGTTGATTTCAGAGGCGACTTGTGTCCGTTCTGGGAGCCTCCCCCACACCCTCCCTGCACGTCCCTCCCTCCCCGACCCACCAGGCATGGCTCCAGGGGAACAACTCCTGTCTCACTTACGGGGTCAGAGCCTCTTCGCCTGGGAACTGCCTCCCTCAGCAGAGAGGGGAGGCTTGTCGTCGAGGGTGAGTGCACAGGAGATTCCAGAGGCTGACGGCCCCTCGGCCCCTGTTCCCTTCCCTAGAGCTCGAAGCCTCCGTGCAAATTAGGAATCTAATCAGAAAGGCTTCCCGGCTGGAACAGGCTTAATTGGGAAATCCGCTCAATCAGGGCGTCCTGGGGGCTGATGGGGGCGAGAGCACAGCTGACTGATCGTGGTTAAAGGGGCTGGTGATCGTCTTAATTGTGACACTTTCAGGAAATTGGTTGTGTGTGAGTGTATGAGTGTGTGCGTATGTGTGAGTGTGTACACATGAGTGTATGTGAATCTGTGCGAGAGTATGTGCATTTGTGTATGTACGTGTGAGCATGTGAATGCATGTATGTGCATTGCATGCATATGTGTACATGCTAGTGTGCATGTGTGTGTACGTGCGAGTGTGCATGTGTGTGAGTGTGTGTATGAGTGTGTGTGTGTACGTGTGTGTGTACGTGTGCATGTGTGTGCGTGTGAGTGTGTGTGTTGATGGACCCTGATTCCGCGTGCTTCCCTCCACAGCGAGGTGTGCAGATGCATGTGAGCATGTGAATGTGCATGTATGTATGAGTGTGTACATGTGAGTGTGTATGTATGTGAATGCGCATGAGAGTATGTGCACATGTGTATGTACATATGCGCATGTGAGTGCATGCATGTGCATTGCATGCATATGTGTACGTGTGAGTGTGCATGTGTGTATGTGTGCATGTGCATGTGTGTGTGTATGTGTCAGTGTGTGTGCTCATGGACCCTGATTCCGCGTGCTTCCCTCCACAGCGAGGTGTGCAGGGTGATTCACCATGAACCGGTAGGCGCTGCCCCAGCCGCTCGTCCCCACACACAGCCCTGAGAAGGCCAGAGTCCTGGGCAGACCCCCGGGCACCGCCTCAGCGACTGGACTTGGGGCGTTGGCCCATTGATGATTATTTGGTTAATCCTCCCCCACGGATATTTTCCCATTGATTTTAGAGAGAGAGGAAGGGAGAGGGAGAGACAGAGAGACATCAACCTGAGAGAAACACATCAATTGGTCGCCTCCTACATGTGCCCCGACCAGGGAGGAGCCTGAAACCCAGGTACATGCCTTTGACTGGAATCGAACCCGACACCCTTCGGTCCATAGGCCGACGCTCTGCCCACTGAGCAACACCGGCCGGGTGACTCTAACCCCTTTAAAGGAGCGTGTGGGCTGGGGGCTCCCGGGTAATGGGTCAGAGAAGGTGGCGCAGGCAGTGGCAGAGATGTGGTTCCCACCCTGGGTCCTGTCCCTCCTGGCTCCCGGGGCCGTCCCGCTGGAACCTGAAATCACCTAGGTGACCCACGCCCACGGTCGAGCCACGCTGTGAACCAGGAGGTCCCAGTGCGATTCCCAGCCAGTGCACAGGCCCGGGTTGTGGGCTCCATCCCCAGTCGGGGACGTGCAGGAGGCAGCCAATCAATGATTCTCTCTCACCATTGATGTTTTTTCTCTCTCTCTCTCCCTTCCTCTCTGAGATCCATCAACCTGAGAGAAACACATCAATTAGTCGCCTCCTGCACGCGCCCCGACCAGGGAGGAGCCTGCAGCCCAGGTACATGCCTTTGACCAGAATCGAACCTGGGACACTTTGGTCCACAGGCCGACGCTCTGCCCACTGAGCCACACCGGCCGGGTGACTCTAACCCCTTTAAAGGAGTGTGTGGGCTGGGGGCTCCCGGGTAATGGGTCAGAGAAGGTGGCGCAGGCAGTGGCAGAGATGTGGTTCCCACCCTGGGTCCTGTCCCTCCTGGCTCCCGGGGCCGTCCCGCTGGAACCTGAAATCACCTAGGTGACCCACGCCCACGGTCGAGCCACGCTGTGAACCAGGAGGTCCCAGTGCGATTCCCAGCCAGGGCACAGGCCCGGGTTGTGGGCTCTATCCCCAGTCGGGGACGTGCAGGAGGCAGCCAATCAATGATTCTCTCTCACCATTGATGTTTTTTTTCTCTCTCTCTCCCTTCCTCTCTGAGATCAATAAGTATATATATATTTTAAAAGTTGCTTTATTTTTTCATTCTTGACTCTCAGAAATTTCAGGAAATGCAGGGAAGTAAGGCGAGAAGCAGTCACTTAACCAGGAACAGGAGTCTGGGGCCCGTTTCAGGGGCCGCTGGTTCCGGCTCAGGGACACCAGCCGCACGGCTCACAGCACGAGGAGGCCGCCCAGGACGCCGGGATGAGGTCGCCCCGCCTTCGGCGAGAGATGCCCTCGCACTAACGTCATGGCGACCCCGCTGACGGCCCCCGTGCTGCTGGCATGTTGAGCCCAGGCCGGAGCTGACCGCACGTTTGTGATGACGACGCCGATGCGAGCCGCTCACTGCCTCGGTTCCCTGGACACGCGGTCGGCTCAGTCCCGTCCCCGCGGGGTCTTTTTTAAAGCTTTAATGAAAACGTTTTCTCATCTCTATCCTTTGGTTTATTATGCTCAATGCCACTAAAGCACTTTTAAACCTCGGCACGGCTTTAGTAACCATGGTCTCATTGTAATCTGCGGCTCCGGGTGCAGAATTCGGGAAGCCGAGGCCAGTCAGCCTGCCTCTGAGGTTCCGGGAGCCCCTCAGTGACCGACGGATCCACGGGCCCCGAAGACATCAGAGCGCAGTTAGGGTTCTCTCTCTCTCTCTCTCTCTGTCTCTCTCTGTCTCTGTCTCTCTCTCTGTCTCTGTCTCTCTCTCTCTCTCGCGTTAATCCTCACCCGAGGATATTTTCCCATGGATTTTTAGAGAGAGTGGAAGAGAGAGGGAGGAAAGACAGAACATTGATGTGAGAGAAACACATTGATTGGTTGCCTCCTGCATGCGCCCCGACCAGGGCCGGGGCCGGGGAGGAGCCTGCAACCGAGGTACGTACCCTTCACCGGAATCGAACCCAGGACACTTCTGTCCGCAGGCTGAGGCTCCATCCACTGAGCCACACCGGCCAGGGCAATAGAAGTTTTTATTTTTTAAGCAAAATCCCCCGTAGACAGCATTAGGCACCTCGAATGTGAACTCGGTTACCCGAGCGTGAAGAGGAACGCGGTTTGTGGGCCTGGAATGACCTGTCGGCCAGGCTGCCGCACAGTCTATTTTAGGAATAAGAGTGGAGACAGCTCTGGCCGCACGTTCCGGGACAGGATGTGAGAACAGACGGGACGTATCCTGAACGGGACCAGGCTCTGTCCTGCTGCCGTGTGAGCGCGGAGTGAGCATCGGGCGCGTTTCCATGGGCGCTGCCTTCTCGCTGCTGCCAGTAAAACGCCGACTCGTCGCCACCGGAGTGTCATGGTCACGGGAAACGTCTGTCACCGACATTTACAGGTGGTTCCTTTTTCTTTTCACGTCTGGGAACATTTTTGTACTTAAGCTCTGAAGGGACTAGACTGAAAGTTTCTCGGTTACAGAGCGATCCTCTCGAAACCAGTGGAGTTACCGTAGGAAGTGGTGACCGGGCATCTGCAGTCCCGGCACCTGCTGACCGAGCCCTTCAGGTCCCGGCACAATGAACGACTCCTCACCC
>NW_005355651.1:316129-317044 GCF_000412655.1 Myotis brandtii
CCCCCGCCCTGAGGCTGTGCTATCTTCTCGCTGGTGGTGGGAGAGCCTTCCAGGCGACCCCCACCTTCCCCTCCGCCCTCTTTCCTTCAATTCTTTCTCCCTCTTGCCCATCTGTTCCCTCGGGAGTGAGCCCCCAAGCTCCCTTTCTCTGTCGGTGCCTTTGCCTATGTGACTCCCTCGGCCTGGAGCCCTCGCCTCCCCACCCATGTCCCTCCTGCTCCTGATGACGCCTCCTCCAGGGAGCCCTCCAGGCCTCACTCCCAGGTTGGACACTTCTCGCCGGTGCCTCCGCTCTGAGTCCTGCTTTGAGTGACAATGTGCTCCTTTTCCCTTTTGCTGTGAACCGTGCGAGAGCAGGAGCCATGGCAACCCCAGAACCAGAGCGGCACCCAGGACGGGGCGGACACTTACTCTCTGAGCGAATGTCCCCTCTTTAGTGTCCTTTCATCTGACCCTCACCGATGTTCCCAGGGCCATTGAAGCGATTTCTAAATTAAAATGTAAACACAGAGACGAATGGTTTCCTTCACTCTAGTAAGTAGGTCTTTGGAGTAAATGAAAAGCATTGCCCTCAACTCAGCCAGAATCGACTGAGCAGGCGAGAGGACTCACAACGCAGCAAAGCTGGCAGCTGACAACCGCCGGCAGCCAAACCGGAGCGGAGCGAGTCGGGGACAGATAGACTCAGACTCGTTCTGGAAAAACCCTGCATTTACTTGTCGTTAGAAAGCACACACAGCGATTCCCTGGGAGGGGAGAGACGGGCCCGACACGCGAGCACAATTCATTTAGAAAGAAGCGGTGCCACCTTCCGGGTATCATGGGGTCATGAGCGTTCTAAACGCTGGCGTGTCTCGTCTCTGTACACACAGCCCGCCCTGTGTGCGGGTGGCCGTGTGCGGGTGGCCGTGTGCG
>NW_005355651.1:317469-319246 GCF_000412655.1 Myotis brandtii
TGGCAGCTGCTCGCGGGCGCCGTCCTGGGGGGCCCCGTCGCCTCCCTCCGCGGAGTCCGTCTCGGGTGACAAGTGAGGAGACTGGCGAAGGCAGATTTCCCCTTAGTTCTCGACTTTTTCTTTAACTTTTTCTGGTTCTTGAGTGGGATGCCCAGCTCTTCCATGATGGCGTTGAAGGAGAGGCACTGGGGAGGCAGAGGACAGAGGTCAGTTAACCGGCTCCCGTCCCGCTGCCCGAGGCATGTGCGACACCAGGACACGCCCGCCAGTGCCCACGCCTCCGCCAGCCCGGCTCCCGCCTCTCCCACGTGGGGAAACTGAGGCAGCAAGGCAGCGGGCGAACGCGGGGGTTTCATTCGAAGATGCAGTGACACAGACCACCCGGCGGCTCTCAGAGCGGACAACGTGCCCTGCCCGAGCTGAGAGGAGAGCTCAGCCCCTGCCCCTGAGGTGACCCAGGCACGGACCCTCGGGGGACGCCGGAGAGAGTGGGCAAAGCTTCGCTGCCCAAGGCTCTGCCTTTCCCCCATGAGCCTCACTCTGTTCCTAAAATACAATCCAATTCTTGGTGACTTTCCTTTCTGATCAAGAAAAAGAAGGAAAACACCATTTAAAATTGTATATTTTCTGCGGAAAACACACAGAGACCGGCCAGCAGCAGTGCAGGGGCGGAGGGCGGGATGGAAGCGAATGTGTGCGTGAGCGACACGGGGGCAGCGGTGATCGCGGACGCATGTGGGTGCAGAGGACTCGTGTCCGTGGGTTTCACCACGCCGTTCGCATGCACGGTGGGTGGAAGGCGGACAGACGGACAGGATCCCGGTCCTCTCTCCCAGCCACGAGGTCTCTGACACATTCCTGCCTGGAGGGATTTCATTAAGGGAGGATTGTTTTGTTGACATTACTCTTTGTTTTAAGAATATTTTTATTGATTTCAGAGAGAAAGGGAGAGGGAGAGAGACAGAAACATCAATGATGAGAGAGAATCATGGATCGGCTGCCTCCTGCACGCCCCACACTGGGGATCGGGCCCACAACCTGGGCCTGGGCCCTGACTGGGAATCAAACCCTGACCTCCTGGTTCATAGGTCAAAGCTCAACCCCTGAGCCACGCGGCCAGGCTGTTTTCATCGACATTACTCTTAAAACACCCTCTGAGAAGGTCAGAGTCTTGCTCCTATTCACAGACTCACAGTGTGGATCTGGCTGACGTCAAGTGGCAGCCGGCACCCAGCAAGCTCTCCGGGCGCGAGGCTGAAAGGAGGCTGTTCTGTGTGTGCAAAGCACAGTGTGCCCCCTGCACGTCCATGTGCGACGTGTGCTTTTGCAAAGCTGCACCCCATTCGGTTCCACAGAAGAGTTGATACTGGCAATGCCTGCCTCTGCTTTCTCGCCCCATCCTCTCCCACGGAGTGAATCCATGCAGCTGGCCAGGGAGCCAGAGAAGTGAGCGAGGGCACGGTGCTCAGAAGAGACTGCTCCCCGAGCAGCTCTGTCCTGTGAGTGGGTGTCCCTGGGACCGTGGCTGATGTGAGTGGGTGTCTCTGGGACCGTGGCTGGTGTGAGTGGGTGTCCCCGGGACCGTGGCTGGGGTGAGTGGGTGTCCCCGCGACCGTGGCTGATGTGAGTGGGTGTCCCTGGGACCGTGGCTTATGTGAGTGGGTGTCCCCATGACTGTGGCTGATGTGAGTGGGTGTCCCCGGGACCGTGGCTGGGGTGAGTGGGTGTCCCCGCGACCGTGGCTGATGTGAGTGGGTGTCCCTGGGACCGTGGCTGG
>NW_005355651.1:319562-321597 GCF_000412655.1 Myotis brandtii
GGGACCGTGGCTGATGTGAGTGGGTGTCCCCAGGATGGTGGCCGACCGAGCCCTGTGTCCAGGGTAGGGTGAACATCCGGCTTCCCTGTGACACCAGAGGCTCCGTTTCGTCTCGTGGTCACAGTCTGAACCTTTAAAATCTGAGCGTCTGGGAGTCTCTGTCCTATAATCCATCTGACGAGGGAAGAGGGTTGGAATGGAAAAGAGCGTTGTTACCGAGTCAGAATGGAAATGGGGCTCCCTGGGGTGTGGAATCGACAGGCATTAGGGAGAGGAAGGAGGGAGTGAGAGAAAGATGAAACCCATCCCACAGAATCAGCATTTTGTTGTCACACTTTGCACAGTTGAACGTCTGAATCTACTTTTTCAGGAAACAGCGGCTTAATTTTAAGGCATGAAGACAGGACTGAGGGAAGCGGGTGGGAGAGCAGATCCTGCAAACACGCCCCGCGGAGCCCCCGCCCTCAGGCCATTTCCACGAGCCGTGCCCTCGGTCTCCAGCGTTGAACAGAGCGCGTGAGCTCCGCTCTCCTGGGGACGGGGACGGGACAGGCAGTGACGGTCGCTTACGCTCCGCGGATACGAACATCGTGACACCGATTAGGAGGGGAATTCCACCGGGAGCGCCTTTCTTTCTAAACCGATTACAGTGTGAACGATGGTGTGTCCGCATGCTCTCCACCTTCTACATCCTGGACGGAGTGGTCCCCGACACGGAGCGGCCAGGTGGGTTTGCTTACACGGAGTCCGTGCAGCACACAGAAAGCCTCGCAGGCAGAGGAAATGAGCAGACGGAGAAACACGAATTCGCCAGAAGCTACGATGAGCACGCGGATGACGTCACAGCCAGCACAGCGGGCACGGGTGAGCCGCACAGCAAAGCGTGACACAGGCGTCCACCAACAGGACGCCTCGAGAGCGAGGTGAAGGTTAAACCAGGCCGGCTCCCGCTTTACGGAAAGACAGTCTCCCTAGGAGGCCCAGGACGGGGCTCAGGGCTCTCCCAGCCGCCTGGAGATTGGGGGCACGTTTTCCTGATGAAGCCTGTTATCCTCAAACACTAACAGCCCCCCCCCCCGCCCCCCGGATCAGGGAGCTGCAGGGGAGCTCCCGGGAAAGGGAAGTGAGATAGAGCGAGATTCGAGATTCGGCAGGAACGGCCACCACGTTGGCAGAGCCCGTTCAGAATTATTAAGGATTCGAAGGCGTGACAGCCGAGCGTCAAGCCAGCCCTGCAAGGAGCAGCTCACCTCCCCACATTCCAACAGCACCTTTGACCCCGCGGTGGCCCGTACACCGCGAGGCCGCAGCTTGTTCACTCTCGACTGTTTGTGAAGGAACCATCGTAACCACATCGTCCTCCCAGAGGCCTGTAAGCTCCCGGTGTGATTTCCATCAAAAATAACAATAATAGGAAACCATGGCTGACGGTTGAAACCAACCTTCATCCTAACTGCGATTTGGAAAATAGTGTCTGACACGTTTTATCGCCATTTGGGTGGTTCCTCGTGCTCCGGCCAAGGACATACACGGTGCGCTGTCCCTTCTGGTCAGACCTCGAGGGGTCCACGCTCAGGTTGGAGACACCGTGTTTGCATCTTTACATAAATCGCTTTGCATGGCCGCGTGGCTCAGCGTGGGCGCTGAGGGAGGTACTGCTTCCCTCCAGGACCTGCTTTATTCCGTCCTCACTCATCTGAGGGGCAGGTCTCCGCTGCAGAAGTGACGGAGCCTGCATTTCTTCCCTTCGCTCAGAGAAGCGCTCACTGGATGCCACCTGCAGGGCTGCCCTGTCCCCTCGTCCACGTCCACGTCCACGTCCACGGCAGAGGAAGGTCAGCAGCCCTGCCAGGGACTTTGCTCTAACCCAGCAATGGCGCTTCTGGGTATCGAAGTCCACAGACCGTTACAGAAAGGGGCGAGCGCCCCCCAGGTCCCCCAACTCACGACGGTAACCCAGACCGCACGCGCCCAGGCCCGGGAGCAGGGGCTCACCTGCTGGGCGTCGCTGCTCCCGCGGGACGTGTACAGGAAC
>NW_005355651.1:322624-324224 GCF_000412655.1 Myotis brandtii
TTCAAGCCTGTACTTCGAAGGCTGAGGTGAACCCTCGTCCACACTGTCTGTCCCTTTTATTTATTTTTTAAAATTTTTATTATATTTTAAAACCTATTTTTATTGATTTCAGAGAGGAAGGGAGAGGGAGAGAGAGAAACACCAATGATGAGAGAGAATCACTGATCGGCTGCCTCCTGCACGCCCCCCACTGGGGAGCAAGCCCACAACCTGGCATGTGCCCTTGACCAGATTCGAACCCGGGACCCCTCAGTCTGCAGGCCAACGCTCTAGCCACTGAGCCACACCAGCCGGGGCTGTTACTGTTTTTCTTTCTGCCCAGACTCCCTAAGGCCATCGTCCGCACTCAAAACCCAGCTGCAAAGGAGAGAGGAGTGTTTGGAGTTAGACTCTGGTTTCTCCATTGAGAGTGGATTCTTTGGTGAGAAAATGGCTCTGGGAGGTGAAATGAAAAGGTATCGACGGCTGCGCCCCGTCCACAGAAAAGGTCAGTGAACATCCCCGGAGCCTGGGAGCCAGTGACGTCCCCGCGAGGGTTCGAGGGTGAGAGCGACTCTACAGCGAGGCCGCCATGGTCACTGGTACATGCTGGCGCCAGTGGGCACACAGTGGGCACACAGTGGGTACACAGTGGGCACCCAGTGGGCACATAGTAGGTACACAGTGGGCACATAGTGGGCACACAGGGGGCACACAGTGGGCACACAGTGGGCACATAGTGGGCACACAGTGGGCACACAGTGGGCACTCAGTGGGCACTCAGTATTTGTTGAGTGGAGGAAGTGCTAACACCCTGACACCCAATTAGGGCAACAGAGTAGGCCCCACCCTCTACCACCAGTACCCTCTCAAACCCCACCCACCTCAGATCAGCTGCAGACCCTCTTCTTCACTCCCCTCCCTACCACATGTGGTAACAAGACCAAGGACATGGTGACCCTTTAACTCAGGGTCCCCCACACAGCTGGGATTTAGTAACTGTGAGCTCTGTGTTTACCAAGCACCTCAAACATACATGAGTTCCACACTTAACCCTCCTAACAGGCTTGGCAGCTAAATCTAAGCAATCACACCCATTTCACAGGTGAGGAAGGAGTAGCTCAGAGTGGCCTGCACAAAGCCACGTGGTTAGGGACAAGCTGGGCTCCAGACCTGGTCTTTCGGGCTCCAGACCTGGTCTTTCAGGCTCCAGAAGGCAGGAAAGATGGCCTCCTGTGACCAATGGAATCAGCAATCATGACACTCCAGGCACCTACTAATCCAGATCCCAAATAACCTTCAAGCTCCCTGTAGATCTGTGGAGCCCACCTGTGGCCACCCTCATCTGACTGGGCCCTCGTTTTCTGAAGTATGGAGTAATAACCGTGGCTTCCTCGTCACATACAAGCTGTCGGGCCTCAGTTTCCTCATCTGTAAAATGGACTCATTGGATTGTGGGAAGGATTGCATGAGTTAATCATATACATAAAGCAACTGGAAGAGTGCCTACTCAAAGAAAGCAGTGAGTAAGGTCATTATTACAGGGTTGTTAGAAGAATTTAGAGCAGTAATGGGAGCAGATGAAGCTCTTAGTACAACGCATGCTTCGTGGTAAATATTC
>NW_005355651.1:324350-327549 GCF_000412655.1 Myotis brandtii
CAGTGGGCACATAGTGGGCACACAGTGGGCACATAGTGGGTACACAGGGGGCACCCAGTGGTGGGTACACGGGCACCCAGTGGGCACATAGTGGGTACACAGTGGGCACCCAGTGGGCACACGCCGGGCACCTGGTAAATGCTGCTGACACCCCGCTGCCCTCAGGCTGTGCAATGCCCTGAACCTTCCACGGGGCAGGGTCAGGCCGTGGTTGAAGTCGCCTCTAAGGGAGGCAGTTTCCCGTCTCCTGTGACCTGCTTGACCCGGCTGCTTCCTTCTCTTGAAGTTACCGTTTAGATCCCTCAGGAGGCCCTTCCCAGAGCGTCTGTCCTGAGTCTTCAAGGAGCCAAGTCCTCACTGCTGTGCTGCGGCCACGCTGACCGTGCCCACCTGTGGCCATTAGAAGGCGTCTGGCCTCCAGGGGCTGGCTCAGGGCAGGACCAGAGTGAGTAGAGAATTTTTATTTATTTTTTGTTACTCCTCCCCTGAGGATATGTTCCCATTGATTTTCAGGGAGCATGGATGGGAGAGGTGGGGAGACAGAGAGAAACATCGATGTGAGAGAGACACATCGATTGGCTGCCTCCTGCATGCGCCCTGGTCAGGGCCTGGGCCGGGGAGGAGCCTGCAACCAAGGTACCTGCCCTTGACCAGATCGAACCTGGGATCTTTCAGTCCACAGGCCGACACTATCCACGAGCCAAACAGCCAGGGCGAGAATTTATTTTATAATATTTTTAAAACTGATTTCAGAGAGGAAAGGAGAGGGAGAGAGAGAGAAACATCCATGACGAGAGAGAATCATGGACCAGCTGCCTCCTGCACGCCCCCCACTGGAGATCGAGCCCACATCCCAGGCCTGTGCCCTGCCCGCAAGTTTTAAGGTAGAAAAAATACATAGGCACATATAGGAACTGGAAAATAATGCCAAGGAAATTAACCAGAAGATGTTCTTGTTAAGACCTTTGGGGTAAAATAATAGAAACCTACAGGCTCAACCGGATACTAGAACTCGAAAGGAGTAGTGACTTCAAAGTTTACTCGGTTACGTATCTGGGATTGCAGACTCAGAACAGGCCTCTGACCTATGGGGGCCTTTGCCTCAGTGGTCAGTCCACTCAGGCCTTGGAGCCCTGGAAGGTGGAGCAGATTTCCCGAGCCCACACCCCACCGCGCTCCCCGCCACGCTCTCAGCTACGCTCCCCACTACGCTTCACCACGCTCCCCGCCACGCTCCCCCCACTCTCCCTGCCACACTCCCAGCTACACTCCCCACCACGCTCCCAGCCGCACTCCCAGCTACACTCCCACCCACACTCCCCACCACACTCCCAGCCACTCTCCCTGCCATGCCCCACGGTGCCCGCGCCCTCCTCAGCCTCGGCTGACGCTCTGCCTCTTACCCATCGGGGTCCCCACGCCGTAGCCCTTGGAGTCGATGAGGCCCCCGATCTGCGTGAGGCTGCAGTTCCTCTGGGTCACGTACTCGATGCTGGTCGACTCCATGAGCAGCGCGTAGTCGGCGGTGAGCACGCGCTGGATGCCGTCCTCGCTGCTCCTCACCAGGGCCGTCTGCTGCCTGCTGCCCATGAAGGCCCACATCTTCTCGTAGGTGGAGATCCTGGACTTCTGCAGGGACAGGGAGGGGCTGAGAACATGGTCCCAAGGCCGTGCAGAGCCGGTGGTTCAAACAGTGCAGGGGAGACCTTCGCCCTCGGGAGGGAAACCGCGTGCAGGTCCTGGGCCTGCAGGTGGGTCGCCAAGAACCCGGCTCCCTGCCGGCCCCGGTGGGAGGTGCGGAGCGGCTGCTTGGTCATCCGTGCTTCTGTGGGTCTCCTGCAGACCGATCCCGTGAACCAGGAGGTCACGGTTCGATTCCTGGCCAGGGCACAGGCCCGGGTTGAGGGCTCGATCCCCAGTGTGGGGCGTGCAGGAGGCCACTGATCCATGATTCTCTCTCATCATGGATGTTTCTCTCTCTCCCTCTCCCTTCCTTTCTTTCTAAAAATCAATAAACGCATATTAAAAAAATAAAGAGTCCGGTAATTAATTAAAGGTGTGACTCGGAGGAAGAGGTGGCCCTGGTGTTGGGAGAACTTCCTTTAACGTTGTTGAAATGCCCTCCCCTCGTCCTTCCTGCTGATCCGCGGGTGACGGTCCCCCCTGACCCAACAGCTGTCGGATCAGCCACAGCATCAGGACGGCCGTCTCCGCGCTGGGCCTGAGGGTGTCGGGCTCAAGGGGCGTCACCCCTGAGCGACAGGGCCTTCGTCGAGCTTGTCTTCGTGGACGACGTCGGCCGGACCCGGCTGCCTCTCCACAGCCCGTGGGCTCGCGTGGCACTGAGGTTACGATTCTCCCGGTTCTTGTGTGTGAGCACGGCCCCTGGGGACCAGGGTGGTTGTTCCAAGAGCAAACGGCCCCCCCCCCAGGGGACAGCGAGGCCCCTGGTCTCAGACCCCGCCCGGCCCCTCCCCGAGTCACGCGGGAGAGTGGGAGTCGCGGGAGCCGTATTACAAAAAGCACAACTAAAGTTTGATTTTTTTTCATGTGGAAAATACGATATCGCAGATCTGCACTCCCAGGGCGCCCTGCCTGCAAGAACAGCGAGTTCACGGGGAAAAGTCGGTGGTTTTGATGGAAACTTTAGCGAGTGTTTCCCTGCCCCGTTTTTCAAGGAGAAACTTCGTTAAGAGCATCGAGGGCCAGTGGGGGGGTCAGTGGGTTTCTTTGCTCCTGGGTTTTGGTAATTTCTATCGTCCTCCCCTCCTGGCACCTGCCTGCGTTTTATTTATTTGCTTTTTAAAGCTGTAAAACCATGTGGAATCGAGAAAACAAAGAGACAAGCTTTTGCCAAAGGGAGATACACACAGGGGTCCCCCGGACGCATACACACACTCGGAGTAATTACAGAGGCAGCGTTTTATCGAAGCACATTTCATCCAGCCCATCCACGGTTCTCTCATCACCGGTGGCTCCCTCTCCCTCTCCCTCTCCTTTCCTCCCTGAAATCAATAAAAATATATTTAAAAATACACTTCACTGTCAATATCGAGCTGCCCGCTGGTCAAGTGTGTATACATCTTGGGGGGACAGCCTGCGTGTGTGTTTTCCTGGGAACAGAAGCCCCTGCTCCCCGTGTGGGACAGGAAATGCCGCTTGTCAGGCGTTCCTGTGCCTGAGGGGGGGCCAGGCGGGG
>NW_005355651.1:327625-328230 GCF_000412655.1 Myotis brandtii
CCAGCAGCTGGGGGAGGGGGGTGGTGGTGACAGAGAGAGAAGGGGGAGCATCGCTGATGTGGAGTCAGGTCCGCTGGGCCCCCTGCCGTGGCTGCGTCACTCAGGGATTCAGGGTGCGGGGTCGGGGGGAGACCCTGGGACACGCGTTTAGGACCCGGAGCGGGGACCCCGACGCTGTCTGACAGCGCACCTCCCTCCAGGGGAAACTAAATCGGGTTCAGCTCTTGCTCTTTTTTTGCAAATAAATTCCTTCTTGATACACAGGGTTGCTGGGCTGCAAGCGAACTTGTGAATCGAGGGACTTGCCACAGTGTCTCCTCCTGCCTGGACTCCCTGTGTCCCCGTTCGAGGTCGGAATGTGTCCCCCACATTCACACGTGAAAACTCCAACTCCCAGGGCGGGGGGGCATCAGGAGGCCAGGCCTGGGGAGGTGCTCACGGCCCGAGCGGAACCACTGCCCTGATGGCCAAGGGACCACGGACGTCGCTGTATGTCCCCCGGGGGGCACATGGTCACCCACATTCTTATTCTCCAAAAGAATTGCCCAGCATCTCGCTCCCAGGGAGGCTCTCTCAGCCACACCCCCGCCCCACCGCCCGCCCGG
>NW_005355651.1:328281-331301 GCF_000412655.1 Myotis brandtii
AGCCTCTCACCTTGAAGAAGGCCACGGTGGAGCCGTCCCGGACGGCGCCGTACTCGATCCTGGTTTGCTTGGCCAGGTCGTCGGCCGAGCCGATGGGGGCCTCCATTCTCTCCACGGTCAGGAAGGCGGCCAGGTTGGCCGTGTAGGACGAGAGGACGACGAGGGCGAAGCACCACCAGCTGCCGGCGAGGATCCTGGTGGACAGCGCCTTGGGCACCAGCTCGGACCCTGGGCACCAGAGTGGGCGTCACAGCGTCAGGAGGAGGGAGGCGGGCTGGGCGGGTCGAGGGCTTAATGCGTTTTGTGGCATAAACGTCGTGAATTCATCAAGCACTTACCCTCACGTGTAGCTACAATTGATGCATTTTTTTTTTAAAGAAAATGGAGTGAAATCTAAGGAATCTTTTATCACAAAGCAGTGCTGCCGCCTGAAGTGTGATTTGCTGGCATCTGACGCATGAAGTGGTTTCCCCCGAGATAATCTGCCGCGACCATGCGCGGGGCGAGTGCAGGGCTTTGTTTTGGTTGAAAAGTCAACCCCTGACCTGGCTCCGGCTGCTCTAACAGACATGTCGTTGCGTGAAATAACACGTTCTAGGCCTCTTACAGCCACGAACGCTCCGAAATGCCAGCGGGTTTCCTTTTCAGGTTAAAGAGCTCGAGAACCTTTCGGAAGAGCGAGGTGCCAGGCCGCTGATCTGAGCGTGAACGAAACCTGGGGTTTTACGATCGAGTCAGAGAAGGGGCAGCCGGACCGGAGGGGAGAGGAAGCGCGTTTCATTGTCGGATGTTACTGTTCAAGTTGAAATTACTTTTCCTGATGGAGAGACTTATTTGCCTGAAAAGAATATATTCACTGAAAAGCATAATTTTCATCCTTGAATTAAATGCCATTTCTTAATTACACTTCAAAGACTGGCTGTTTCTCGGTGAAAGGGGCCCTTCCCCGTGAAAACATACATTTTAGAGTCACCGGGGGCTCCTCGTTGTCTGTGAGTAACACAGAGGCACCGGGTGTTCACCCAGAATGCCTTGCTCTCCCAAGACAGGGCGTGGGGACTGAGTTCGCTTACAAAGAGGACAAACATCTATGGAAATTCAGTGGCTGAGCATCGACCTGTGAAGCAGGAGGTCAGGGTTCGATCCCCGGTCAGGGCACAGGCCCGGGTTTCGGGCTCGAGCCCCAGTGTGGGACGGACGGACTGACAGCCACCAGCACCACACACCCGTCCGCGGGGCCCGTGTCGCCGGATGCTCTCAGCTTCTCGGAGAACAGGCAGCGTCTGGGGGCTGATGGTCATGGACCCGGGGTTTCGGGGAGCGGCAGACACTGCGCCCGCGTTTGCTGTGGGTGATGGTGGACTCCCAGGGAGAGCAGGCGGGAGGCGTGGGGGGCGGACGCTCTTGTAGGACAGAGGCGATCACGGGCATGTGTGCGCTGTGAGCCCGTCTGTATGGTCCATCCGATCCCGCAGGGCTCACCCCAGCACCGGCTCCTGGATGGGTTCTGGCCGACCCACTTGCCTACAGTTCACCGTCGGTTCTGCGCTTAGCGTTTCCTCCAAAACCCAGAGTCATCGTGTGCGCGCGCGCGCGCGTGCGACCATTTAAGCCCCGAGTTGAAGCGTCCCAGAGGGTTAGCCTAAGGCAGGCAGAGCCTCTGGGTTGGAGAATCCTCCCGCTGTGTGCGCGTCTCCACGCCTGGCAGTCGGCGCCGGAGAGAGGAGCCGGGAGCTGAGCTTGTAAGCTACACGCGTGTGGCCCTCGCGTCTCTCCTCGGGCACAGGCACTGCTCCCCTGGCCAGCAGCTCCGCTCAGTCAGCAGGTGGAGGTGGGCAGAGGCCCTGTGTTCCCCCTCCCTGACCCCCATCGTCACCTCCAGGCGTTATTCTCGTTCAGTGAAATAAGCGAACGCTTCCCGCCTGCGTTCCCTCCCTGTGTTTTTCTGTCTGGACCTGGGGCTGATAGTCCTCAGATTTGTAATCGTTTCCAGGACGTCGCCCCCCGGGACCTGGTGGAGCAGCTGCTGCTGTTGCTTGTGCCTGGTGGTTTGATGGGGTTTCTGTGCCCGGGGGTGGAGGGTGGGGGGTGGTGGGCCTCCTGCTTCGTATCTTTGCACTTAATTGACTTCCCAGCCCCGTGGCCGTGGGACAGGATGTTCGCTCTCCAGTGGGTTATCATTAAAATACCATTTCTTCCGTAAGGGTCGCCGTGGGAGTAACCGGGAGTTAATAAAGATGCTTTCTCAGCTTAGAGGTGGAGGTCTCCGGCTGCAAACGCACCCTCATGCTGTCTGGATGTGTTTATAGGGATCAGGCTTCACGTCCGTGACTTGCGTAACTGTGTGTAACTGTGTGACAACGGCTGACGTGCAATAAAATAGTATAAACTCACGTCGGTGACACTTAAAGTTCGCTGTGATACTTTGGGATAAAAAGTCTGGGAATTAAAAGCCATCGGTAGGAAACCACTCAGACTGAACCTAAACCCAGGAGGCGGCCAGGATGGCAATTTCTCCACATTCCATCGTGTCTGTTACTTTCACGCAATTTTGGGACGTTCACGGCGTCCACGTTCTCTGAGACCCTCGGCCGGGGCCTCCCTCCCGGGAGACGGAGTGTGAGCTCAGAGCCCGAGAGGACGGCGCTGGGAAAACAGCACCGGTCAGGGCAGCGTCCGTGGGAGGTGGGATGAGGGTGGGACGAGCGACGGCACCGCTGACCCCTCAGGCCTGTGACACGGACGCCACAGCCAGTCCCGCCCGACTCTCTGCGGGAAAGAGAGCGTCTGGGCGTCACAGTCAAAGGAAACGCATCGGACGGTTTCCGATCGGGGGCAGCGCCAGGCTCCTGCCCACGAGGGAGGGCGCGGTGGTCCAGTTGCTTCCCAAGAGGGCAGGGCCCCTCCTTTCCTACAGCGTTGGGGACGTCCAACTCCAGCCATAGACATGCACGTCCGTCACAACCACAGGGAGCCAGCCTCCTTCCAGGGCTTAGACCCCCCCCCCCCCACACAAACCA
>NW_005355651.1:332481-333336 GCF_000412655.1 Myotis brandtii
GGGCGCGGTGGTCGGCATGGAGGGAGCCGCCTGGCACGGTGCCACACGGGACGGATGGACCGACAGCCGCCAGCACCACACCCATCCGTGGGCCCGTGTCACCGGATGCTCTCAGCTTCTCAGAGAACAGCCGGCGTCTGGGGGGCTGATGGTCATGGACCCGGGGTCGCGGGGAGCGGCAGACACTGCGCCCGCGTTTGCTGTGGGTGATGGTGGACTCCACGGGAGAGCAGGCGGGAGGCGTGGGCGGCGGACGCTCTTGTGTGGGCTGTATCTGTTTATGGGTAGTCATGGAAACAGTCACACCCTTAACCGGAGAGGCAACGTTTAAACTTTCTGCACCCACCCCCCACCTCAGAGGGGTCCTTAGTCCCGGCTCCCATGGTGTGTGGGGCTCAGAACCTCCTCCTCTGCTGTTTCTAATGTAACTGTATCTAATGTAACTGTTTCTATTGTAACTGTTTCTAATGTAACTGTTGCTAATGTAACTGTTTCTAATATGACTGTTTCTATTGTGACTGTTTCTATTGTAACTGTTTCTATTGTAACTGTTTGCAATGTAACTGTTGCTATTGTAATTATTGCTAATGTGACTGTTGCTAATGTAACTGTTGCTAATATGACTGTTTCTATTGTAACTGTTGCTAATGTAACTGTTGCTAATATAATTGTTGCTAATGTAACTGTTTCTATTGTAACTGTTGCTAATGTAACTGTTGCTAATGTAACTGTTTCTATTGTAACTGTTGCTCATGTAACTTTCTATTGTAACTGTTGCTAATGTAACTGTTGCTCATGTAACTGTTTCTATTGTAACTGTTTCTATTGTAACTGTTGCTAATGTAACTGTTTCTA
>NW_005355651.1:333825-334448 GCF_000412655.1 Myotis brandtii
TCAGGGCACAGGCCCGGGTTGCAGGCTGGATCCCCAGGGTGGGGTGTGCAGGAGGCAGCTGATCAATGATTCTCTCTCATCATTGATGTTTCTCTCTCTCCCTCTCCCATCCTTTCTTAAATCAATAAAAATATTTTAAAAACTTTATTTAAAGAAAGGTTCACTCATCCCAAGAATTTACCCCACTGAGTAGCGAAGCTACCACACACCTGGTCGCACCAACTACAATGTGAAGGCGCCGCGTGTGTGGGAGGAGGACCAGGGACCTGCCTCCCGGGCGTCCGTGGACAGAAGCTTAAAAGGGACCCACGTGGTCTAGCGAGTTTAGGGCACCCGAGGGGCTGCGAGGTGGAACTCAAGTAGCCAGCAATAGGCAGGTCTGGGTCTGGGCTGTATTACCTGTTTGTGGGTAGTCATGGAAACAGTCACACCCTTAACCGGAGAGGCAACGTTTAAACTTTCTGCACCCACCCCCCAACCTTGGAGGGGTCCTTAGTCCCGGCTCCCACGGTGTGTGGGGCTCAGAACCTCCTCCTCTGCTGTTGCTAATGTAACTGTTTCTAATGTAAGTGTTGCTAATGTAACTGTTGCTATGGTAACTGTTGCTAATGTAACTGTTTCTA
>NW_005355651.1:336198-340839 GCF_000412655.1 Myotis brandtii
CCCCACACTGGGGATCGAGCTCGCAACCCGGGCCTGTGCCCTGACTGGGAATTGAACCCTGACCTCCTGGCTCCTAGGTCGACGCTCAGCCCCTGAGCCCCGCCGGCCGGCCTAGGAGGAAGAACTGCTGGGTTTGTGCAATCACCTTGGCATTACAGCCAAAGGTTTTCTTGATTTTTTTTTTGGCCAGATACCAACTTAAAAAAAAAAAGTTTATATTTAAGAAGGACAAACATATCATAAAATATAAGCAGGCGTTACATCTGGATTGTTGATCTATTTAAATTGTGTGTTCATGATAGTAGACATGATTTCTCAGGTTAAATATTTCTCAAAAAATAGTAAGAAAAAATGTCAACCACAAAACCAAAACCCCGACGTGCCCCCCGGTGCCAGCCAGGGTGACGGGGGCTGGTGTCGTTCCCTTTAGCTTGTGCACTGATGTGTGACATCACACACGCAGCTCAGCTCGGCCAGTGCCCCGTAAGCCGCTCTCCAGGAGCGCGCTAGCCTAAAAGCAGCGACCAGCCTCATCCTTCCTCTTTAGAAGGACGTAGATTTATTCAAAACCACACCACACGCCTCCCTGGAGAGGGCGACGAGGATGCGATTCACTGTGTCGTTCTCTGTCACTAACTGAACGCAAACGGCTGAGGAGCTGACAGGAGCCATCTCACCCCTGAGCCTCCAGGGGCGGAGCCACCGCGTTCGGGCCTCAGCCGCTCCTGGGGAGAAGCAGGGCTGGGGTCAGGGGTGGGGTCAGGGCTGTGGAGAAGGGGACACAGCCGAGAGCAGACACCGGACAGGACACCTGCCAGGGCGGGGGCCACCCCCTGGGTCCAGCACCCACTGTCTAAGTCTGCACTGATGCCCACACCTCACTCCCAAGACCAGAGAGGAGACAGCGATGAGTGTGAGCAGGAGACAGACAGTGATGAGTGTGAGCAGGAGACAGAGATGATTGTGACCAGGAGACAGACAGTGATGAGTGTGAGCAGGAGAGAGATAAGCACAGGAGAGCTGGTGTGCAATGGGCTGTCCGTGAGCGGAACTGTTGGGTGATGGTATCCACTGGGGGAGGAGGCTGCTTTCTTAATAGAAATAGAACGAAGTTGGAAAACGTGGGGACCTGGGTCACCAAGAGCTTATAGAGAAACGGGGAAAACAACTACATTTTCCACCATCTTGACATGATCTGATGACAAAAACCAGGCAATGTGAGGCGGGTGAAGGTCTAGCGTGACAGGGCACCTGCCCGTGTGCCCGGGAATCCTGCTGACGGATCTCCTCCCACCAGCTGGACACGTCCCGGGACCAATAAACGACTTCCTCACGCCGTGGGCGTCGCCTCCAGGACAGAGCGGAGCCGCGGGGAGTGGACTCACCTCTCTGCTGCGTGGATGCCCGACCGTCCCTGCGTCCCCGACAGCCTGGGGCCCGGGGAAGAGCCAGCGCGAGATTTCTCGTTCATCGTTGGAGGCACACGGCCTAGGAACCAGGAGGCCAGGGTTCGATTCCCGGTCAGGGCACAGGCCCGGGTTGCGGGTTCGATCCCCAGTGGGGGGTGTGCAGGAGGCAGCTGATTAATGACTCTCACTCATCATTGATGTTTCTATCTCTCTCTGAGATCAATAAAAACATATTTAAAACAAAAACAAAACTTGATATCCCAAACATCTCTAATTACTCACGGCGTGGCCGCTCAGCCTGGTGGTGGGCGCTGCCCAGGTATTATGGGATGTTTAGCAGCATCTCTGGACCCCACCCACCAGGGGCCAGTCCCACCTGCACCCCCGTTGTGACAACCAGAAAATGTTTCCAGAACATTGTCAGCTGTTTCTCTGGGAGACAAAACCTCTCCCCGCCGAGAACCAATGATTTACCGTATTCTATAAAATAAAAGGCTAATATGCAAACCGATGGAACGGCAGAACAACCGATCCCTATGATGCACACTGACCACCAGGGGGCAGACGCTCAATGCAGGAGCTGCCCCCTGGTGGTCAGTGCGCTCCCACTGCTCAGCCAGAAGCCGGGCTCACAGCTGGTGAGCGCAGCAGCGATGGCGGGACCCTCTCCTGCCTCCACGGCAGTGTAAAGGATGTCTGACTGCTGGCTTAGGCCCGCTCCCTGCCTAAGCTGTCAGTCGGACATCCCCCGAGGGCTCCTGGACTGTGAGAGGGCGCAGGTCGGGCTGAGGGACCCCTCGAGTGCACAAATTTCGTGCACCGGGCCTCTAGTTAAACCATAAATATTACTATATATGACTATATATTTTGTCAACATGTGATCTTCTGAGGTAAGACCTATGGGAGGAGAGCTTTGGTCACTATTTAAAAGTAGTTTAATATTTGGCCGAAATGTGGGAACCAGTCTGGGTTTGGGAAGGGCATGCTGTGATAGGCGTGGAGAAAAGATTCATTTCCTGTTGGGGGTGTAAAGACCCCTCGTCAGGGTGACTGTCTGCTTCGTGGATCTCAGACCTTGCCCGCCTGGGCGAGTTTCCCAACCTTCTCTGTCATTACTCCAGGGGAAGAGCCCCTGGCAGTCATCAAACCCTGCCGTGCACAGCGCAGAGACGATTTGGGGGGTGGGGGCGGGAAGGGGGCAGGAACTGATTAGGGAGCGTGAAGAAACCTTCTCTTACACATTCGGGGTGGGGGCGGGAAGGGGGCAGGAACTGATTAGGGAACTAGTCCACCGGCTTCTGCTGGAAGATGGGAGGGATGGGAAGCGAGTGGGAGACAGAAAGCAGTTGTTTTGCACGGTTTCTCCAGGGACAGCAGCTGCCGACGTAGCGGGAAGAGGAAGTCGCTGTTTTAAATTCAGCACCGAAGGTGTTTAGGAAACATAATCCTAGAGGCTCAGGCCCGTGAGGAACTGTGCGGAGCAGAACAGCTGGGTACAGGGTTGTCTCAGGACACAGGTTCCCCAGTCATCAGCAACAGCACGCACCTCAGGCCTCCAGATCTGGCTGTGTCATGCTTCCTCCCCGAGTTATTTCCAGGATTCTCTCATCTCTAATGTTTTTGTAAAAGTGAATTTTACAAACATTTGAAAGGATTTGTCTTTATTCCTGAGGCTGTCATGGTCTGGTTTTATTCCCGTGTTTCTATTGGCTACAACAGCTCCTCGCTAACTTCTCTCTGCCTTGCCTACCGGACTATCCCAGGGTTCAAGTCTATGGGCAGGAAAAACGCTCCTGTTGAGACATTTTCGATTTATCGGCTGAGCCACTGCTTTGGTTGTAACGGAATCCCAGGGAGATGTGAGCATAACTATCTTGCCTGAAATACTGATAACATTAGATGGATATAAAGTTATTTTCTTACCGTCTTTTAAAAAATTTTTAGTTGTGTACATGAAGTTTAATAAGAAGTAAAATAATCATGTAGACTTTATAAACTTAAAAAACACTGCAAAATAATTTGCTCAAAGAATAAAAAGACAAGCCACACCCTGGGAGAAAATCTTTGCAAAACACGGATCTGATACAAGATTTCTGCTCGAAAGACACACAGGATATAAAACAACAACCCCAATAAACAGGCAAAGATCCGCACACCTGGCCAAGGTGCGTGCGGACCCGAAGGGTTCTAGGGAACCACCCCTTGGTGACTGACCAGCACCCCTAACGGAGCAGGTCATGGTGGATACTCCCCCCCCCCCAGCACATGACTTCTTCTTTTCCTTTAATTTTACTTCTTTATTGTTGAAAGTATTACATATGTCTCCCTTTTCTCCCACTGACCTCTCTCCAGCTGCTCCCAACCCCCAGCACGTGCCCTCACCCCCTAGTGTCTGTGTCCATTGGTTATGGTCATACGCACGCATACAAGTCCTTTAGTTGATCTCTTACCGCCCCCCCCGCCGCCCCTCCCCTGCCTTCCTTCCCTCTGAGGTTTGACTGGCGCCGCGGGGCTTGCGGTAGAGGATGCCGATGCCCAGGGTCATGAAGGGCTTGGAGAAGTCGATGACCGTCTCGCGCACGTAGGTGATGGTGAGCGGGGCCACGGCCAGGTCCGCCCTCTGCAATGCAAGTCCCGGTCACCGTCCTGGGCCCAGCCTCCGGGCAGGTGCCCGGCCTCCCCCGGGCCACTGACCCTCATTCCATGACCACCAGCTCTGTGATACCACGGGATGGCTCATGCCAGCGGTTCTCAACCTGTGGGTCGCGACCCTTCCGTTCATCAAACCGTGGTCCATCTACACAGTGGAATCCTACGCTGCGGTGGAAAAGGAAGAACTCCTACCCTTTGCAACAGCATGGATGGTCCCGGGAGCATGATGCTGAGCCAATAAGCCGGTCGGAGAAGGGTACGTGGCACAGGCTCTCGCTCACCCGTGGGAGCTCATGAACGGCCCGTAACTCCGTTAGCAAATGGCTTATCTTTGCCGTCAGCACCCTCTGCCCTTGTGTCTGCCTCTGCATGAGCAGACCTCTTGTCTTTTAAAAGGCCCTTCACAGAGCATCGAAGGCGTTCGTTTACAGAGTGGCTTTGATGAGGGAGAACCTGACAGAACAGAACACGAGGCAGAAACGGAAAAGCCCCTGAAACACCCCTTTGATGTCCCTCACGTGTCCAGCCCTGGAGCCCACAGGCCACCGAAGCCCACCCAGGCGGCGGCGGCGGCGGCGGC
>NW_005355651.1:341293-344312 GCF_000412655.1 Myotis brandtii
ACAATCAGAAAACACATATATAATTACATATTGTTTACAGTAGCAAAATTACAGTTATGAAGTAGCAACGAAAATAACTTTATGGTTGGGGGTCACCACCACATGAGGAACTGTATTAAAGGGCCGAGGCATGAGGAAGGTTGAGAACCACTGGTTCACGCGGTTGTGATTATGAAAGAGTATTCTTTTAGGGAACAGAAACCAGAAGGTAGGATGTACCCACAGGCAGACAGGCAGACAGACTCAGACACACGTACGTTCTGGAACTGAATGAACAGAAAAGCTGCAGAATGATGTCTTTAAAAAGAGCATGTGTCTGGCCGGTGCGGTTCAGTGATTGAACATCAGCCTATGAACCAGGAGGTCACAGGCCCGAGTTGCGAGCTCGACCCCCAGGAGGGGGCGTGCAGGAGGCAGCCAATGGATGAGTCTCTCTCATCATCGATGTTTCTCTCTCTCTGTCTCCCTCTCCCTTCCTCTCATGATAAAAGAGTGACCTGCTTCTTCTGACCCCGACTCAGCGTCTCCCTCCTTTCACTTCTCACTGCGCTTCCCGGCGTCGGCACCGAGGGGCAGGGGGGCTTACGTGGTCCATCAGCTCCCGGACCATCCCGTTCCACTCGCCCTGGTCGTCCTGGGCTCCGTATCTGCCGTCGGGGACGAGTCTGACATCGTAAATGAAGCCCAGCATGGCGGACAGCTCCTTCAGAAGGTCCAGGCAGTACCCTTCGAACCTGTCGTTTCCGAACAGGGGCTTGTCCGACTTCCTGTACATCACGTAGGGCTCCTCCTGCAGAACAGACCGGGCGGGGCGGGGTCACAGGAGGCAGAGCCCCGCCAGCGCCATCCCCGCTGGCAGCCAGAGTCTCACAGTGACTTGGAGACAGGGCGGCCGGCACCCACCACCCACCTCCCGCCTCCACTGAGCCTGCTCCCCGTACTCTCCCCTATTATGTCTCTCCCTCGGCTCTTTATTTATTTTATTTTTATAGATACCTTTATTATTTCAGAGAGGAAGGGAGAGGGGGAGGGAGAGAGAAACATCGATGATGAGAGGGAATCACGGATCGGCTGCCTCCTGCACGCCCCCCACAGGGGATGGAGCCTGCAACCCAGGAACGTGCCCTGACCCGGAACCGAACCCTGACCTCCTGGCTCACAGGCCGACGCTCAGCCACTGAGCCACATGGCCGGGCGCCCTCCTCTCTCTTTACGTGACTTTTGAGTCAAAGGTGTGAGGGGACCTGAGTGGTCACGTCCCCTGGGGTCGGGCAGGGGCCGTGGGGGCAGACTGGACCCACACCCGGCTTCCTGGCTTTCATCTAAGAGCTGCCCTGCCCACGGGTGAGTGTGAATCGGCTGAGAAATCTCTGCTTCAAACGTCCTGGCTGTTCTGACTCCTTCTCTCTCGGCTCAGTTCCACCTCAGGGCCTCTCCCCCCTCCTCTGGGTATTTGCTTGGCTTCCTTCAGGGCATCTCACAGCCTTTCTGTCTTTTTAAATCATCAGCTTCGTCAGCCGATGGATGAGTCTCTCTCATCATTGATGTTTCTCTCTCTCTGTCTCCCTCTCCCTTCCTCTCTGAAATCAATAAAAATATATTTAAGAAAAAATAAAAATACAAAGAGCATGCGAGAAAGGCACAGAATGAGCAGCTTGGGCCTGAGATCCGTTGACAAGACGAGGTGTGACTCTGAGCTGCGAACGTCAGAACTCTTAACTGAATGTAAGAATCACCAGGTTTGCTCTCCAGGCGAAGGGCAGCCCAGACACTCCGCCTTCCATCCTCATCCTCGCCTGCCTCCAACGAAGCAAACACTATTCCCAGGTTTTCTCCTACTTTTACTTTTAAAACCATCCTATCTAATAATAGACAAACATGGTAATTGATTGTACCTTCGCTACGCCTTAAGCCACGCCCATCAGCCAATCAGAGCGACTATATGCAAATTAACCCAACCAAGATGGCAGCCGGCAGCCACGGAGCTCCACCTCCCGCCTCCACTGAGCCTGCTCCCCGTACTCTCCCCTATTATGTCTCTCCCTCGGCTCTTTATTTATTTTATTTTTATAGATACCTTTATTATTTCAGAGAGGAAGGGAGAGGGGGAGGGAGAGAGAAACATCGATGATGAGAGGGAATCACGGATCGGCTGCCTCCTGCACGCCCCCCACAGGGGATGGAGCCTGCAACCCAGGAACGTGCCCTGACCCGGAACCGAACCCTGACCTCCTGGCTCACAGGCCGACGCTCAGCCACTGAGCCACATGGCCGGGCGCCCTCCTCTCTCTTTACGTGACTTTTGAGTCAAAGGTGTGAGGGGACCTGAGTGGTCACGTCCCCTGGGGTCGGGCAGGGGCCGTGGGGGCAGACTGGACCCACACCCGGCTTCCTGGCTTTCATCTAAGAGCTGCCCTGCCCACGGGTGAGTGTGAATCGGCTGAGAAATCTCTGCTTCAAACGTCCTGGCTGTTCTGACTCCTTCTCTCTCGGCTCAGTTCCACCTCAGGGCCTCTCCCCCCTCCTCTGGGTATTTGCTTGGCTTCCTTCAGGGCATCTCACAGCCTTTCTGTCTTTTTAAATCATCAGCTTCGTTTTCTTCATCGACTCACCTGAAATCTCACACCTGCCAATCCCATGCTTCAACGACAAAGCCCCTCTCTGAATAATGGGCCGTTTCTTAATGATTGAAACCTGAATTCTCACTTGGCTGATCAAAGTGTCATTTTATTTCATAAATGTCTATTAGTTCCTATTAGTTCCTCTGCTACCGGCATGTCCCGTTATTTATTTTAAGCATATTATTTCCCAGCTGCGTGGGCCCCACTGAGGTTCACCCTCGAACCCTGACAGGCACAGAGCTCTGTGTCCGGAGGCAGCGGAGAGAAAAGTCGCAGCCACAGCGAGACTGTCCGCTCCATTTTGGACGAACAAGCCTCATGAGTCAGTGGCTTCAGAAATAAACAGCCCGACACGAGGGACTGGATCCAACAAGCAGGAGGTGACGATTCTAGACGTG
>NW_005355651.1:344964-345511 GCF_000412655.1 Myotis brandtii
GGAGCCAGTGGAGGACAGATTTCTGACAAAACCAGAGGCAGGGAAACTGCACTTACGTGGCTTCCCCTCCCCTGGCATCTGGTCACAGTCTCGCTGGTTGAACCCAATTGGCAGCCAGAGAGCCCGGCCCACTGGGTGGCGGGGGGCGGGCGGGGCAGCTGGTAGTTCCTCCCACACAGGGACCCACTGTGCCCTCAGTGTCGCCGTCAAAACGAGACATCTGGGCCGGCCAGGTGGCTCAGTGGTTGAGCTCCGACCTGTGAACCAGGAGGTCCAGGTTCGATCCGGTCAGGGCACAGGCCCGGGGTGCGGGCTCCATCCCCGGTGGGGGGCGGGCAGGAGGCGGGATCCCTGACTCTCATCACCGATGCTTCTCTCTCCTCTCCCCTCCCTTCCTCTCTGACATCAATAAAATACATTAACAAACAGACAAACCCTAGATCTGCAGGCAGAGCTGCTAGCATGGTGGACACAGGGAGCCCCTGGAGGTGGGGGTCTGGGTGAGGCCCGCATGAACACAGGGAGCCCCTGGAGGAGGGGGTCTGGG
>NW_005355651.1:346206-349613 GCF_000412655.1 Myotis brandtii
GACCCGGCCCCGAGCTCCGTCCGCAGCAGCACAGGCGCCTCGGGAGCTGCTGACTCGGGAAAGAGAAACCACGGACAGACGGACAGACGGACAGATGGATGGACGGACAGACAAGCAGCGACCGGACAGGGAACCTGTGCCTCTGGGGGGAGGCTGGGAGGCCTTTTCGTTTTTATTTATTAAATTCATTGTTACTATTATTATGAATATGTTTTTATTGGTTTCAGAGAGGGAGGGAGAGAGAAACATCCATGAGGAGAGAGACCCATGGATCCGTCGGGGCCTCCTGCGCCCCCCCCCGGGGATGAGCCCGCAACCCGGGTGCCCTGACCTCCTGGTTCACACGTCGATGCTCAGCCCCTGAGCCCCGGGCTGGGCTGAACTTATTACTTTTAAGTGAAGAATTCTCTTCTTCCATGAGCATCAGCGTTTCTTCCAACAGGTGCTCAGCCCACCTGCCAGGCCCTGGTCTAGGCACTGGAGGCCACAGGCGTGAACAGAGAAAGAGGGATGTCCAACTGCCAGTTTAGGATCAGGCCTAAACCGGCAGTCGGACATCCCTCTCACAATCCGGGACCACTGGCTCCTAACTGCTCACCTTCCCGCCTGCCTGGTCACCCCTAACTGGCCCCCCTGCCAGCTTGATCACCCCTAACCACCTCTGCCTGCTGACTTGATCGCCCCTAACTGCCCCCCCTGCCGGCCTGGTCGCCCCCCTCAGCCTGTTCCATCGTCCGTTCGGTTGTTTCGGATGTGACGGCCCCTGGCTCTTTCTATATAGATAACTAAATAGTTACATTTAAATTGCTCTAATTAGTAACTAAAATGGACCTTTAAACTTTGAGAGATTGAGAATTACAACAGACCTAACCCTAAAACCAGATTCCACCATTAAAATACACGTTGGGTGTATTTCCTCCCAAAATGAAGGAGGCAGAGCTGGTTCGCTCCGCGGAGCTCCTGTCTCCTTTATGGTGTCCCTCCAGCACCAGCCTCACCAGGGGGTGAGCCAACACTGAATTCTGGGTCACGGTGGACACCCCTCCAAAGCTAAACCGGGGAAGCCCCCGACTTCAGTCTAAACACTTTTTAATCCCGTGAGGAATGGGGCCAGGGACACCCAGTCGGGTGATGCGAAGCCCGACATGAGCTCGCGGCCTAAAGCTCATGGCGTTGCTGCTGACCATGTGCCCTGAGAAGGGGCGTCAGCCCCCGTCTGTGAGGCAGGAGGCCTGGGAGACGCCGGACGCCCGCCCCCCGGACGGTGCTCGCGTGGACATGCCTGGGCCATTTCCGTTTCCTCCTGCGGCTCTGTTATCGGGTTACCTTCTCGGTGCCTCCCTCCCCGAGACCGAGGATGTCCAGGTCGAAGTCCTTCCTCAGGCCGTCCGTCTTGTTGAAGGCGATCCTCCCGGTCAGGCCATCCCACTGGGCCTGCGGGGAGGAGGGCGTGGTCATCACACTGCCCAGTCCCGACACCATCACCCTGAAGTCCTCAGCCACCTGCCGGGTCCTGACCCGCGGCCGCGTCAGCGAGCTGAGCCGGTAGCTCGCACTCTGGTGACACAGCTCCTGGATCTGTCCTCTCACAGGCCAATCCCCGTCTGTAACGGGCCAACCCCAACCCGCGGCCCCAGTGACCGCCCGGCAGTGCCCACAGCGAGCCCCACGTCTCTGAGGCCACAGGACCCGCTTCCCACGGTCCGACTCCCTGGGAGCCCCCCGTATGTTTCTCTGTGAAACAGTGCAGCTCAGTGAGGCGACGCTGAGTGGTTAGGGTGCTTTTTAGGGTGACCTAGGCCTTCCAACCTCACGTGTCCATTCTGTCAACTTCCTGGGGCTGCGCTAGCAAATGCGCTTGGTGGCTTAAGACATCGAAATCTGTTCTGTTTTGGAGCCAGAAGAACCTCCAAATCGTATCACCAGGCGAATCCAGTGCCGGGGCGTGTCCCTGTGGGACTCAGGGAGCTGGCTCTCCCACCTCCTCCTGCTGGTGGCTGCCCTGGGGCGGGGGGGGGGCTGCGTCCCTCCTGCATCTGCCTCTGGGGTCACATCCCGCCCCCGGGGCTGCAGGGAGGGCGACAGTCCGGGAAAGTCTCCCATCTCCCGGCTCTTCGCTGACTCATCCACGCAGTCCTTCCTGCCCCTGAGGAAACATGTACAGGTTTGGGGGGCTTTGGGGGTGTCTTTTGGGGCCACTGTTCAGTCTACCCCACGTACCAGCCCATTTAAGAACCAGCCTCCCAGCAGCCCGCCCGTCCCACACACTCGGGCGGCTCTGGTGGCTTCGTTCAGTAGAACGTGGTGGCCCTGCAGGCGCTGGGGCTTCGTCCTTACATGATGTTGGGGGGCCCTGTCCAAGTGGGGTTCACTCACAGCGAGGGTGAGGGGGAACTGGGCCCCCTGTGTACCCTGAGCTGTTTCTCTCCCTCCTGAGTGACCGGAAGGCCTCGGAGCCTGTGAGACGGAGCGGAGACCCAGGCGGTCTCACCTTGTTCCCGGCCGGGAGGGGGGTGCGGGGAGCGGGTGGTGGCCATGAGGCCGCGGTGAGAGGTCAGGCGGGCGCCCAACCTGCAGCTGGTCCCTCAGCTCCCACGTCCGCCCAGCAGGACCCCCGAGACGCACACGGCACCCGCACACCGAGAGCGCTGACAACGTCGGCAACACTGACTGCGCTCCTCCCTCTCCCTCCCCGTCAGCTCCACGCAGCCTGTCCGACTCGCCTGGACTGAGGCTCCATCCCCAGCACATCCCCAGGCTCATGTGGTTCCCCAGCACAAGCACCCACGGGTCCGAGCCCACCGCTCAGTCCGCACCCACTCACGCTTGAGGTCGGGGCGCTGTTTCAGCGGCAACGGGACGGGGCGCCTCCCATTCTTAGGGACGAGCCCAACCTGCAGCTGGTCCCTCAGCTCCCACGTCCGCCCAGCAGGACCCCCGAGACGCACAGGGCACCCACACACCGAGAGCGCTGACAACGTCGGCAACACTGACTGCGCTCCTCCACCTCCCGTCCCCTCAGCTCCACGCGGCCTGTCCGACTCGCCTGGACTGCGGCTCCGTTCCCAGCACAACCTCGGGTTCGTGTGGTTCCCCAGCACAAGCACCCACGGGTCCGAGCCCACCGCTCAGTCCGCACCCACTCACGCTTGAGGTTGGGGCGCTGTTTCAGCGGCAACGGGACGGGGCGCCTCCCATTTTTAGGGACGATGGTTGACCTGCTGCCTTGGCTCACGGCATCGCCTGGGAGCGGGCACTGGGCTCAGGCATAGCCTGGGAGCGGGCACTGGGCTCAGGCATCGCCTGGGAGCGGGCACTGGGCTCAGGCATAGCCTGGGAGCGGGCACTGGGCTCAGGCATCGCCTGGGAGCGGGCACTGGGCTCAGGCGTCTCCTGGGAGCGGGCAC
>NW_005355651.1:350732-352001 GCF_000412655.1 Myotis brandtii
TTGGTTTCAGAGAGGAAGGGAGAGGGAGAGAGAGAGAAACATCAATGATGAGAGAGAATCATGGATCGGCCTCACACTGGGGATGGAGCCCGAAACCCAGGCATGTGCCCTGACCCGGGAATCGAACTGGGGACCTTTGGGTCCAGGGGAGGATGCTCAACCCACTGAGCCACCACAGCCGGGCCGGGTGTCCCCACTTAGGTGCAGTTTTGCTTTCTGTGCTTTCAGTTTCAACAGCGGCCTGAAGGTATTAAATGGAAAATTCCAGAAATAAACAATCAGTACGTTTTGTGTGTTTTTTAAAAAAATATTTTTATTGATTTCAGAGAGGAAGGGAGAGGGAGAGAAACATCAATGATGAGAGGGAATCATGGATCGGCTGCCTCCTGCTCGCCCCGCACTGGGCTCCGGCCCGACCCCCCGGGCCTGTGCCCTGACCGGGAATAGAACCGTGACCTCCTGGTTCGTAGGTCGATGCTCAGCCCCTGAGCCACGCCGGCCGCTGGGCACGGCTCCTTTTCTCCCATCACACACGCCTGACGGCCAAGAGATGGAAAATGGACGGCTCGGTCCCGTTTCCCGACTCGGCGTTCCCAGCTGCCAGCGCCGGAAGGACAGGCTCTGCTGTTGGGAGGAGAGTGTGCTGTTAAGCAGACACGGCCTCTTAGGAACAATAGTATCTTCATGGATCTGCTGGAAACTGTGCTCTTTTTCTGTTAAACTGTGATAAAGAGGAGGCTCATGGCAACCCCCACATTCACTCCGTTAGGGTTAGAACAGGCGCGTGGAAAACCACTGTTCACTGACGATTCCACGTGTTACGGAAACTTCACAACCTGAAGATAAAGGATGAGACGAGCTGCGTGGCCGTTCGTGGCCGTGGCAGCCGCTGTCTGGCAGGTGGTTCCCAGGGAAACATCTCAGCCCAGAGCCCGGGGAGGCCCTGCAGTAGGAAAGGGTCTCAGAGCCTCTCAGCGCCTCTGTGTGCCCTGAAGAAACAGGTCCCCCCACCCTCATGGCCATGGTTCTGGGGCCACACCGACCTCCAAGGCCCCCCCTTGCCGCTGGGAATCGACCCCAGCCCGGCCCCACCCAAGGTGCCTTCGTTCCGGTTCTTTCTGGTTCTGTGTTTGTACGTTTGGGTTTCCCCGTGTCCCCTCCACGGGGCATGTGTTCCAGCCCGGCCGGAGCCGCCAGCCGTGTGCTTCCTCCGAGCGAGGCCTCCTCAGCGTCCGGGGCAGAGCCGTGGCCTCCACGTGCCTTCTCTGC
>NW_005355651.1:352076-352975 GCF_000412655.1 Myotis brandtii
CGGACCAAGTCCGTTTCGGGCGCCTCCTTCACGCTCCTCCTCCCGGGCTCTTCACGCCCGAGGCTGTTAGAAGGAGGGGTTCCCTTCAAACAGGACACAGTTCTGCAGGGTTTTCTGGAAGCTTTGCCCGAAGGCGCGTGTTCTTGCTGGGGCCGCGCTGAGAGCCAGTCGGCGTGTTGTCCAGAGCTGACGGCCGGGAAAGTGCAGACTCGGAGCGTTTACTCTCATGGCCCCGCTCACGGCAGGGCCTCCGGCCAGGCAGGAGCCACTTCCGTTTCCTCGGGGTGTCCACGGCGTCGCTGCGGGTCTGTGTGTCGTTTCATCCCTTCACTTAGGGCTCCAGTCACCGCGTCACCCCTCCTCCCTCTCTCTCTCTCTCTCTCTCTCTCTCAAAAAAAAAGCTCATCCCCGGGGCAAAAGGTCCTTCATTTCATTTCATTTCATGTCATTTCCCAGCTCCCCTCCTGCCGGAAATAGCTGCAGAGACTCCGTCTGCTTCTCACTGAACTCAGATCCCTGTGACCTCCAAAGCCAGGTCCCCCCCACAGTTCCCGCGTCTCCCTGCTTCCTGTCCCTGGACGAGCCTTTCTGTCTGTTCCTTTTCTTTTTGCAAACTCAGTGCTGATAAGCACGTGTCAGTCACCAATGCAGATCGATCAGGTGAACAGCCAATGACGGATCCCAGACGTGGTGCACAAGGAGCCCGTCCCCCGGGACGAGGCGGGAACATTGAGTTCAGACGCAGCGTCCTGTTGGTCCTGGTTGCACTGCGCTGGCCGCGCAGCAGGGTGTGCCCAGGGGCAGTGACGGGACGTGGCTGAGACGATGCTGAGAGTCTTGTCCCTGTTTGGGAGATGCTTTCACTTCGAATCCGCCTCAGACCCCCCCCCCCCTTTTCT
>NW_005355651.1:353440-355075 GCF_000412655.1 Myotis brandtii
TGCTGGAAACTGTGCTCTTTTTCTGTTAAACTGTGATAAAGAGGAGGCTCATGGCAACCCCCACATTCACTCCGTTAGGGTTAGAACAGGCGCGTGGAAAACCACTGTTCACTGACGATTCCACGTGTTACGGAAACTTCACAACCTGAAGATAAAGGATGAGACGAGCTGCGTGGCCGTTCGTGGCCGTGGCAGCCGCTGTCTGGCAGGTGGTTCCCAGGGAAACATCTCAGCCCAGAGCCCGGGGAGGCCCTGTCGTAGGAAAGGGTCTCAGAGCCTCTCAGCGCCTCTGTGTGCCCTGAAGAAACAGGTCCCCCCACCCTCATGGCCATGGTTCTGGGGCCACACCGACCTCCAAGGCCCCCCCTTGCCGCTGGGAATCGACCCCAGCCCGGCCCCACCCAAGGTGCCTTCGTTCCGGTTCTTTCTGGTTCTGTGTTTGTACGTTTGGGTTTCCCCGTGTCCCCTCCACGGGGCATTGCGTGCGTTCCAGCCCCGCTGGGGCCGCCAGCCGTGTGCTTCCTCCGAGCGAGGCCTCCTCAGCGTCCGGGGCAGAGCCGTGGCCTCCACGTGCCTTCTCTGCCCCCACCCTCTTCCCCAGCTGGGCTACCTGCATGGACGTGCTGAGTGCATGACAAGGAACAGGGATTTCTGGGTAAAATCGTCCATAAAAACGTGGAGTCCCTGCTGCCGTCGAGTCTGGAAGATGCAAAAGCGACCTCACCGAGGGTGAGATTATTCTGAGGAAAGACGAGCCGGTCTCAGTTAACCTCCAGGGTGGAGACTGTGTGGCTCCACCTGGGTGACGGCCCTGTTTGCCGCCCTCGGTCCCTGGGGCAGCGCCGCCTGCAGGTCGCAGCTCCTTGGTCCCGGGGGCGCCCGTCCACCTCCCCGGCCGCCGCATCTCCTTCCAGACGAGAAGATGCTGAGAGAACGTCTCTGAGCATCGCTGTCCGTCCCGCCCTCCATCTGGTTTGGAAATTTGCCCGAATCCCCAGCAGGTGCCTGCACGGCCGTGCTGCCTCAGCACCCACCTCACTGCGCACAAACACCGCACTCCACTCCCGAGGGCGAGCCAGACGCGCCCTGTGAGGCAGCGAGGAGGGACCTGGAGAGCGTTACGCTGAGCAAACGAGCCAGTCAGAGAAAGACAAGCGTCACACGAGCTCACCACACGTGGGATCCAGTGAATAAGACCAGCTGACGAACAAAATAGACCATTCTCACTGAACTCAGATCCCTGTGACCTCCAAAGCCAGGTCCCCCCCACAGTTCCCGCGTCTCCCTGCTTCCTGTCCCTGGACGAGCCTTTCTGTCTGTTCCTTTTCTTTTTGCAAACTCAGTGCTGATAAGCACGTGTCAGTCACCAATGCAGATCGATCAGGTGAACAGCCAATGACGGATCCCGGGCATGGTGTACAAGGAGCCCATCCCCCGGGACGAGGCGGGAACATTGAGTTCAGACGCAGCGTCCTGTTGGTCCTGGTTGCACTGCGCTGGCCGCGCAGCAGGGTGTGCCCAGGGGCAGTGACGGGACGTGGCTGAGACGATGCTGAGAGTCTTGTCCCTGTTTGGGAGATGCTTTCACTTCGAATCCGCCTCAGACCCCCCCCCCTCTTTCTCTCTCTCTCTCTC
>NW_005355651.1:355387-362582 GCF_000412655.1 Myotis brandtii
TGCTGGAAACTGTGCTCTTTTTCTGTTAAACTGTGATAAAGAGGAGGCTCATGGCAACCCCCACATTCACTCCGTTAGGGTTAGAACAGGCGCGTGGAAAACCACTGTTCACTGACGATTCCACGTGTTACGGAAACTTCACAACCTGAAGATAAAGGATGAGACGAGCTGCGTGGCCGTTCGTGGCCGTGGCAGCCGCTGTCTGGCAGGTGGTTCCCAGGGAAACATCTCAGCCCAGAGCCCGGGGAGGCCCTGTCGTAGGAAAGGGTCTCAGAGCCTCTCAGCGCCTCTGTGTGCCCTGAAGAAACAGGTCCCCCCACCCTCATGGCCATGGTTCTGGGGCCACACCGACCTCCAAGGCCCCCCCTTGCCGCTGGGAATCGACCCCAGCCCGGCCCCACCCAAGGTGCCTTCGTTCCGGTTCTTTCTGGTTCTGTGTTTGTACGTTTGGGTTTCCCCGTGTCCCCTCCACGGGGCATTGCGTGCGTTCCAGCCCCGCTGGGGCCGCCAGCCGTGTGCTTCCTCCGAGCGAGGCCTCCTCAGCGTCCGGGGCAGAGCCGTGGCCTCCACGTGCCTTCTCTGCCCCCACCCTCTTCCCCAGCTGGGCTACCTGCATGGACGTGCTGAGTGCATGACAAGGAACAGGGATTTCTGGGTAAAATCGTCCATAAAAACGTGGAGTCCCTGCTGCCGTCGAGTCTGGAAGATGCAAAAGCGACCTCACCGAGGGTGAGGTTATTCTGAGGAAAGACGAGCCGGTCTCAGTTAACCTCCAGGGTGGAGACTGTGTGGCTCCACCTGGGTGACGGCCCTGTTTGCCGCCCTCGGTCCCTGGGGCAGCGCCGCCTGCAGGTCGCAGCTCCTTGGTCCCGGGGGCGCCCGTCCACCTCCCCGGCCGCCGCATCTCCTTCCAGACGAGAAGATGCTGAGAGAACGTCTCTGAGCATCGCTGTCCGTCCCGCCCTCCATCTGGTTTGGAAATTTGCCCGAATCCCCAGCAGGTGCCTGCACGGCCGTGCTGCCTCAGCACCCACCTCACTGCGCACAAACACCGCACTCCACTCCCGAGGGCGAGCCAGACGCGCCCTGTGAGGCAGCGAGGAGGGACCTGGAGAGCGTTACGCTGAGCAAACGAGCCAGTCAGAGAAAGACAAGCGTCACACGAGCTCACCACACGTGGGATCCAGTGAATAAGACCAGTGAACGAACAAAATAGACCAGAGACATTGAAACCCGCCATAGACGGACGAATCTCAGAGGGAAGGGGCGGGGATTGACCAAAGACCTTGTATGCATATGTGCTGAACCCATGGACACAGACAACAGTGGGGTGAGGGCCGGGGCGGGGGCGAGAGTGGGGAGGAGGGTCGATGGGGGGAGAAGGGAGACTCCTGTAATAATTTCAGCAATAAAGGTAAATTAAACACTCGCACCTAAATTATGCCGACAGCAGGAATGAAAAGCACGTGCGTAATTTAGCTGGTAAGCTGGGCCTACGGAAGAGTCAGCATGGTGCCCCCTTATGTCTGAACCACGAACCCTGTCAGGCTAAACATGGATTTAGAACGACTGCCTACAGCTCAGCTCACCTTTCCCAGAGAGAACTTCATTTACTGTCTTTATTTTCAAAGTGTGTCACTGGCAAACCCTGTGGCTAGAGTGTGAGCACGTGAGGGCAACTGAATCTGTGGCAGGACGTGTGGCCTGGTGCAAACCGCCGTTTCCATTTCTAATAACGGCCAGACGCAAAGAAGACACGGAACTCATCGCACGGAGCAAACGTAATCCAGGCTCCAAATTAGGTCAACAGCGATCACATGTACCGTCTCCATTGTTCCTTCAAAATGAAATCCCTTGCAGGAGCTGACAGTGACCGTACAGATATTTCAACATTTGGCCCTGACCACCTCACCTCCTCTACTGACTCAGAAACATGTTTACTTTTCAACTCTCTGCTACGAAGATTTTAATCCCAGACACTCTCACTGCCTGAGAATGCTGCCACCCGCCTGCCGGACGCTGGGTCAGAAAATTCACTTGCAAAGGGGGTGGACTGTTTAGGAAGGATTTTAAAAAAGAAGCTTCCTTAAGAGACATTGCCTTTCCTCCTATTTGTCCTGAGATGTAAACTTTCAAGTTCTATTTACCAGGGAACCAACAAAAGAACGAGTAGAAAACTTACAACATTTATACCCACAAGGTCAGCTCCAGCGCTGGTGCCGGCACCGCCTCAGGCCACGGTGCCCACGTGGTGGGAGGGAGGGAGGGGCCGTCAGATCAGCTCGTTTGCACCCCAAGATCAGCTCTTCCTCCTCAGCCCAAGGCCAAGGGAATTTCCTTTGGATTTTGAAGGCTTTCCAAGGTCAGAACCCCCTTCGGGCTGTGAACACGCATGGAAGGAATGGCCTTCGAGCACCTGCTGAGTCCTCATGAGGAGGCACTCGCTGACTTAGCTCGTTTTCATTTTGCCGACACTTTATCAGGGAATGACCAACAGGGGGATCGGGAGATGAAGGCTCCTTGGGGAAATGGTGACGAGGAAAGAAAACAGAGCAACAACTTTATGGATCTTAAAAGTCTGACCCCACTTGGCTCTGGGGCCTGAAGGAGTTAACGGTGCCGTTCACTGTGGTGATAAACTGTTTTTTGTTTTGTTTTGTTGTTGTTCATCCTCATCCAAGGATATTTTTCCATTGATGTTTAGAGAAAGTGGGAGGGAGGGGGAGAGACGGAGAGAGAGAAATGTCCGTGTGAGAGAGACACATGGATTGGTTGCCTCCTGCTCGCACCCGACGGGGCCTGGATGGAGCCTGCAACCCAGGTATGTGCCCTTGGCCAGAATTGGTCCTCGGGCCGATGCTCTATCCACTGAGCAAAACTGACTAGGACTATTCTACTTGTTTTTAAATATATTTTTATTATTGATTTCTGAGAGGGAGGGAGGGAGAGAGAGAGAAACATCTATGAGAGAGAATCATGGATCGGCTGCCTCCTGCACGCCCCACACTGGTGATCGAGCCCGCAACCCGGGCCTGTGCCCTGACCGGGAATTGAACTGTGACCTCCTGGCTCATAGGCTGACTCTCAACCACTGAGCTGCACTGGCCGGGGCTATTTTATTTGTTTTTAATTAACCGCGGCCCGTCCTGTGGCTGTTGTGTAAGTGTACGTCCTGCACAGTGACCGTCTCACATCCCCAGAGTGAGGCCCAGTGACACACACCGAGGCTCACCCTCCATCCAAGCAAGGTGATTGCTGGCCGTCACCACAGTCTTAGGTCAGTTCTCAGGGAAGCTAATTCAAAACAAGGCTAAAGTCTTCATCATAACGGGGAGAAAATAAACATTAAGCAAAGGAGGAAGCGATAAACATGACCTTTAGGCCACACAACTTCCTCAGAGGTCAGCTATTCCGGGAGCTGAAATGATGCATTTACCACACGCTCAGCTGTTCAACCTATAATTATTTTAACGATCATGTGTGTTGTTTATAACCATTATCTTGCAATAACAGCTTGCATGGATCACTGCATAATTTAAAGATATAATAGCTTTTCTTGCCAATATTTGATTTCCAACTCTACATCTGCTGGTTGCGTTTCATTCTTTCGCATCTGCTGACTTTAACTGTTTCTATGTCGAGCTCACTGGGTAAGCGTGTTACTTCCTCGGGGTTTGTCTCAGACCATGCACCTGGCTGTTCTCTGTGCATAAACCCTTTTGCTTCTGTGCTGGTTCGTGGGGTGACCTGTTTGTCCAAATGTAACGAATTGGGTTCTGAATTTGCAAGTCAACTACGTGGGCGAGAACACCCACCTGAGACCCAGCGGGTGGGAGAGGGTGGAGGTCATGTGAGCGATGAAGCCTGGAATCAGAGCACCCAGTCTGGAACGACTCAGTTACTTCGGCTGCATTAATCAGATTATTGCCTTCATAGATGATCAGTATGTTCCTTGTCCATGAAGATAAAACTTTGGATCCCACATGGGTTTAATTTATATCTTTCTCTAGTTAGCCTGGTTGGATGGGGGGATTTTATTCATTCATTTATTCATAAATATATTTTTATGGATTTCAGAGAGGAAGGAAGAGGGATAGATAGAAACATCAATGATGAGAGAGAATCATTGATTGGCTGCCTCCTGCACACCCCACACTGGGAATCCAGCCCACATCTCAGCATGTGCCCTTGACCAGAATCGAACCCAGGACCCTTCAGTCCACAGGCCGATGCTCTATCCACTCAACCAAACTGGCTAGGGTGAGGGATGTTGATTTTGATCTTGATGTGAAATCTTGTAAATTGGTCCAAGTGATCTGACACCTAAATCTGTCCTAGGGCTTACATGCCCTAGGATCTCTGTATTTCTAGACCAAGAGGAAATGGACTTGTGATGGTTAATTTTATGTGTCAACCTGACTGGGCTAAGTGATGGCCAGGTAACTGGTGAACATGATTTGTGGGGGCGTCTGTGCAGGTATTTCCGGGTGAAACTAGCATTTGAACTGGTGAACTGGGCAAAGCACATCACACCTCTCCCCAGCACGGTGAGCATCACCAATCCACTGAGCTCCAGGACAGAACAAAAGGGCGGATTTGTTCTCTGCTTGAGCTGGGACGACACACATTATTAAGAGTGATTCCACCTGCTGGCTTTTATTTTTCAATGTGGCCACGGGAGAACCCGGTCTCTATGTGGCTCGTACGACTCCTACGGGACAGGCCGAGGTGTTTCCCAACCACTTTATGTGATGCCCACTCTCTCCAGGGACCTGCACACCCGCCCCCATGAGCGTTGCTTGTTGACAGCCCTTGTCATCATCGAATGTACGTTTCCTCACTTATCTACCTGGTCCCCCCACTAGGACGTCATTTCCAGGAGGCGGGGACTCTGCTTTGCTTGCGGTTGCATCCCTGGTACTTGGGCTAGTGCCTGCCCCGTGCTGGGTACCAGCGAACAGTGCTGACCACAGGAAGGGGGCACTCATTTCAGTGAGAATGAATGCGGCGGGTAAATGACAAACATGAGTCAGCTTAGCGAGATCTCAAAACGTAAGTAAGGTGGATTGGAAAGGAAACAGCTGAGTGAAACATACATAAACTCACATAAACGCATATATAGCCGCCCAAATACACATACGCCCACACATGTGCACGTGCATGTGTGCATATGTCTCTGAGTGACATCCATCCAAGTCCATGGAACACGCGTGTACTAGTATGTGCACACACACCACAGACTGTGGCATAGAAAGCAGCTCCCCATGCACACGGGAGCCGGGCGCCCGCGGCCGGAGGGAGGAGGAGCCGGCAGGACGCGGATGCTGCCTGAGAAACACGGATGTTATTTGGATCCACAGACGCGAAGGGGACCTGGCAGGACGGCCCAGGCCGACACCCCTTTCGCCGTCTCAGCCCCGACCGCCGACCCCGCGGACGGCGTCCTGGCACCCGAGTGTATGGGAGACCCTGCGTCATGGGTAAGCCCTGGAGACCACGGACGCGGAGGAGCTGGTCTGCCCGGAGCCGCCCCGGGAACCGAGGGGAGGACCTGAGAAACGCACCCTTTGTCCTGAACGCGAGAAGGCGCTGAGCTGAGGGGGTGACGGGAGGCGGGAGGGGCCAGGTGTGGTGCTGGGCGAGGGATGCAGAACGAGAGACACCCGTGGGCGCTCGTCCAAGAGGGGCCTCTTCACCCGGCCGGCATGGCTCAGGGGTTGAGCCTCGACCTAGGAACCAGGAGGTCACAGTTCGATTCCCGGTCAGGGCACAAGCCCGGGTGGCCACTCCATCCCCAGTGTGGGGCGTGCAGGAGGCAGCCGGTCAATGATTCTCTCTCATCATCGATGTTTCTATCTCCCTCTCCCTGCCTCTCTGAAATCAATAAAAATATATTTAAAACAACAACAACAACAAAGAGGGGCCGCTTCCCTGAGTTCCCGGCCGGATCCAATGTTGTTATTAACGGGAGGATCAGGCGTCCCGGCCCAGGTCCCCGCTGTGGCCGCAGGCAGCGCGCTCCGCGGGTCAAGGACATGAGGTCGAGTCAGAGCCGACCTGTCTGCATTTCTCACCCGAATCCCATCTGTTCAACAGCCACCCAGCACTGACCCACGAAGCACCTGTGTCCTGTCTATTCAACCACCCAATGCTGACCTACTAAGCACCTGCATCCCGTCTGTTCAACAGCCACCCAGCGCTGACCCACGAAGCACAAGTCCAGTCGAATACGAAGCAAACAGAAGTGCCTCCGGGGATTTTACCTTTTACTCTTCGATTTTTAAAAGTTGGAATTTAAATGTCCTGTTTATATATATTCAAACGCATCATCTTCACGCCATCGAAACAGAACCAGTAAATCACCTTCCACAGCGGAGCCGAGGCAGACGCTGCCGTCTGTGCCATCGTCTCAGGGCCTCTCATGCCGTGGCATTTGGAGACAATTTCCCGCTCCTGATGGGCAATTTGTCTCGGTCCAGAGGAATTAGGAACTAGTTACGTAGCTTTTAGGTCACCGAGAGGCATCACGAGTTTGAGAGATCCTAGCTCCCGGGGTTCAGTTCAACAAGTGTCTTTCTTACTTTTTTTGTTGTTAATCCTCACCCAGGGTATATTTTCCCATTGATTTCAGAGAGAGAGGAAGGGAGGGGAGGGAAGAGGAGGGGGAAGGAGAGAGAAACATCGATGTGAGAGACACAGAAAGGTCCTTTCGTTCAGCCCGGCACAAGCCCAGGCTCAGGGGACCCCTGGGTGATGGGCTGCAGTGGGGGGGGGCGTCCTCGGTCCCTTGAGGGATGGACAGCCACTCACCAGGCGCAGAGCAGCACTTTGGGGGCTTGTCAGCGCGGAGGGCCAGCGGCTGCTGAGGCCACGTGGAGCGTGGGGAGGGGGGTAGCGGCCGCTGGGGCCACGTGGAGCGTGGGGAGGGGGGGTTAATGCTTCGATCAGGTGGCGCCCAGACATCTCGGCATCACATGGGACACCTCCTGGTGGTTGTGGACGCCCTTGACCAGCGACATCCCCGGGAGCCGGGCGCATGGGATGGCCCACCCACCACGGACCCTGGACCCGGCTGAGCTGCAGAAGGAACGGGCACTTGCCTCTCTGATCAGGTTCATGAATCTGGGTCCCAGGCGCCAGGGCTTGTGTCGGTGGCACTGCAGGGAGCTGACGGCCAGCTGGGCGGCCCTGTGGG
>NW_005355651.1:362908-365844 GCF_000412655.1 Myotis brandtii
GAGCAGGGGTGGGAGGGTGAGTGTGCTGAGCAGCAGGAGGTGGGGAGGAGCACCCCGCACCCAGGGTGGGTGGCAGCACAGACATCACATCCTCACAGCCTCGCACGCCAGGAACCGGGCAGCAGCGGTGGTGAGGGCTCTGAGGTCGGCCCATGGTGAGTCTCAGCGAGTAGTTGCCCGCTTTTGAGTGAGATCAAGGGGTCGGAGAAGGGCTGCATGTGGAGGAATCACACCCGGGGGTCCCCCTGTTGGACAGGGTCCCACCGGTCCCGGCGAGGCCCACCGTGGTCTCCACGTGGAGCCAAGCCCCGTGTCCCTGTAAACACGTGGATTCTGCCTCCGTGTCTCAGATGCCTTTTTCCTTCTTATTGACGAGCTGGCAAACTGCAGGTGGCAGCGTCTGCAGTAGATCGCGTGCCAGAGGCTCTGTGGGGTGGCTGGTCTACCTGGAGGCAGCCCTGGGCGTGTCGTATAGATTCCAGACGAGCACAGAGGGTCCGAGGGGCTAAAGGGCAGCGGGTGCTTCGGGAACAGAGCCAGGACTCAGAACTGGGCTTTCCTTATCCCGAAAGGCCTTGCCGTCTCCACCGAATCTCCATGACCATTGTGTTTCATCACAGGATGAGCCGGGGACACTGAAGACGCTTCTCTGGGAGCCAGGCCCCCAGCAGGTGCCCCAGGTGAGGCAGGGCTGCCAACAACGTCCTATTCGGATGCACCTGAGGGACTGGAAGGCAGGGCCGCTGAGGTGTGGGGCATCCACGACCCCGCGCGGCATCGGTCAGACAGGACTTGGCTCTCAACCAGAGGAAGATCCCGCGAAGAACGGCCCCATCCCGTCCATCCAACGCCAACGCCCCCGCCACCGCCAACGCCAATGCCAACGCCGAGCCAGCCCAAGTGCCGAGAGACACCCACACGTGGTGAAGGGATGACGGAGACGTTCTAAAGTCCCCCATGGCTCTACTGCCTGAATGAGCACTTCGGTCAACAAATCACCTTCTCTTCTAACCTCAATGCCTTTTTAAATAACGAGTTTGACTATTTTTGAACTCCATTGACTCAGTAACACTTTTCTTACTTCGCTCAGTTTTAACCCTATTTTTTAACGTTCTTTTTTTTCCTTAATGAAGTCCCTGGGTCTTACGTCCAGCACCAAGATGTTCGCACCGGGACTGGGCTTCTTACTTTCAGATTTGAATGTGGTGACACTTACGACAATATTCTTTGCAGGTATTTTTAGTTCCTGGGATTCTAATAAGTGCTTCATAGTAAAACATGTTAAAGAGGAAACGAGGTAAGTAGACGGGGAGCAAAAACACATGGGTTTTCAACTTTTAAACATCGAATATGTTCATATGGGCATCGGTGCATGCGTGTGCTACACACAAAAATGACGTTCACCCTGCAGGACGGGGGACATGCATGTAATTCCGGGGACGGCAATTCCATGACAGTGATGGCATTCCTTCAATATTAATCGTGATCCGTCTACGGGAAATTCTTGAAATAATACTATTACTTTAGCATCATCTCTGTCTTCACGAATCAGGCCTATTTCTTACTTACACGCCCATTTCTTTCTTTAAACGTTTATGAAACGACTTCAGGGCGACGGGAAGATTTCTCCGTTGACGTCATGACTCTTAGCAGAAACTCACTCCTGCGTTTGCTCAGTTCAGCGATGGCTTTATCAGACGCGTGTTATTGACGGTCTGGTTTGGGCCAGCTCTCCCAACGCCAGGTATTGAAGGGACTGTCTTTTCCTCATCGTAGATTCTTGCCTCCATTATCTGACAGTAATTGTCTATATAAGTGAGGGTTTCTTTCTGGGCTCTCTCTCTATTCTGTTGCATTGATCTGTTTTAATGCCGGCACCGCACTGGGTAGTTCATTTACAATATACTTTGAAATCAGGGAGCATGAGGCCTCCAACTTTGTTCTTTTTCAAGGCTGCTTTTGCTGTTCAGGGTCTTTTGTAAAATTTGTCATTATTTCTTTCTAGTTCTGTGAAAAAAATGCCACTGGTATTTTCATAGGGATTGCATTGAATCTGCAGATTGCTTTGAACATTTCAGATAAAATGTTCAGATTCATAACATTTTAATGCTATGCATTCTTTCAATCCATGAGTATGGTATACCCTTTCATTTATTTATGTCTTTTTTCAACTTCTTTCACCGATGTCCGATAGTTTTCAGAGTACAGGTCTTTCACCTTCTTGGTTAAATTTACTCTAGGTATTTTATTCTTTCTGATGCACTTGTAAATGGAACTTCTTCATTTCTCTTTCTGGCAATTTGCTGTTAGTGTACAGCAATGCGACATATTTCTGAACATTAATTTTGTATCCCGCAATTTTACTGAATGTATTAGTTCTAGTAGCTTTTTGGTGGAGTCTTTGGGGTTTAATAGATGTAGTGTCATGTTACCTGCTAATAAGGACAGTTTTGCTTTTTCCTTTCCAACCTGGATGCTTGTACTTCTTTTCGTTGTCTGACGGCTGAGGTCAGGACTTCTTCTATGTTGAATAATAACGGCAACAGTGGGCATCCTTGTCTTGTGTTGATCTTAGAGAAAAAGACTTCAGTTGTCACCATTGAGGAAGATATTAGCTCTGGGTTTGTCACATGTGGCCTCATTGTGTTGAGGTGTGTTCCCTCTACACCCACTTTGTTGAGAGTTTTTTTTTTTCATAAAAGGATGTTGAATTTTGTCGAAAAATTTTTCTGCATCTATTAAGAGGATCACATGATTTTTATTCTTTCTCTCTTAGGTGAGACGGTAGTCACCAGCTCCAGGCAGAATGGGCCCCTCCACCCACTGGGCTGGGCACCGGCTCTCCACCCACTGGGCTGGGCCCGGCTCTGCCACCCACTGGGCTGGGCACCGGCTCTCCACCCACTGGGCTGGGCACCGGCTCTGCCACCCCCTGA
>NW_005355651.1:367339-367771 GCF_000412655.1 Myotis brandtii
ACCCACTGGGCTGGACACAGGCTCTGCCATGCACCCCCCGCAGGACAGCGCCTGCCCAGGTCACGCCAGGGGTCCCCAAGGGCCTCACACCCGACCTGCTTCCGTGGGGCCTGCGTGGCTCAGCCTCTCGCCTGTGGTTCCCTCATCGATGGACACACTGTCTGTAGCTCAGCACAACGACCACACGCCCCTCCCGTGGGTCAGTCAGCCACGCCCGTGACGAGGACTCGGGTTTGGCGTAAACCGCACCTGCCTTTGCTCTCAGTGGTGCCCCCGAGTGCAGGTGACAATGATGTGAGCTCTCGCCTTGTGACGGGGGTTTTGGGGCGGGGGGGCGTGCACAGAGGGTCTTAAAACATTTGAACTCATTGGAATTAGCAACCGGAGAGAAGAGAAAAGCAGCACGTCCCTCCCGCACCCTCTCCCCCGCCA
>NW_005355651.1:367808-368326 GCF_000412655.1 Myotis brandtii
CTCCCGCTCCGTCCTCCGCGGCCTCACGCCACCCAGGCGCCCGGAGCGAAGGGCTCGCCAGTCTCCCTCAGGCCCCTCTCGTCGGGAAGCTGGTCGAGGAGCAGCCAGGGGCCACCCAGAACCACCGTCCCTTCATTTCTCCTTTAATTTGTTCCTCATCAAAAAAAAGTAGAAAAAGAAAAAAGCATCCCAAGTTAATTTCTCTGCGCTGATGTCTCCAGTTGTCGGTAAATTGCGTCCTGGAGGCAAGCGCGTGTGTCCCGACGACGGGAACAGAGAGCGAGACACTCGCCAATTTGAAACGCTATCACCTGCCTGGGCCCCGCTCTCATCTTCTCCCCGAGATGAAACTGCTCCTGCACCGAAGGCTGCTTCACAGAAAACGTCCTGCTATTTCCTCGTCTCGCGGGGAGTCCCATTAGAGGACTCGCCGAGGCTGGTGACAACGAAAGACAAATGATGTCAGCGGCTCGGACACACCACTCGATCTCTCTGCTCAGCAGAGGCGCTCCGTGCGG
>NW_005355651.1:368651-369298 GCF_000412655.1 Myotis brandtii
GTGTGACCCCGCTCTGCCCGCTGAGCGTCCTCTCCCGGGAGGGGGAGGTGGGCAGAAGCCAGGAGGCCCTGGTCCTGCTGCACCTTCCAGGCGGCTCCCTCCCGCTGCTCCTCCAGGTCACACTCCAGCGCGAGCTCTCCGCCCCTGGGTGTCCGCTTGGTCCCTATCGGCCGACAGTGGCCGGCGGCGGTGATGCTTTTAGCTGTTTTTTATCCGAGACCAATACAGTCAGAAACCCCCAAACAGCAGTTATTTGTTTGTTTATTTATTAATCCTCACCCGAGGACATTTTCCATTGATTTTTAGAGAGAAAGAGAGAGTAAGAGACAGAGAGAAGCATCAATATGAGAGAGACACATCGATTGGTTGCCTCCTGCACACACCCTGACCAGGCCCGAGCCGGGGAGGAGCCTGCAACCCAGGCATGTGCCCTTGACCAGAATCGAACCCGGGACCCTTCCGTCCGAAGGCCCACGCTCTACCCACTGAGCCACACCAGCCAGGGCCCAGACAGCAGTGTTTGACACACTGGGCTCCTTCTCCTCCCTCCCACGAGCCAGGGCACCGGCCATCCCACCTTCTCCCGCGGCCGAAGGCACCGGGACTCTCAGCCGAGCCCCTCGGGAACTCAGACCCGCCCCCGGGGC
>NW_005355651.1:369600-378930 GCF_000412655.1 Myotis brandtii
GGGCCCCCCAGGCAGGAAGCAGCTCTGTCCCCGTCCGTTGTCCGCAGCCCGAGGGCAGAGCAACCCGAGGGAGCTGCTGCCGATAGCCCGCGGGCGCCTGGATGGCCTGGGAGACTCCGAGAAGCCAGGCTCTGCTTCCAGGATCCTCACCGGGGAACTGGCAGGGTCTTTGTGTCCTTTGGATCAATACCTTTGTTTTATTTTATTAAAAAGATTAAAATTTTTTTTTATTGATTTCAGAGAGGAAGGGAGAGGGAGAGAGAAACATCAGTGATGAGAGAGAGTCATGGACCGGCTGCCTCCTGCATGCCCCCACACTGGGGCTCGAGCCCGCAGCCCGGGCATGTGCCCTGACCGGGAATCGAACCCTGACCTCCTGGTTCACAGGTCGACGCTCAACCATGAGCCACGCCGGCCGGCAATGCCTTTATTTTATCAGGCAGCTGGGGTCTGAGGCACGTGGTCCCCCAGGAAAGACCATCTCACCTCCCACATCTTCAAAGGAGGGAGATTGGAAACTGCCCAGCATTGGACAGGAAGTTCCCTCGGCGGAAAGGACACCATCCCCCGCGTCCCACAGCGAGGGCAGGACGGTGCTCACAGCACCAGCTGGGAGGAGGAACAAAAGGTTCCCCCTCTTCAGGGAGAACAGAAGCTCCCCTGCACCTGCTGGAGCACCTGTGTGTGCGTGTGTGCGTGTGTGTGCGCGGGTGTGCGTGTGCGTGTGTGCGTGCGTGTGTGTGCGTGCGTGTGCCGCACCAGCTCGGAGGAGGAACAAAAGGTCCCCCCTCTCCAGGGAGAACAGAAGCTCCCCCGCACCTGCTGGAGCACCTGCGTGTGCGTGTGTGCGTGTGTGTGTGTGCATGCGTGTGGGTGTGTGCAGGTGTGTGTGCGTGTGTGTGCGGGTGTGTGCGGGTGTGTGTGTGTGCGGGTGTGTGTGTGCGTGTGTGCGGGGGGCGGTGTCTTCACAGGAGAACCCGCTCCCCCCCCAGCAAGGTCTCAGGAAAAGAGCCTCCCCCCATGTTTTCCATCACAGACAAGGCTGAGCCAAACCAGACGTGCATGAGTGGATTCACATTTAAAATAGACACATGTGGTAACCTCACCTTTTCTATAAAAAGGCCAGACTGTGAACGGTGTGATTAAAAATATATAACCCGTTTAAGTCTAAACCAACCTTTCAAAGTATCATTGAACAGAAAAAAGCTTCCATAAAAGCCCTAACAAGGCTCTAGCCGGCTTGGCTCAGGGGTTGAGCGTCGGCCTGTGGACTGAGGGGTCCCGGGTGCAAATCCAGTCCAGGGCACATGCCCGGCTGTGGGCTCGATCCCCCGTGTGGGGCGTGCAGGAGGCGGCTGACCAGTGATTCTCTCTCATCATGGATGTCTCTATCTCTCTCCCCTCTCCCTTCCTCTCTGAAATCAATAAAAAAAAGTCTATTTAATAAAAGCCCTACTGTGACGTCACTGGGTGAGGAAGGCAGCCCGTTGTCCGAGGTGAGGGAGCCACGGGCAGGAGTCGCGTGGGAGCCCTGAGGCTGCGCAGGAGGGAGGTCTGACGGGCTCTCACCCACTGCCCTTCCCCAGAGAACCCGGAGCAGAGGCCAGAACTCCGAGAGCTCAGCGCCGCGCGCCCAGCTCAGGGTCAGGAAAGGCTCTCTGCCCTCGCTCTGCCCTCATGCTGCCCCCTTCTCTCCCCTGCACCGCGGGGTGTCCTTCTCTAAGCTTTGTTAACACTCACGGGGAAGAACGGCAAGAACATGAAAGCAAAGCTGGGCAGCACCCAGACAAAGCAAGGGAAGGCATGAAATCAGCAAATTTAAAGGATGAATCCCAGGAACGAGCGATTCCTTTATCACACTCAGTAAACGGCAGGAGCTCCTGCAGCCAGAGGAGGGAGGACGGAAACTTCCAGAGCCTACGGGTCCCGAGTGGTGCAGCAGCCCACGGACGGGACGCAGGGAGCTAAGAGGAGCCCACTGAATGTGGGGCGGTCAGGCTGGCCTGGGACCGAGCTTCTACGCCGGGAGAGGGCGGGGATCCAAGGCCTGATCTTCAATGTCCGTGGAGTGAGGACGAGAACCAAGACCTGAGGACACCTGTCCGTTCCCCAGGGGTCTGCCCGGAAGACCAGCCTCCTGAGGTGCCCTCGCTCCTCCTCCTTCTCACGTCTCGGCAGAACCGGAGCTTCGGGGCGCGTCCCGCTGGGGACGCTGGGACGTCCCGGGCAGGTGGTCAGCTGCCGGGAGTAAACCCAGGGGCCCCTGGAGGTGGGGGGGCTGCGTGTGAGCAGCCACACGGTTCTAAGGTCCCTGACTCTCCGACCGCGCAAGTGGCCGTGATGCCAACGGGGAGAGATGCCCACGGGACCAGAAACGTGGACTCAGAACCTCCGCCCAAGCCCAGAGCGGTCACGTGACAGCTCCCCCGCTGCCCTCTGCACCCTCTGGCCTCACACACACCCGAGCCAGGACCTGTGTGTGACGCTGCCTGGTCCTGGTTCCGAATCCCTTATCTCTCCCGCCCGCCAGCCCACTCGCCAGGCGTCCTGGGCAGATGGTACCCTTACTGACCCCCCAGCGTCCGAGGAGATCGCAGTCAGCACATCCTTACGGATTAGAGCGGAGGCTGGGGCTGTGTTTTCTTCTCGTGTAGGTGGTGTGTGTGTGTGTGTGTGTAAGTGGTGTGTTTGTGTGTAGAGGGGTGGGGGCCTGACTTTTGAAACTGATTGAATGAGAGCTATCATACCATTTTGATGTGTTAAACACCCCAAACCATTCTCCCTTAATCTGGTCATCTCTCAACATCTAGGGTGTTACAACTTTTAAAAACATTTCTCAGTCTGAGGGTCATGCTCTTTCTTAGGTGCAAAGTGTTCCATGTGCCAACGTCTCCCAAGCTGCCCTTCTGAATGGTCCTCAGACACCGACAGGCGACCCCTCTTGACCCAGCTCTCCTGGATGGGGTGCGGGGGGAGGGACCAGGTCGGATCACAGAACCAGGACACACAGCGTGCCTCCCGTGCACACGGAACACGGGGTCGAGGCTTCTTATGAATGGTTTGCACGTCAGCAGCTTCCATGTGATGGAAGTTTCACGTTAACCCCTTCCTGGATGCACGTGCATGGAGCTGGTTTAAAGAAAGAGAGAAGCTTGCTCCTCCGCGTTCCTGGATTTAGAGGATTCTAGAAGAGTCCGTCCCAGCCCCATGGCAAGGGCTGCCTCGGACGGAGGGGATGCCGCCTCTGAGACACGGGGTGCTCCTGTCACAGACGCGTGTCTGCTGTCACGGACGCGTGTCTGCGGTCACAGACGTGTGTCTGCGGTCACAGATGTGTGTCTGCGGTCACGGATGCGTGTCTGCGGTCACAGATGTGTGTCTGCGGTCACGGACGTGTGTCTGCGGTCACAGATGCGTGTCTGCGGTCACGGACGTGTGTCTGCGGTCACAGATGCGTGTCTGGGGCGTGCTTACCAGGGTGGTGAAGAGGTAGTGGTAGTGCTCCGTCATCATGCCCATGAACAGGATCTGCAAAAGGGAAGCAGAGGAAGGATCAGAGACAGGTGGTCACGGGGCACCAAGACTGCGAGGCGACTCCGACAGCTGGGAAACGGGACGGGAAGGAGCGTTGAGAGTCCAGCAGACGAGGAACCGAGGGACCCATGGCTGACGCGGAGCCAACACCCGAGCCACTGACTCCATCCGAGGCCTGGTCACGGCACCGTGTGTGACTCGGAACGAAGTGATTGGACTCAGGATCACATTTAAAAATAGTTTGTGCAGCCCTGGCTGGTATTGCCCAGTGGATAGAGCATCGGCCTGCAGACCCAAGGGTCCTGGGTTCGATTCCGGTCAAGGGCACGTTCCTCGGTTGCAGGCTCCTCCCCTGCCCCGGCCCTGGTCAGGGCGTGTGCAGGAGGCAACCCATCGATGTGTCTCTCTCACATGGATGTTTCTCTCTGTCTTTCCCTCTCCCTTCCACTCTCTCTAAAATCAATGGAAAAATGCTCTTGGGTGAGGATTAAAGAAATCAACTTCCTGCTTGGACTTGTCTGTAACGGCACAGGGTGGCCTCCGTGCGACCCGGTTTCTGAGTGACCCCAGGTGTGGATACACGCCCGACGGGTCCTCGTAGCTGACGTGCTTGTCATCAGGCCCGAGTGGGGCTCCCACACGCTGAGTTAGCCATGCAGGTGTGCAGACGCCTTAGGTGAGGGCTGGAGGCCCCGCCTCTCTGAGACCCCCCCCCCCCGCTGCTCCCACAGAAGGAGAAGAGGACTTGGGGCGCAGATGGAAGGAGGGGGTGTCCTCACACAAGTCTCCCACGGCCTCTCCAGCCCGACCTCAGCGACCTATTGGCGTCTTGTGGCTTCAGACGTGCCGTGCGTCTCCTTTGTGTTTGGCGAGGAAGGGAAGAGGGAGGAGGCGCGAAGGACAGGGTCCGCGGTAGACGTGGTGGTTTGTTACGCTGCGGCCCTCCCTTGGGATTTCTGGAAATGTGTCCCCTGAGAAGCAAAAGCGGCTCATGGTCTGGAGATGAATGTTGTTGCTCAATCTCTGAAACCGGAACCATCACCTTCCTCGGGCAGGTCCCCCGAAAGCACCGCTTGAGGGCTGTGTGCTGGTCTTTGTACGGAAGTGAACGGGAAGCCTCAGAAAGCCCTCCCCCAGGCAGTTCCCCTAACTCGGACGCGTCCCGGACGCCGTGAGAATCGGCCCGGCAGCTGTGCGGTCAGAGGCTCCGAGATGCCACCCCAGGGAACCCCGAGTCCCTAGGATCTCTGAGGTGGAGCCGGGTTGGTACAGCCCTTTGCAGCCGCGTGGAGAGCCGCTGCTCCATGGGAACATGGATGTTTGCGTGAAGAACAAAGACGGCCATGGCTTCCAGTGAAAGACGCACCGAAGGGTCCGGGCAGAGGCCACCTCGCCGCGGGAGTCCTGGGAGGTGCCTGCGATACGATCAGATGGTTCGGCAGGAGAGGGGGCGACGCATGAAGAGGGGGTGCGGTGATAGCACACCCACCATGGCCCCTGCCCTCGGCTACCGCGGACACCGAGGGGCACCCGCTGAAGGTAACGCCATGAAGACAAGACAGATGACAGGAGACGCTCCCCATGAATCATGAGCCCGCGGCGTGGAAGTCACTCCTGCGGTGATAACAAGCCCGGCTCACGGGGTTTCAAAGGGTAGAGCTGCTCCAGGGCCATCAATAACCCAGCGCCACGCGCGGCGAGGCCTCGTTAGCCGGTCCCTGATCTTGGCGGAGCATCAGAGCGAGCCTGCTGGGCCGGCCAGGAGCCCAATTTCTCACTCAGTCATTAGACAGTGCAATTGTCGAGACCAGCTCTTGAAAGGGAAATGGACAAGTTTTATGTTAAGACGTGGAGCTGGGCACGGAGCTTTAAAATATTCTTCCTGGAATTGAGAGCGAAACACAAAGGCACCGAGCTTTCGGCTGTACGCCAGGGCTGGTGTTTCTTTTTAAACTTCATTTTGGAGGTGTTTCATCACCCATGGAGGGCCTAGGCCTTTAAAAAAAACTGATATTGTAGCCCTGGCCGGTGTAGCTCAGTGGATAGAGCATCGGCCTGCGGACCAAAGGGTCCCAGGTTCGATTCCAGTCAAGGGCATGCACCTTGGTTGCAGGGTCCTCCTCGGCCTGGGCCTTGGTCAGGGCTCGTGCAGGAGGCAACCCACCGATGTGTTTATCTTTCCCTCTCTCTCCCACTCTCCCTAAAAATCAGTGGAGAAATACCCTCGGGTGAGGATTAACAACAACAACAAACTGATGTTGTCATAGTTTCACACAAAATGAAAAGATCTAAAATATGACCTCACAAACATGAAGGTGGGAGGGGAGTAAGAATGTAGTTGTACGTACATGCCTATCGGCCTCACCGGGCTGCTGTCGACACGGAGTGGTACACGTTACCCTATGGGAGCCACAAACCAAAACCTACGAAAGACACACAGAAAATGAAGAGAAAGGGACCCAGCAAAACACTGAGGAAAACCACAAACCACAAAGGCAATCAGTAGAGGAAAGGAACAGAGAAAAACTACAAAGACAATGAACAAAACGGCCACAAGCACATACTTATCAGTAGTCACTTTAAATGTAAATGAATTAAATGCTCCAGTAAAAAGACAAGGGGTGGATGAATGGACTAAGGAACAGGACTGGTCTATGTGCTTCTTGTAAGAGCCTCACTTGAAATCTAAGGACACACACGGGCGGAAAGCGAAGGGATGGACAAAGATACTGCATGCAGATAGAAATGAAAAGCTGGCTTAGCAATCCTCATATCAGACAAAATAGACTTTAAAACAAAGAATGCAAAAAAAGGCATTACATACCGATAAAGGGGTCAGCCCCAGAAAAGGCCGTGCCATCATAAATATCTATGCACCCAGTATATGGACACCTCAGTATAAGAAGTAATTATTAATAGACGCAAATACAGACATTGACAGTCATCCCGTAATAGTAGGGGTCGTTCTGCCCACTCACGTCAATGGATAAATCATCCGGACAGAAAATTAATAATAAGATAACGGCTTTAAATGTCATATTAGACATTTATAGAAAAGTTCATTCAGAAACTGGATAAAGTTCTATTTCAGGCGCACAAGCCTCAATACATTCAAGAAGATTGAAATCCATCAAGCACCCTTTGCGACCACAGTGGCGTGAAACTAGAAATCAACAGCGGGAAGAAAGCGGGAAAGACACGCGCACACGTGGAGACCAACACCAGGCGAGGAGGCAACCAGCCGGTCCAACAGGAAGTCAAGCAGGAAAGAAAAAATGACCCCGAGACAAATAATGAGAAACACAACTTCCCCAAACTTCTGGGACACAACTAAGTCAGTTCTAAGAGGAGGCTCGTAGCCACACAGGTTCGAGAAACAATAAAAAGCTCAAATAAACAACCCACCTTCCCACCAAGGGAACTGGGAAGAGAAGAACGAACAGCAGGCAGGACTAATAAAGATCGGAGCGGCTGTGAACGCCACGGAGATGAAAACACCCCAGAGGAAACCGTAATGAAACTGGGGGCTTGTTCTTTGAAAAGATACAAAACTGACAAACCTTCAGGCAAACTCTCCAGGAAAGAAAGCGCTCAAGTCACTGAAGTCATAAGTGAACGAGGCTACAGCCGACACCAGAGAAATACACAGGGTCGTTGGAGAATACTGTCCATGGCTACCTCCCCACCGAGGGGCAGCCTGGGGGTACAGATACGCGTCCAGCAGCGCACGACCTGCCAGGACCGAACAGGAAGAAACGGCAAACCTAAACAGACCAATTCCTAGCAACGACACGGAAGCAGGAATCCAAACACTCACCGCGAACAAAAGCCAGAGGGTGTCACAGGTGAATAAGACGTGAGATGCTTTTTTTTTTTTAAAAAAGCAACCATTCAACTTATTATTTTTATGAGTATTTTATTGTCATACCTGGAGGCCAATATCCATTCGATATGCCCCTTATTCAACGTTAAGAAAGAGCTACGAAGATGCACAAATAAGCAGCTAATAGGTCTCCTGATTTTTAAAAAATATATTTTTATTGATTTCAGAGAGGAAGGGAGAGGGAGAGAGAGATAGGAACATCAGCGATGAGAGAGAATCATGGACCGGCTGCCTCCTGCACGCCCCACACTGGGATCGAGCCCGCAACCCGGGCCTGTGCCCTGACCGGGAGTCGATGCTCAACCCCTGAGCCACGCCGGCCGGGCTAAGAGATTGTCCTTTAATGGCCTGTCGTCCGAGAGCAGAGCACTTACGGGGGAGCACTGCAGTCGCACGGGGTTTTCCCTCTGTAGGTTGTTGTTTCAGCTACAAGTCACTAAGGGATTAAGGAAACGTCCCATCAGGATAAATGTCAGCTCTCCCAGTAAAAGCACAATCGGGAAACGGAGTTTCCTAAGAGTTCTTTGCAGAACTGACGTTCTCCTCAGAGACACGGCCTCTCTGAAGGTTGATGCTGCGCTTGTCTGCGGCCTGATGGGGGTGCTGACCCAGGCCCTGCACATGTTCAAGGCAGTGCTCTCAGCAAGCAGCGCTGGCTCGATTCAGAGAGAAACATTGATGTGAGAGAAACATCGATGGGTTGCCTCCTGCGCGAGCCCCGACCAGGGCCTGGACCAGGGAGGAGCCTGCAACCAAGGTGCGTGCCCTTGACCAGAATCGAACCCGGGACCCTTGGATCTGCAGGCCGACGCCCTGTCCACGGAGCCACACCGGCCAGGGCTGTGTGAGTTCCTTATGTCTGGACCGGTCAGGGGTTCTTGACCACTGTGAGCTTGGACACTCAGAGCTGAGGGGACCTCGGCATTTAGAGCCCACACCCCTTATCACAGAGGAGGGACCTGCTCAAACCGCACCGTCAGAGCGTCCAGGCAGCTCAGGCCGTGGGCACGTGGGGATCTGGTTTGAAATCGGTTGCAGGACCTGGATCCTTCGTGCTTCTCACCTGGAACCTGGGGCGTCTTGAGAGGATAAACAACGTCACTCCAGGCAAATGCATCGCATGTTCTGACACATAGACAATGAAATGGCGATGAGTTTATTCTATCGAGGAAAACGCAGAGTTAGCAACCGGGTCTCCCGACTTTCCACCTGAGACTCTAGTCACCCCTCCTCACGGCGTCAGACATTCGCTCCAGAAATCCCCTCCGTGGTCCCCAGCCACCTGGTGGGCCCCGGAGAGCCGCCCAGCGACACTCACTCCCCAGGTCTCCTTTGCCTCAGGGCAGAGGTTAGAGATGGTTGTGCTGTTGCTTTCACTTGTTGTATCGTTATCTCCATCGATCGGGGCTCAGTGTTGAATGAAAGAAGGAATTTCTGTGCCGTGTGCCCACCACACCCTCAGGGGCCATGGGCCTGTCAATCGACAGCATTTCTTCGGGGCCGATGAGACGAGACGTGACTGGATGTGGAGAGCGAAGTGGAGCGTCGGGTCGGAAGAGTGGAGGTCAGCGGAGGCCATTCCAGGCCCCATCGCTGGGAGTGGGCGTCTGGGGTTCAGAGCAGCGGCAGGAGGGGGGCGGGGGGACGCTTCCTTTACTCTAAAGCCTGAGGTGAGCCTCCATCCGGACCAGCCGCCTGCGGGCCTGGGGCCGCGGGAAAGTTATAAGTCTCTCTGCGCTCGGCCCGCGTCTCCAATAGTTTTCTCCTCACAGCTGAGTGAGTGGCGCGTCTCACCGTATGGCCAGGCCATGTGTCACCCCCATGGCCAGGCCGCGTCTCACCCTCATGGCCGGGCCGCGTCTCACCCCCATAGCCAGGCCGCGTCTCACCCCATGGCCAGGCCGTGTCTCACC
>NW_005355651.1:379055-380623 GCF_000412655.1 Myotis brandtii
CACCCCATGGCCAGGCCGCGTCTCACCCCCCAGGCCACAGGCCGCGTCTCACCGTATGGCCAGGCCGCGTCTCACCCCCATGGCCAGGCCGCGTCTCACCCCCATGGCCAGGCCGCGTGGCATGTGCTCATTCAAGGCCGCCCCGAAGGTCTCCCCGATCTGACTGATGATGAGAAACGACGCCCCTCGTTGGTGCAGGTTCCAAGCACGGGCTCGGCATCCGTCCCGAGGGGTGAGGAGTGAGGGTGGTAACCACAGGAGACCCACCTCCGCCTCCGCGTGCCCCACCCACAGCTTCGAGGCACAACTTACGCCAGGAAAGAATCCACGCACACGGCTGCGTGACTAATCGACGGTGCACTCGCCTCCCACAGCGGGAAGCCAGGCGTTAAACAGGCATCTTCTCTCAGCCTTGTTTTTTATTTTTATTTTTTTTTTAATCCTCACTGAGGCTATTTTCCATGGATTTTGAGAGAGAGTGGGAGAGAGAGGGAAAGGCAGAGAGAAACACCGATGTGAGCGAAACACACCCATCGGAAAGAATGTTCCAGGCGTTGGAACTGCAAGTGGAGAGGCGGGAAGTGGGGAGAAGATGGGTGCCCGGGACCAGCCGAGCGTTGCTGGCAGAGGCCAGGGCTGGCACCGAGGGAGAGAGGCCTGGGCAGGTCGTGCCGGCCATGGGTTTTGGCATTAAGAGCAGGCTCCATCCGCCCTGGCCGGTGTGGCTCAGTGGATAGTGTCGGCCTGTGGACTGAAGGGTCCCGGGTTCGATTCCGGTCAAGACCACATGCCCGGTCGCAGGCTTGGTCCCCAGTAGAGAGTGTGCAGGAGGCAGCTGACCCATGATTCTCTCTCTTTCCCTCCCCCTTCCTCTCTGAAATCAATAAAAGAAACACATATTAGATATAAAAAGAGCAGGTCCATTCATGCCCTCAGCGGATGAAATTGTTACTGACCCCAGGCTCCTTGTGTGACCGAAGGGGGCGGGTGCTGCTAGCCATCCTGCAGGTCGGTTTCCTGTGCTTGTCTTGGCCTAAGTTCTCCACCAGCCAGGCCTGGGGGAGGGGGTGGGATGGTGCTCGTAGGTTCCTCCTCAAAGTGCAGAGGCTGATGAGGCACTTGGTCCCCACGAAGCCCTGAGTCTCTGTAGCTGAATCAAGTCTTGACATTTGAATTTCTAACTAATTTTTGGGAAATAACTTTGCAGATTCTCATCACACAGCACTTGTTCCCTCTGAATAGAAATAATTGCTTCGCTGGGGTGCTCAGCGCGACCAAGAATAACGCAGCCACCCCCCCCCGCCCCCCCACTTCTAGGAAATGTCAGACGTCTTCCCTGAAGTGCACGCGAGGACTTGTTCTCTGAGGATCATTAAAAAGTGGTCAGAGAGGATGAGGGCGGCGGGGGAGGGAAAGTGCTGGAGAGAAGGCCAAGCCTCCGGGCCCGAGAGGACGTCTCAGCGGCCATCTCAGCGGAGAAAGAGAAGCTATTTATACGGATTCATCTGAGCGGCCGGCGGCATTTCCCCCAGAAATCCAGGAGCCCCCGGGGAAGACATGCTCACCCA
>NW_005355651.1:400195-403311 GCF_000412655.1 Myotis brandtii
TGGGGAGGCGGACGCGATCCTGGGAGAGAGCAACGCGTGTCCCCCCCTCGCCCCTCACCTGCTGCAGGACCTGGGCGGCCGTCTCCAGGGAGCAGTCGAAGATCACGTGGAACTCGCGGGCCCCCTTCATCTCCTTGAGCAGGGCCTTGGCGTCCTTGGTCCCGGGGGGCAGCTGCCGGATCCTGAGCCGGAGGTTGTGTCTGGAGGGGGCCTTGATGAGCTCCTGCAGGCGGATCAGACCTGCAGAGGCCAGAGGACACGTGTTCATTCCGGCAACTCCCATCGTCCCCGAAAGGGAGCCAGAGCCCCCCCCCCCCCCCCCCCCCCCCCGCCTTCCCCTTCCAGGTCACACTGCTGACAGCACGCATGCGGTTCCCTGCCCGGGCGGATACACTGTGTGGTCGCGTGTGTGGGAAGCATGGCCGTGTGTGTGGGACGTGTGGGAAGCGTGTGGGGGACGCATGGCTGTGTGTGTGGGAAGCGTGGCCATGCGTGGGGGACGTGTGGTCACGTGTGGGGGATGCGTGGCTGTGTGTGTGGGATGTGCGGTCACATGTGGGGGACGCATGGCTGTGTGTGGGGGACGCGTGGCTGTGTGTGGGGGACACGGGCTGGGACGGGCACTCTCCCAAGCGCACCAGGAATGCATTGGGGTGCAATCATCCTCTGCAGCCGACACCCCACACCTGTAACAAATGACATCCGTGCCCCTCACACGGGTTAAACAGGAAGTTGCTCCGTGCGACAGGGAACACCTGCCCCTCCACCAGCCGGGCTCGGGGGGACTTCGCGGGCTGTGACCCCTGCGGCCCTGCCAGGGTTTCTCGGTGACGAGGTTTCCCGGCTGAGGAGCCGGTGGCCCTAAGTCAGCGGTTCTCAACCTGTGGGTCGCGACCCCTTTGGGGATCGAACGACCCTTTCACAGGGGTCGCCTAAGACCATCGGAAAACACACATATAATGACATATTGTTTTGGTGATTCATCACGATGCTTTAATGATGTTCAATGTGTAACAATGAAAATACATCCTGTATATCAGATATTTACATTACGATTCATAACAGTAGCAACATGACAGTGATGAAGCAGCAACGAAAATAACTTTATGGTTGGGGGTCACCACCACATGAGGAACTGTATTAAAGGGTCGCGGCATTAGGAAGGTTGAGAATCACTGCCCTAGGTGATGGCGTCCTCCCCACGGAACCTCCTTAGAGGTGGCTCCTCGGCTCTCGCTGACGGGGCGGCATGTTGACGTGGGGAATCCTTTCTCCGTTAAAATAAAGAGGCCACAGACGCCTTAGAGACGGCGGCGAGGGAAGCGGAACAGCCTTTAACCCCCTCCTGCCGCCTGTAGGGAAGGGCGCGGCCCCACGCTGGCGGGGTGTGTGCTTTCCCGCGAGTAGGACTGTGAGTGGCGCTGGCTTCTGTTTGTTTTTTAAAATGCGTTTTTATTGATTTCAGGGAGGAGGGCGCGGGAGAGAGACAGAAACAGCAGTGAAGAGAGAGGATCACTGACCGGCTGCCTCCCGCACGCTCCCCACTGGGGATGGAGCCCACACCTGGGCCTGTGCCCTGACTGGGGATCGAACCCAGGACCCTTCAATCCGCAGGCCGGCGCTCAACCCCTGAGCCACCCGGGCCAGGGCTGGCCGCGCCAGTTTTAACAGAAGTGCTTATGGGCACGACGCACAGTCACACCCCGCTCCCCGTTACCTCGGCCGCGCTGTCGACCGACGCTGCTCAGCCGGCCATGCCTGTCATGTGGAAAATTGACTTTAAAAAAAAATTACACAGCTCTGTGCCCTCAGGAACTGTGGGCTTCGGGAACCAGTTGGAAATGCTCAGCTTCGTCATGTTCAGATGGAAACGGCGGCGTGTGCGGTGGGAGACGCGGCCGGCGCCACCTGCCCGGCCTGCACGTGGCCTTCATTTCCCGGTTTCCAGCTCTTCCCCCCAAAGGCACATCCTTCGGGCTCCCAGGTCCAGAGGTTCCTCCAGGACCAGGCACCGGTGGCGCTGACGTACGAGTCCAATGGAGGGCGAGGACGCAGGAGGCGGGAGCCCACCGAGCCCCACGCTCAGCACCCTCCTGAATGCTCAGCCTGAAACTAGAGTGTGAGCTGGCTGCCTTCCTGGGCACCTGCTTCTTGTCAAGTCAATCAACACGATGGAAGGCCCTCGGGGCCAATCAGGAGCACCGGCCTCCTCCTGACCCACCTGTCCGATGCGCACTCGGGGCGGGACAAGACCAGCTGAGGACCTGAGCCCCTGAGTCCTCACGGCCGCCCCGTGAAGCAAGCGCCCCTGTCTCCGTGTTGTCTCCCAGAGCAAGGGAGCGAAGCCAGGCCCCAGCGATCAGTGGCTCCTGAGGGCCCCGGGGGAGCGGGAGGGGCGTGGACCCCGATGTCCTCAGGGAGCCCACTCCCCGACCTCCCGTCAGCGCCCCCCTCACACACAGAGGCGGCTGGTGCCGGGAACAGGCGCAGCTGAGTTATCTGACGAGATGGGAACTGAGAGACAGGGACCCACTCTTCCTTCTTCTTTAAAAAAATATTTTTATTGATTTCAGAGAGAGGAACAGAGAGAGATGGAAGCATCAATGATGAGAGAGAACCATGGATCACCTGCCTCCTCTAGGCCTCCTACTGGGGATTGAGCCCACCACCCAGGCAAGTGCCCTGATGGGAATCGAACCCGGGACCCTTCGGTCCGCAGGCCGACGCTCTAGCCACTGGGCACACCAGCCAGGGCCATCCTTCCTTCTTCCCTGTCGGCCGCTCCGCGTCCCCTGGCGTTTCCTACCGTCTTGCTCCGCCATCTCTCTCTCTCTCTCTCTCTCTCTCTCTCTCTCTCTCTCGCTCACACACACACACACACACTCCGCTGGAGCAGGACCACAGGGAGGTCCGTGTGGCCCTCACAGGAAACAGGAGACATTTAAAACTCGGCGCGTGCCCTGCAGGGCCTGCTCTTTCGCGTGGCGGACAGAACGCCAATCCTGCCGTGTCTTCCTGATGTGGCATTTAAAGCTGAAACGTTTCCTCACTCCATTGGCTTTTAGAAACACTAACGTTTCCGGGGCTCCCTGTGCACCGGGCCCCCCGCTAAACGC
>NW_005355651.1:403466-406509 GCF_000412655.1 Myotis brandtii
CAGGGACGGTGAGCGGGGCCCGCGGAGACGGAGCAGCTCGCACAAGGTCGTGTCGGGGCTTAAACCTCTCGACTCCCAATCCAGGCTCTCGTCACCAAGTCAGGCGGCTCCTGACTGAGACCTCAGATCAAGGAACAACTGACTGAATCACTAGCCAGCTAACCAGCTCACTAACTAACTAACTAGTTAACTAACTAACGTTGTAAGCAGGAAACTGCAGAAAGGAACGGAGGAAGGGCCCTGCTCAGCAGGAAGCCTTCGACCTTCACTTGGCAAACGAGGCTTCGTCATGACTCAGTGTTGGTCACCGTCCAGTTTCCATGACCGTGTGGAAAGGGGTTAAGGGCAGTTGGGAAGGTACTGGGTCAGTCCCGGGGTCTGCAACCCGTGAGATGGAGGCGAGGGTGGGCCTGCCACGTGTGTCCTCTGCCTGCACCACCCACGGTCACGCGGGGTCTCGGCTTTGGGCGGAGAGGCAGGGCCAGCCTGACTCCTCCACTCACAGCCGAGCCGGTTCCTCACGGGTCGGGGACGCGAGGGGCGAGCTGAGCAGAGGGACGCGCAGCCGGGCGCCTCCCTTAGGACGGGGACCCCTGTACCCACAGGTACCCCGGCAGCCCCTCCGCACAGCGATGGCCACGGAGGGACCGAGCAGACCCCTCACCCGGGAGGCGTTTGGACGTGTGAACGCGGTACCTCTCTGCGAGGCGTCAAAGCTGTCGAAAGGGGCGATTCTCTGGATGTCGTAGGTGAGGGTGGCGTTGGGCATCAGGCTGCGGTTCCTGTTGACGCTGGTGACGGCGAACTTGAAGGCTAGTTCCTCCACGTTGGCAGGCTCGTTCTCCGCAGTTTCAAAAACGCCGCCTGCGGGAGAAAGGAGGTGCGTGAGCCCATGTCCACGTGGATTTTAAACATATTTGTATTGCTTTCAGAGAGGAAGGGAGAAGGAGAGAGAAACATCAATGATGAGAGAGAATCACGGATCCGCTGCCTCCTGCATGACCCCCACTGGGGATGGAGCCTGCAACCTGGGCCTGTGCCCTGATCGGGAATCAAACCCAGAACCCTTTTATCCACAGGCCGATGCTCTATCCACTGAGCAAACTGGCCACGTATATTGTTCAAAGAGAGAATATAAATGATTCAAACAAAAGGCGCAAAAGAATAAACACAGGCGGCTCAAGCCGGTTCCAGCCCCGGTGTTCACACAGATCAGCAGGTGTGCTGGGCAGGTGCACAGGTCTACCTCCAGGCGTGTGCTCATGACTTCAAGTCCGCGGCTGGGCTGTGCAGCGCCCCCGGACGGCAAACGTGGGCCACGTGGTTGGTCCCGTGGAACGTGTGCTGGGTGATGGAGGCAGCGATTTCTGCATTTGCACCCGAATCTCGCTGTGGTTGCCTGAACACAACCGACACTGAGCCCCGGGGATGGGAACGCCGGCCGCGAGGAGCATCCCAGGCAGCTGACCCCGGCCTCCGTCCCCACCGCTCACCAGGAGGAGTCTATCTTTTTAAAAAATATGTTTATTGGTTTCAGAGAGGAAGGGTGGGGGCTCAGAATTCTGGGGTCTGAGGCGAACACTTCCCAAAGGGCCGGTTCAAAGCACTGCCTGCACTCGCTTGTGGTCTTGTTTTTGGAAGCCCTTCAGTCTTGCTCCAAAGCACCCAGCCTCCGTCGAAATCCGTTCCTCTACTGAGCACCCAGGAACTAGCCTCTCCCACCTCAGACACGAGACTCTCACCACAAGCAAATACAACACACCAGACACAGAGCCCATCGGTTCCAGCTCTGAATTTGCTCAACTCGCTGATGTGGGTGCAGGCAATTGGAGTGTCGTTCACGGCCCATCCCTAATGCTCCTTAGCAGCCGTTCTGGGGTTGTCAGCAGGTTCAGGGCTCGAAGTAGAGGCTCCTCACTGCCCTCCCTCTGGCTCACCCCTGATGCACCGATATTCCCGATTTCCTTTGCAAAACCACACACATGTTATCCGGTGCCCATGGAAGGCGGATCCGTGTAACCGCAGGCTGCTAGTCACACACTCTCAATGTGGAGAGTGGCCACAGCGTTTGAATAGGTTCAAGCCTCAGACTAATGAGAAGGCACGGTCCTCTCATGGCAAAGCCGCGTGCAAGTCCCAGCTTGGGGGGCCGAGCCCTCCCAGCACAATTATAGCCAAAGGCTGTGGCTGTGAGCTTGACCTTATGGTCCGAACCTGTGGTCCCATGTGGCTGAGTGATGTGGGCTTGATAGAGTTCAGGTGCATGTAATTGAGTAGATTCGAAACTCATGAGAACGTTGTGACCACGCCCTTACTTTGCCTCGTGGGATCTGCCATAAAATAAAGACACGGCTTTCAGGCCGTGGCGCTGTCTCTCCATCAGAGAGGACAGCGTCCCACCCAGACCCAGCTTTATCCATGATTCCCTCTCATCATGGATGTTCCTCTCTCTCTCTCTCTCTCTCTCTCCCTCTCCCTTCCTCTCTGGAATCAGTAAAAACATAATTTAAAAATGTGACCGTGTCAGAGTCCCCTCTGGTATCAGCAGACCCCAAAACAGGCCCCGCCCGACTCTTCCCGGGAGAGAAACCTCGCCGCCTGCCTAGGAATTAGGTTACTTTTCAGAAACTTTTCTGTCCGAAGGCAAAAGGGAATCAGATGCAGGGGTTGTTCTCAGGGGCTTAACCTGTGATCATTTAATCTAATTCCAATCAATGCCTTTATTTGTGGTGGGTGCGGCTCTCCTTTCCGCGCGGGGCACGCGGAGAGCACACCAACTTCTTTGACCCCAAGTTCTCCGCTGTGTTTATTTGTTCGTTTTCCCCCTTATTTTTACTTTTTTTGTGGAGATTGAGCTCTGACAGGACACCGGTGGCTGGTGCACAACGTGATGACTCAGTGTTGGTCACCGTCCCGTTTCCATGACCGTGTGGAAAGGGGTTAAGGGGAGTCGGGGAGGCGCTGGGTCAGCCCCGGGGTCTGCGACCCGTGAGATGGAGGTGAGGGTGGGCCTGCCACGCGTCTCCTCTGCCTGCACCGCCCA
>NW_005355651.1:407632-409905 GCF_000412655.1 Myotis brandtii
CCCCCCGGGACCCCCCCCCCAGTGCACAAATTTTTGTGCACCGGGCCTCTAGTCTATATATATAAAAGGTGAATATGCAAAGTGTTCCTTCGGAAGTTCGACCGGGAGACTGGGAGTTCCATTGCTTACTATGACATGCACTGACCACCAGGGGGCAGCGTGGAACATGGCGGGCGTTGGCGACATGGCGCTGGCAGCAGGCAGCAGTGGAGGTGCTGCCGGCCCCAATGGGCCCTGACAAGAGTGGGACGACAGTGGGATGGTGGAGTGGGGGCCTGATTATCCCCTGATCACCCTGCAGACGGTGACCAGCAGCAGCGGCGGGGGTGGGGCTTCTGCCCGGCTCCCAGGTGCTGAGGGAGCGAGGGAAAGAGGAGGCGGGGAAGCAGGGAGCCTGACCAGCGCTGATCACAGGCCAGGCCTCGGGACCCTACCCGTGCACGTGTTTTGTGCACCAGGCCTCTAGTAATGAATAACGATAACACAGGAATACATTCTTGTGATTCGCATACTCACACCTGCAAACCTACGCTTGCACCATCTTGTCTGACGTTGATGGAAGAAACTGAAGACGACAGAAGTAAGTGAGCATAGACCATGCTCATGGATAGAGGGGATTTGTATCTTGAACGTGTCCCTATGACCCCACACAACCCACAGGCTCAGTGCAATTCCACGAAACACCAACGTCATTTTTCACGGAATGAGACCAAAGGATCCTATAAGGAACCACGGAAAACCCCAAATGGCAAAAGCCATCCTGAAAGAGAACTAAGCTGGGGGAACCCCAGTCCCCGATTTCAAACTAGACCACAACACTGTCGTCAATACTGATTGTATTGGCAGAAAAACAGACACGCAGATCAACGGAACAGAACAGAGAGCCCAGAGAGGAGCCCACGAACAAATGGAAAATGGGTGTTGGACAGAGGAGCCAAGAACGTGCATGGAGGAAGGACAGTCTCTGCAGTAAGTGGCGCTTGGAAAACGGCCACTATCTCCCTACGTTTACACAAACACATTCAACGTGCATTCAAGACTTGAACGTAAGAGCTGAAACTGCAGAACTTCCAGGAGAAAACCGAGGCGGTGGCTCTTGGACATGCAACAGCCTTTCGGACAGTTTCCTCCGGGACTCAGTCACAGTAAACAGTGTGAGCACAGCCAAGGGAGCCGTCAACAGAAGGCGCCGGCCACCTCCTGAGTGGGAGAAGGTAGCTGAAATCACACCTTCCCTGAGGGTCAATATTCAATCACCCACACGACTCCAGATCGAGAACACACCCCAACCCAATGAAAACGTGGGCCGAGGACTTGAACAGACATTTTCCCAAAGAAGAGAGACAGGTGGCCAACAGGTGGACGGAAAGAGCCTCATCACCACCCATCATCAGGGAGATGCAGACGAAGACCACAGTGAGGGTCACCTCACACCCGTCAGAGCGGCTGCCATCAGCCCATCAACAGACAAGCGCTGGCGAGGACGCGGGAAGAGGGAGCCGCGTGCACTGCTGGCGGGATGCAGACGGGCACAGCCTCGGTGGAGAGCCGTATGCCGTCTCCTCAAAAAACTAAAAATAGCTCTGCCTTCTGATTCAGCAATTCCACGTCTGGGTATTTACCCAAAGAAAACAAACACAACAATTCAGAGAGATGTATGCCCCTTATGTTCGCTGCCGTGTGGTGTGAAATAACCAAGATATGAAAGCACCTACATGTTAGTCCAGTGGTTCTCAACCTTGGCTGCACATTAGAATCACCTGGGAATCTTTTTAAAATCCTGATTTCTGGGCCTCACCCTCCGGAAATTGTTTCTTTGTTATGGGGTGAGGCCACAACATTAGTAACAAAGAAACAGAATTTCCGGAGGATGAGGCCCAGAAATCAGGATTTTAAAAAGATTCCCAGGTGATTCTAATGTGCAGCCAAGGTTGAGAACCACTGCACTAGATGATGAAGTCCTGCTCCTGGCACAGTGCTTAGCATATAGGTGGTATTCTAAATGCTCAGCTGGGAAAATAATTTTTATAGATAGTTGATTTTCTTTTTTTAAAAAATTAAATCTTTATTGTTCAGATTATTACAGTTGTTCCTCTTTTTTCCCCCATAGCTCCCCTCCACCTGGTTCCCACCCCACCCTCCGCCCTCCCCCCCCCTACTGTCCTCATCCATAGGTGCACGATTATTGTCCAGTCTCTTCCCGAATCCCCCACACCCCTTTCCCCCCCAAAAATAGTCAGTCCACTCCCTTTCTATGCCCCTGATTCTATTAT
>NW_005355651.1:410656-418005 GCF_000412655.1 Myotis brandtii
AGGGAGAGAGGGATAGAAGCATCAATGATGAGAGAGAATCATGGATCGGCTGCCTCCTGCACGCCCCCTACTGGGGATCGAGCCCACAGCCCAGGTTTGTGCCCTGACCGGGAATCGAACCGTGACCTCCTCCTGGTTCATAGGTCAACGCTCAACCACTGAGCCATGCCGGCCGGGCAAGACTTCATTCTCTTCTGTGGCTGAGTCATATTCTGTGTTATGTTTATGTAAGACATACGTATGCATTCTTCTAACACAGTGGTTCTCAACCTTGGCTGCACATTAGAATCACCTGGGAATCTTGTTAAAATCCTGATTTCTGGGCCTCACCCTCCGGAAATTGTTTCTTTGTTATGGGGTGAGGCCACAACATTAGTAGCAAAGAAACAATTTACGGAGGATGAGGCCCAGAAATCAGGATTTTAACAAGATTCCCAGGTGATTCTAATGTGCAGCCAAGGTTGAGAACCACTGTGTTAGAAGAATGCATACGTATGTCTTACATAAACATAACACAGAATATGACTCAGCCACAGAAGAGAATGAAGTCTTGCCCGGCCGGCATGGCTCAGTGGTTGAGCGTTGACCTATGAACCAGGAGGAGGTCACGGTTCGATTCCCGGTCAGGGCACAAACCTGGGCTGTGGGCTCGATCCCCAGTAGGGGGCGTGCAGGAGGCAGCCGATCCATGATTCTCTCTCATCATTGATGCTTCTATCCCTCTCTCCCTCTCCCTTCCTCTCTGAAATCAATAAAAACATGAAAAAAACCCCCACAAACCAAAAATCCCCACCAGCCTCCAGACCCATTGTTAGAGGTCACCTCCACCCGTGTTCCACGGACACGAACCGTCTCCTAACAATCAGGGTCCTGCGGCCACTGAAGGTCTAGAAATACGTCCAACGAAATGCCAACCACAGCTGATTTCGGGAAGCTGGGTTATAGAAGATGTTGATTTTATTCTTTATATCTATCCATTTTAAATGTGCTTCAAGTAACATCAATTACTTGGTGATAAGATATTTTTACATGCTTACTTGTGAGAATGCATCATTTGAATATTTTCCACTTCAAAGAAAAAAATAAATGCTATTCATTCCTTTAGTTTTGACATTCGAGGATGCTCAAGTATTTTTCAACAAATATGCTGTGTTATTAGCTAATAGGGCTTTATCCTCATCACAGGGGTGTCTGGGATAGAATCTTAACCATCGCATGTATTACAAGGATTTACTTAAGAAAAGTGCTATCATTTAACGTGTCCTTGTGTGTTAGCTCCTGGCTCTGATTTTCCTTATCAGTAGTTTCAACATAACTTTCCTCATGTTTCTGAGACGATAAAAACCAGGGGCCATGGGGCAGGGAAACTCATTAAAACACAAAAGCAGATGAACAGACTCCCAGGATCTAGACGTGAGACATGAAGGAATTTGCTCTTGGTTTTGTTTTTTTTAATATATTTTATTGATTTTTTACAGAGAGGAAGGGAGAGGGATAGAGAGTTAGAAACATCGATGAGAGAGAAACATCGATCAGCTGCCTCCTGCACACCCACCTTGGGGATGTGCCCACAACCAACGTACATGCCCTTGACCGGAATAGAACCTGGGACCCTTAGTCCGCAGGCCGATGCTCTATCCACTGAGCCACACCAGTCAGGGCTGCTCTTGGGTTTAACAGCCTCCTCAGCTGGTTCTCATCGAGACGCTGGGAAGCACTACCTTAGGGCGTGAGTGTCCGATCCTCAGTGATTCCCAGGCACAATCAGTGCCCGTGGAGCATGGACGCTCTTTACAACGTCCTGGTGATGGAGGGTGGACGGTGAGTTCCCTGTTATCTCCCCTTCTCCTTGTTTCTAACTGCGCATTGTTCCACTGTCTGTTCTTTATATTTATATTTCAGAGACGAAGGGAGAGGGAGAGAGAGAGAGAAACATCAATGATGAGAGAGAATCATGGACTGGCTGCCTCCTACACGCCCCACACTGGGGATCGAGCCTGCAACCCGGGCCTGTGCCCTGACTGGGAATCGAACCCTGACCTCCTGGTTCATAGGTTGACTCTCAACCCCTGAGCCACGTGGCCAGCAGAACCTGCCCTTTCTTCCCTAGCGTTTGCCTCGAAGTTCCACGGATGCACGAATCCCAGCAGATGTTAGGGTAACACAGTTTGAGCCCTGGCCAGTGTGGCTCAGTGGATAGAGCGTCGGCCTGTGGATCAAGGGTCCCAGGCTCGATTCTGACCAGGGGCATGTACCTCGGTGCAGGCTCCTCCCCGGCCGGGGCCCTGGTGGGGCTCATGCTGGAGGCAGCCAATCGATGTGTTTCTCTCACATCGATGTCTCTCTCTGTCTCTCCCTCTCCCTTCTACTCTCTCTAAAAATCAATGGGAAAATATCCTCGGGGGAGGATTAATCAAAAAACAAGAAACAAACAGAAACCAGTTGACTTACAGGTTTTGTTCCTCACTCCCCACAGGAGCCCACGTGTGAGTAGGGACAGGTGGGCGGTTCTGCCTCCTGGTCTGAGGCTGCGCCCTCCTCTCAGACGCGTCAGCCCGGAATTTCACCCAATTCGACCCACCTGGGCGGCCTGTGAAGGTGAAGGTCACCTCGCCCACCGTCGCCGCTGCGGGCCCAGCTATCGGCCGGGTGACCCTCCAGCTCAGAACCCGCCTGAACGGGGTTTCAAGTCCCACTGGCTCGTTTTCCTGACGTGGAGACAGGTAATGAGGTAGTTACCGTGGAAACGCCGTCCTGGTCCTCTCTGGGCTGCAGGAGGGGGGCGGGGTCTGAGGCCGGAGTCCAGCCTGTCGGGTCCCGTCTCCTCCACGAGGGGCTCCCACCTGGAACCCCTTGTTCTCGGCTCCTCAGTGGCCTGTGGGCCTGCAGCGAAGGCAGATGCTCCTGAAGCGTTAAATCACCCCAAACCCAGGTTCTCCACCCAAACTAGGGCGATGATTCACGATGTGCTGACTTCTTCGTAAAGAACACACGTGTGGCCCAGCCAGCCTGGCCCAGTGGACAGAGCCTCGGCCTCCGGACAAAGTGTCCCGGGTCCGATTCCGGCCAAAGGCACGTCCCTCGGTTGCGGGCTCCTCTCCGGCCCAGGCCCTGGTCGGGCGTGTGCAGGAGGCAGCCAATCGATGTGCTTCTCTCACATCGATGTTTCTCTGTCTCCCCCGCTCCCTCCCGCTCCCTCTAAAATCAATGGAAACATCCTGGGGGAGGATTAAAAAGCAAGAATGCGCTGTGGTTAGAAGGCTGTGTGCCCAGCGATGGTCCAGGAGATGGACCCTGCCCAGGGGCTGGAACAGCGGGTGGAAGAGCAGGCGGCTCCGATTCCCACGCAGAGGCCTGGGAGGGGCTGCGGGGCCTCACTCGTGGGAGCCCCTCCTTCCGGGCACACGTTTCCTCCAAGGGGCATCCTCCGTATTTTCTCGAAGGTCATTTCAAGGGGAAATTTGGTGCCTGTTAGTTGGTTCCTTTCACACTGTTGGGTGAGGCGGCATCGAATGGGGTGAAATTCCCTCCAGACCTCCTGGCCCTGGCCCCCCGCACAGGCGTCCTGGCGCAGGTGCTACGACCATCACCGACCTTCGCCGAGGTCCACGGCCACCCCGAGGCCCTCCTCCCACGCTCAGCACCTGCGGGAGACGGGGGCTGATGGGCGTCAGGTGGGGCTGAGCACAGCGAGGGGACCCTCCCCCTCGCCCACGCGGTTCGCGGGAAACGTGGGGCGGCCACCTGTGGGGTGCGTGTGGGACTGTCGGGCCGAGCTCCCTGTCAGAAGCTGCATTTCAATGACCATGAAACCATCCAGACATAGAGAACGAGCGGCGACGGCCTGTAGTGACGATGGCACACAGCCATTACAGCCGCCATTTCTGCATAAAACCCAGAACCGGGGGGCACAGCACGTGAGAGCTTCGAGATGAAATGGCAGCGTCTGCAGCCGCCCGAGCAGCACAGCTGGCGGCCTGTCTGACTCACGGCACGGCCGGCAGGTCCCTGATCCCGGGACTGGGCCCTACAGTCCTTTCCCCGAGGAATCCTGGGGCCGGTCCATTTCCATGGAGACGGGGCCGCCCTCGGGGCCTGGTTTGGGGGGAAGTGGTCATTATCAACCAACATGGCCAGGACTGAATTAACCAAATCTTCAGTGTTTCCTTAGCGAATTTATAATCCATCTCCATCTTTTCCCTGGGTTTTGGCTCATATATTCCAAGTCCTCTTTAATCCCAAGATGATAAGCATATTATCTGGTAGATATTTTCTTACAGTACTTTTGTGGTTTTGTTTTTTAACGTTAATTTTCCCAGTCCAAGGGGCGTGAACTCGGGGAGACTAGTAAAATAGGGGTCTTGTTCTACGTTCTCCAGCCACTGTTGTTGACTAGTCCTTTACATGTGATATCACACTTATCTCACACTAAACCCCGCCCCCCCCCAGCGGTGCACGGGGGCCCTCTCTCCACCGGCTCGCCAGCACTGTTGGTTGACTTGTTGACGGCAGCCATTGTGGGGGATGGGTCCCTGCGACTTTAATTTCTTCTCTGACGATTCGTGATGTCGGGCACCTTCTCACGTGTCTCTAGGCCATTGTGTGTCCTCTTTGGAGACGTGTCCGTTCGGGTCCTCGGCCTGTTTCCCAGTTGGGTTGTTTGTCTTTGGTGCTGAGCGGTGGGAGGTCGTTGTCAGTGTTGGGTGTCATCACAGGGCTCCCCTCCCTATGATTTAAGGGCTGTTTCGCTGAGTGTACAGTAGTCACGTGGCTCAACGTGCAGAAGACACCAAAGGGTGCACAGAGTGCTTCTGCTGCCTGATCCCCTGCAGTCACGCCTGTGAGCCCACAGCGGGCCCTGACCACCCTTCAAAAGGCAGGCGATGGGGGTGATGTGCCTCTCACACCCCTTAAAGCTGCACGGAACTCCTCCCTGGGAAGCGACAGGGGCCCTGCAGCCAGTTCCCACGCGGGGGCAGTGCCGTGGTACCTGCCTCATCTGAGGGCTGTCGGCTCTGACAGAAAACACGGGGCCGACACCCTTCACCAGCGTCCCCCGCACGTGTGCGCGTGTGTTTGTGCGTGTGTGCATGTGTGCGTGTGCATGTGTGCGTGTGCGTGCGTGTGTGTGCGTGTGCGAAGCATGTTCCCGGGGAGGCGTTTCTCAGCCAAAGGGTCGTGCACTGTGTTGCTGACAGCGATCGGCAAATCGTCCCCGTGAAGGTCACACTGACGTTTATTTCCACTAAAAATGGACGAGCACAGCCGCCCTCCGGCCTCCCACACGCGGGCCGTGTGAGGGGACAGCGAATCTTTCCGGGGTTACACTGAGATCCCGTCCAGTAAGTAAAGAGCGGGGTTTGCTTTTCATGCAAAGGTTGCTGAGTTATGAGAGATTCCCATTTCGTAAAACAGCAGACACAGGAAATCTCTCGGTATTTTTATGTCAATGTCAATACGCACTCATTTGAGTGTCTGCTTGTTTGTGTGGCCGGCTCTTAGCACCAGGCTGGTGAACATTAAATAAAATGCCTGCTGTCCGTCGCTCCATTGATACTTATCACACATCTGAAAGGACATCCCGAATCCCCCGAAATGTGGAAAATCCTGCGAGTTTGGACTCTAAGGCCGAATAGATGTAGATGCGGTTTAGGAAACCAGAATGTAGTGAAGATAAAAGTTACAAATCAAGGATCTTCTCAGATTCCCCAATTTTTATCTCAAATGGGACTTTGTAGCTCATAAGCAGAACGAGAAGCTTCCGGCAGGAAAAAGGAGACAGACAGCCAAGTCCTGACACACATCTGGCTGAGGGTCACAGTTCAGCTCACGGCTTCAATAGTGTCATCCACGCGTCAGCAGCACAGACCACATGCGGGACGGTCGGGCAGTCACAGCTCAGAGACGATTCCCACAGGTTCCTCGTGCGTTTTAAGGCGTGTGCTTGTGCCCTGGCCAGTTTGCTCAGTGGTTAGAGTGTCAGCCTGTGGACCGAAAGGTTGCGGGTTCGATTCCCAGTCAAGGGCACGTACCAGGTTCCCCAGCCTGGTCGGGTGTGTGAGGGAGGCAGCCAATCCATGTTTCTCTCTCCCCCTCTTCCCTCCCTTCCACTCTCCCTAGAAATCAATGGAAAGATACCTTCAGGTGAGGATTTAGAAAAAGCTGTGTGACTGCACTTTTTAAACTTTTTCCTAACAAGATACCAGAAGCACAATCCTGTATAACCAGGGACTTGCCTAACTTCTCCCAGGAGAGGCTGGCGCATTACAGAGCGTAGCGTGAACTTTGAGGGTTCATTTTCACTTTTTAAAGGCACCTCGTTCTGTGTTGTTTTATTTCGGTGCCGAGGGGTGTCAGACATCCGGCAGAGGGCCCCTGGGGCTGCAGGAACCGCGCAGCCCCGCCCAGTCCGACGAGAACCTTCCTACACCGAGGGCCTCCGGCCCACCATTCGGGTCGCCCGCCCCTCCGGCCGTAACCCTGGCGTTTGTCCAGCGGCTTCTGTGACTAACGGCCCCACACTTGGTGATTTCAAGGAACAAAATGCATCTCTCACAGTTTTAGAGCCAGGAATCCGAAACCCAGGCAGAGGCAGGACCTGGCTCCCTACTCCCTCCTCCCTCCTCAATGCTTATATCCCTTTGATATTTGAGACAAAGTATTGTTTCAGAGAAATCCCTCTCCCTCTTCTCTCTCCCTTCTCCCCTCTCCCTCTCCCTCTCCCTCTCCTTCTCTCTCTCCCTCTCCCTTTCCCTCCTCCCAACCTCCTCCCTCCTCCCTCCTGTGCTCCCCCCTCCTCCGTGGCTCCCGTGTCCCTGACTGGCGCCCACCTCACTGCAGTCCCTGCCTGGTCTTCGCGTGAGCGTCTGTGTCTCTCCTCGGTGTCTCCCGTGCGGACAGGCTTTTGGTTCAGGGCCCATTGGGTAATTCAGGGCGAATCTCCTCTCGAGTCTTTAACTTAATGATGTCGGTAAAGGCTTCCCCAGAGGAGGTCGCTCATGGGGGGTCAGGGTGTGGACATGTGTGGGGTGGGCCCTTCAGCCCCACTGCACCCGAGTCTGAGCTATCGCCACAGCTGCCCTTTGCCTGTTCTTGAACGACTTATAAAACGAAATCACACCCATGAACCTCTCGTTGTCCGGATTCACTCTCTGTTCTGCATTTTAAAGAGAAATCCGCGCACGTCTCCTTCCCTGAGAGACCCGAACAGCCTAGACCCGTGGTCGGCAAACTGGCCCCTTGAGTGTGGCTCTTCCACAAAATACCACGTGCAGGCGCACGTACAGTGCGATTGAAACTTCGTGGCCCATGCGCAGAAGTCGGTTTTCGGCCTGGGTGAGGCTATTTTG
>NW_005355651.1:418330-433571 GCF_000412655.1 Myotis brandtii
CCCGGGATAAAAGAGCCTCCAGAGGAATGAGCGGAGGCAGAGCCCGGCTGTGGGTGACGGCGTCCTCGCTCTCCAGACACGAGCGCATCTCATGGCTCCAGCCCAGCGCTTTGCAGCCGCCCGTCGAACGTTAATGCCTGTTCCTTCCTCTTGAGCGAAGGGGTGAGGCCCCCCTGCCATTTACATTTCACTTTCAAATCCATATTCATGACTCGAGTCTGGGCTCCGGCAGGCGCTTTACAGACGGTCTTTAAGCAGCGCCAGGCGGGCTCACGGCCCAGGCGGACCCGCCGATGGTCCTCATTAACCGCGGCCTCGCAGGTGCGTGTATTCACCAGCGGGCTGTGCCGCGGCCCTTCCCGGCACACGGAGCCGGTTTAATGTGCTCTGTCCGCGGAGGCCTCTTCTCCAAAGGTATGAATCACTCCGGGTGACCTGGGGGTGGGAGGAGGGGGGGAGATTCGTCCTGTGCAAATGCCGGCCAATTTCCAAAGGATCCGGCCCGTGGCGAACGGAAGATGCATGGCTTCTCGGGGAGTCATTTCCTGTTTGTTTAACCGACTCTCCCTGACGCTCCTCTCTGCAGGCGTAGTCGCTAGTGGACGCGCAGGGTCAGGCATGAGAAACGCCCGTGACACTGGCTGGCCCGCCGGTGGGATTAGGGGCACGTGTCATGCGTCCTCCTCACAACGTAACTGACACGTCTTCCTCCGGCGTCCAGTGCGTTCAGGGTTTGCTCCGCACTCGCCGCGTTAGCCCACGGGCGCCACCCCTCTCGCCGGTCCATGGGGGGAGGGCGGTGTCGGCGGAGGGTAGAGCCGCAGGGACTCGCATCCGTTCTGTGGCTGGTGTCACGTAAATGTTCACACACGACGCGGTGCTGGGGGACTTCCAGGGCTGGAGTCCACGCCCAGGACTGTACTGCCTCTCCCTGCGGGGCCCTCGCTCTCCGGAGGCGCCCGAGGGAAATCGCTTCTTTAACATCATCGATACGCCCAGCAGGCTCCCGGGGAGGCGTGTACCTAGCCGTGTGCACCCACCTGCTCACTCGTCCTCTTAACCTGGCAGCTCATCCGCCACCTGAGAAACGCCTGTCGGTGACGACATGGCAGCGAGCACACGAGAGCAGTCCTGCCCTTTTGCGTGGAGTGAGTGTTTATGTGCAGCGAGCGTTCACGTGTAGGGAGCGTTCACGTGTAGGGAGCGTTCACGTGTAGTGAGTGCTTACGTGTAGCGAGCGTTTACGTGTAGTGAGCATTCACATGTAGTGAGCGTTTACGTGTAGCAAGGGGGCAGACAGTGGGCCAAGCCTCCGAGTGTGAGAGCCGTGGAGGGAGGGGAGCGGGCGAGGCGCTGGGAGGTGGCTGTTTGATGGTGTAACGTGGTCACAGGTGGAAAGGCCACACGTGAGGAGACACCTGCGGGCAATGAAGGGGGAAGCGGGGAGAGGCCTTGGAGGGGGCGTCTGGGTGGAGAAGGAGCGGGATGAGGCTTTGGGCGGAAGCGCCTGGCAGGGGGCGGGGAGGCCGTGAGCACGGGGCAGAGGGTGCAGGTGAGACGGGGTGCTGGTGAGAGGGTGCAGGTGAGTCCTCCCGTGAGGGTCCAAGCCGCACGCAGCTGCCCCTGTCCAGCTCCTGGGTGGCCTTTATCCCACAGTCTGCTCCCCAGGGCCACACGGAGGGACCCTTCTTCTCGAAGCCGTTGGTCCCTGGCTGGACGTGCTCTCTGTAAACATGCATTTCCTTGTTTTCTTTCTCTCCATTGTTGACACTATTACAGGCTCCTCATCCCACCTGCCCATCTCCCCCCCCCCGCCCTCTGGCCATGGCCACACTGGGCTGTCCCATGGGCTGTGTGTCAGGTTCTTGGCTGATCCCAGCTGTGCTCTATCGGCCATGACTGCCACCTGCCCGGCCCCCTGCCCCGGACAGGGCCTCTGTGCCCCGTTTAGCACCCCGGCCCCAGCCCCTCTGGGTCCCGGCAACGCCAAGCTCGCTCCTGTTTGGCTCGTCCTGTTAGCCGTCCCGACACCAGACAGCTCTCCCGTCGTAGGTGGGCGGCTCCTCGGATCCCAGCTCCTCACAAAGTCCTTCTGCTCCCACCTCGTGTAGACGGATCCGAGAGCCACCCCCCCCAAGGGTCCTCTCCCGCCGTCTCCCCATCGCTGACGCTCTGAAGGCCAACGGGACCCCATCTGCCTTGTTGTCTCATGCGCCTGCGACCCCCGTGTAGCCCCTGGCCCGGCGGGCACAGGCCACCCACGCGGGAGTGAGGGGTGAGCCCCCGTCCACGGCCTTCCGCCCACACCCCGCTCTGTGTCCGCTCCCCATGGACCGTCCTCCTGTTTTTATGGGTTTACGTCCTTTTAGAGAAGAAGACGGTGTGTTCACTCGGGATCCTGGCCCGAGCCCGCGGAGATCAGTGGCTGTTGCTGAATTAAACGGGTTTGGAGCAAATTCCAGAACAACATTGAGTCACTGCCAGGACCTCGCAGATGGTGACGCCGTCTCTCCTGTTACCGCTTCCAAGGTTGGGATCCTGGCCCCGTGCCGCCGTGAGCCCGCGGAGATCAGTGGCTGTTGCTGAATTAAACGGGTTTGGAGCAAATTCCAGAACAACAGCGAGTCACTGCCAGGACCTCGCAGATGGTGACGCCGTCTCTCCTGTTACCGCTTCCAAGGTTGACGACGAGATGAGGTCAGTCAAGCACCGTCGTGGGCAAAGCTGCGAATTACGGGATCCTGCCTTAAAGGCACAGCGTTGCCTTGTCCTGTGAAAGCCCTTCCTGCCTCGGCCGCAGCCTCGGAGCATGGAGCCGGCTCCCAGGTGTCTCCGTGGGGACGGCAGGTGCGGGCGGAGCGGGAGGAAAGGCCATTAGCATCGCTGTCCCTGGCCCCTTCCCGCCGGACCTCCTGGCCTGGCCGCTCAGCCACCTCTACGGAGAGAGGAGAGAACTGCCATCCATGCGAGGTGACCCTCCCAGGTGAGCATCAGCCAGGTCCTCCCGGGGTCACTCAGGAGAAGCCACTTGCAACTGTGGGCTCGGTGCCTTCTCGCGCCCCCTGGTGTCTGCCCGAGGGACTGCGGGGCCGAAGACCAGGCTGCCCAGCGGGCGATGTTCTACCCACACACCTGGTGCAAAGGCGCCAGCGGACACACACGCGTGTCTAGTGGCAGGAATCCGTGTGAGTCCCAGGACAGCAGATGCCCAGGGAGTCTGTGCTCGGTCTGACCTTCTCCCGTCACTGACCTTGAGAAGGGTCACGGAGTTTCCTCACTTCACTAACTTTTGCCGGTAGAAAATGCTCAGCAACGACCTCAGTCACTTCAATAATCTCTTTTAGAATCAGAATCGTCTTTCTCGTGCCCTGGCCGGTTTGCTCAGTGGATAGAGCGTCGGCTTTCAGACTGAAGGGTCCCGGGTGCGATGCCGGTCAAGGGCACGTACCTCGGTTGCAGGCCCCCAGCCCTGGGGAGGGTGCACGCAGGAGCAACCCATGGATGTGTCTCTCTGTCTCTCCCTCTCCCTTCCTCGCTCTCTAAGAATCTAGGGGAGAATATCCTCAGGGGAGGATTCACAAAAAATGACAATAACCATCTCTGTCATGAAGCTGGGCCCTCGCACGGATCTCGGGTTGGTCTCTGAATTCCTTCCGACGGAAACGGAAGTCAACAGCTGGAAGCTTCTCCTGTGAGGCCGCTTCCGGGTTTGAAATGTCTGCCTCTAAGCACGCGGCTGTGTGCGCTGCTCGCTCTGAGGTGCTCAGGGTTGAGGCGGCGGCTGCTGCAGGTTGATGCTTGAGGCACATGCACCCGGGACCCGTCTTCCTCCCGGGCTCCTGTTCCACAGTAGCAACCCCGAGGGTGACACCCACAGCACCGAGGACGCGGCCCGGGAGGATGCCGGGTCCCAGGCTCGGGGGCTGTCGCTGTGAATGGTTGTGAGTCGCTGCTTCGTGCTTCGTGCACCAGCCGGTGTTCCGCCCGCCATCGGCGCTGACAGTTTCTGTCTTACGCTGCACCAGGTGCATGAATCCCATTCGTTAAGAATCGGAATCATACCCGGCCGGCGTGGCTCAGTGGTTGAGCATCAACCTATGAACCTGGAGGTCAGGGTTCGATTCCCGGTCAGGGCACAGGCCCGGGTACTAGGCTCGGTCCCCAGTGGGGGGCGTGCAGGAGGCAGCCGGTCCATGATTCTCTCTCATCAATGATGCTTCTAGTTCTCTCCCTTCTTCTCTGAAACCAATAAACTATATTAACATAAAGGAAATGCCTGGCACTTATAATCCAGTGGAAGAAGCGAGACAGTAAACGAGTAAAGGAGACATGCAGCTCGTCCGACGGAGGGATGATGTTACGGGAAAACTCGAAGCGGCCGCGGAGGGCGTGGGGCAGAGCGGTGGGCATGGGGGTGGGGGCACGGGGGTCGGGCCCGTGGTGATTTTCAACAGGGGGGTCAGGGCAGCCTCCGGGTGTCGGGGCCCAGGAGGCCGTCTCCTGGGAGCGGAATCTGGGGTACGAGGTGATTGGGACCCTTCTCCTCCAGTTCTGCGTTTTCAGAGCTCTTCCCAGACTCCCGAGCCCCTGACGTTTCTCTGCAAACAAATCCTCTCCCTGATCCGTATTCTCCTTGATGCCCATGTTCATGGGGCCCAGGCTGTTACTTCGACTCCGGCGTTCGCCCGAGCGGCCCTGGGACTGGGGATGCGCCCGGTCGCCCGATTCCCTGACCTGGTTTCCCTCTTTCCTTTGTTTTCTCTGTTTTCGACCAATCACTCGGAGGCCCTGCTGGGCAGCAGGGAGGAGCCGCGTTTCGCTCTGGAACCTGGAACGGAGGGCGGGTGTGTGGCCGGCCGTGACGGAGGGGATGGGAGACGGGACGGAGGAGACTTCACTCCTGTGACAACGAGTAAGCGGAGACGTGAGCCTTAGTCCCGACTTCATGCCACAGGAGCTGCTGAGGAAGCCTCGTGTCGGGCAGCGATTTGGGAATCAGCGGGTGCCCGACCCACCCTCTGGGCCACGGCCAGTGTTAAAAGAAGTGGAATCACACACGTAGATACATGCGGGCGGGCAAAGCAGGCGACCGCAGTTAGCATGGGAAATAAGACAATCATTAATCTATGATAATAAAGCGTAATATGCTAATTAGACCGGACGTCCTTCCAGATGACCTTCCGGACGAAGCCGGGGCTGTGAGGGAAGCCGGGGTCCCGGGTGCCAGGGGGAAGCCGGTGCCGGCAGCCGGGGAAGGAAGGCCTGCTCCTGCACGAATTTCACGCATCGGGCCTCTAGTAGATAAAGCAGGAGCAAGCGCTGCATTGCGAAGCGACACCTGGTAACACACTCTTGCCCCACCCTGTGTCTACGCATTTTCTGCTTCTATAAATAACTCCTGTTCATTTAGGAAAATAGACGGATACAAACCCACCGAGAGCAAACGAAATCTGTGAGCAAACCCCACTGATGGCGCTGATGTCATTCTGATGGATTTCCTTACAGTCTTTTCATATATACACCTATCATCTATCTATCATCTATCTATCATCTATCTATCATCTATCATCTATCATCTATCTATCATCTATCTATCATCTATCACTATCATCTATCATCTATCATCTATCATCTATCATCTATCATCTATCATCTATCATCTATCATCTATCATCTATCATCTATCATCTATCATCTATCATCTATCATCTATCATCTATCATCTATCATCTATCATCTATCATCTATCATCTATCATCTATCATCTATCATCTATCATCTATCATCTATCATCTATCATCTATCATCTATCATCTATCATCTATCATCTATCATCTATCATCTATCATCTATCATCTATCATCTATCATCTATCATCTATCATCTATCATCTATCATCTATCATCTATCATCTATCATCTATCATCTATCATCTATCATCTATCATCTATCATCTATCATCTATCATCTATCATCTATCATCTATCATCTATCATCTATCATCTATCATCTATCATCTATCATCTATCATCTATCATCTATCATCTATCATCTATCATCTATCATCTATCATCTATCATTCATCTATCTATCCATCTAATCAATCTATCATCTATCATCTATCTATCTATCTATCTATCTATCTATCATCTATCTATCTATATATCTTACATTACTGAAAACTATAAACTACACTTTGGTAGGTCCTTTAAAATGAGGGTTGTCAGATTTAACAAATAAAAATTACAAAACACCCAGATCCATTTGGATGTCACTTACACAATGAATAACTTCATAGTTTAAGTATGTCCCATGCAGTGTTTGGGGCACGCACATCCTACACACATTTTTCGTTGTTTATCTGAAATTCAGATGCAGCCAAGAATCCTGCATTCTATCTGGCAATCCTCTTAAAAACACACCATGATCGTAACTTTAAATGTCTTAAAAATATCTATACTAATAAGAGCATAATATGCTAATTAGACCGGACAGCCGAACGACCTTTCAGACATCTGGACGCCCTTCCAGACAAAACGGCGGGGGCCGAGGCAGAGGGGGTAGGGGGTCAGGCAGGCCGAGCAGTTAGGAGCCAGTGGTCCCGGATTGCGAGAGGGGTCCCGGATTGGAGAGGGTGCAGGCCGGGCTGAGGGACACCCCCCCTCACCGTGCATGAATTTCATGCACCGGGCCTCTAGTTAGATTATATTGAAATGTCCTAACTGAACACGGATCCAGGACCTCTGTCGGAAATGCATGCTTTCAGTTTGCTGCGTTCGCGTTTCTTCCCAAAGGCGATGCCTAGAAATGAAAGTGCCCGGCTCACCGGCAACAACAAGCTCCTCAGCCCAGGGTAGCCACTGCCCCCTTACATCTCCGTTCATCTTCTTTTGCCAACAGTACAGTCGCTTCTTACAATGCTGGTGAACCGCGGAGGGGAGTGGTGGGGGTTTATTTTACACCAAATAAACTACGTGCAACGCAACCACTTAGGTTAAGATACGCTGTTTCTTATTTACGTTTGTGATCAGTATCTCCCCTCAGCCACGCAGACCTGAGCGGCTGCTCCAGCCTGTGACCGTTAGCAGTGGCTGCGTCTTTTCACAATTCCTCCATATTTCACTCACTTTCCCTAAGCCCAGTCTCGCCTCCACCATCTCCGTGACACACCAGGATCACATTTATGGTCTAAATCTGATCATATTTCTGCTGCTCTATTTCTTAAAATGTGTTTTTATTGATTTCAGAGAGGAAGGGGGAGGGAGAGAGACAGAAACATCAATGATGAGAGAATCATGGATCGCTGCCTCCTGCACGCCCCCCACTGGGGCTCAGCCCCAAAGAGGTGGATGGAGACAGAGATTTCCCCGTGTAGGTTAGTCGGGTTCTGCACGGAACCAGAGCCAGTCGGACGGGTCTGGATATAGGCTAGACCAGCCGTGGGCAAACTACGGCCCGCGGGCCGGATCCGGCCCGTTTGAAATGAATAAAACTAAAAAAAAAAAAGACTGTTCCCTTTTATGTAATGATGTTTACTTTGAATTTATATTAGTTCACACAAACACTCCATCCATGCTTTTGTTCCGGCCCTCCGGTCCAGTTTAAGAACCCATTGTGGCCCTCGACTCAAAAAGTTTGCCCACCCCTGGGCTAGACCCAGAGAAGACTTTTTATAGGAATCGGATCCCATGGCTATAGAGGCGAGAGGTCCCACGGGGCCGCGGAAACCCCAGCAGAAGCCGAGCAACGTGGACGCCTGGACCCCCGCTGCCACGCCCCTGCTGTGCGCACTGCCATCTTGTGATGGTGTGAGGGTCAATTTGCATATTACCTCTTTATTATATTTATATATCTCTATCTATCATCTATCTATCTATTTATCTATATTTATTGATTTCAGAGAGGAAGGGAGAGGGAGAGAGGGAGAGAGAAACATCAATGATGAGAGGGAATCATGGATCAGCTGCCTCCTGCATGCCCCACACTGGGGATTGAGCCCACAACCCGGGCCTGTGCCCTGACCGGGTATTGAACCTTGACCTCCTGGTTCCTAGGTCGACGCTCAACCCCTGAGCCCTGTGGCCGGGCCGTGCTGCTTTCTATGCCCACGTTGCTGGTGCCACAGCTGTGGTGGCTGCGTTGCCCTGGGGAGGGCGGTCTGTGGGGAGACCCAGGGGTACCCGATGCTATTAAACTGGATGTGCATCTCCACACTCCACCTACGACCTCCTTCAGGGTTCGTTTGGAATCCGAGGTAAAAGCTCAGGTCAGCATGATTTCTTTTTTAAAAAATGTATCACCTTTTGGAAAAGTCTTCCCTTGACCACATCCATGCATAGAAGAGTTAAAGTTTGATCATTCTTTTAACTTTTGGAAAATAATTACAGCTCATCAGCTATGCTTCCTGGAGGAATCATTAAGCCAGGAATATGCTCGACATGATGAATTACAATCTATTTAATAACCTGCATATTAAGGAGAGCTAGCTCCGAGGAATGCAAATAAACAGGCTCCCAAAATACAGCCCAGCTAATACAGAATGAGGCCTTCCCAGAAGGTACCCCCAAGGTCTGCTCTCAGAATAAAAACTTGCTAAAACAGTTCTGAGGCCCAGCTCTTAGAAATCGGCACTTCCCTGTGCCACGGCGAGGATCAATATTTATTTGTGCATCTTTTATGACTTTAAAGTTTCACTGACGCTCGCCGGGGAGGAGGCAGGCCTGTGGTCTCCTGGTCAAGGAGTTTTCATCCTTAATCCTTTCTGCACGTCTCCTGTGGGAGGGCCTTTGAGGATTAACGGGAAAATATTTCAAAGCATATTCTCATTAATTCTCAAAATCTTAGATAATAGGCACTCGATACAATGAGGGGGATTATATTACTGTTATTCACAACAAGAAAGCGAGAGTGTCAAGGAATTTCTCAACTGACTTTTATATTATAGGATGAAATCTATAAATCGCCCTGCGTTGGATGAAGACGAAGGACCATCCAGCCCCTTAAATGGTTCCTCATACTCAGATGCGGGCTGTGAATTGGCTCTTTTCACGGCTTCCCAACCCATCATATTGGCAGTACTTGGTGCATCTACTGCCACTTCCTGTGGCCGGCGTCGTTTTGCCTGCCAGGGTTCCATCCTTGACACGATGATTGTAAAAAGCAGCCAAACCGGCCGCCACAACGCTGGTTCTCCTGTGGTTGGGTCCAAGTGAGTTGGGAATCATGGAATCCAACGGGAGAGCCGTCCAATGGAACGCAAAGCGCTGGGAACGTAGGAAGTGGAGGAGGGGCCCAGGTGAGAGCCTCCTTTGTCCCTCCCGCATCCAGGTGAGAAGGTCAAGGCTGGCATCGCAGCCCGAACACAGAGCATCAAAGACATAACAAGAGGAGGAGGAGGAGCGCTCTGAGCTCAGGGCGTGGTGAGGCTAACCCTGTCGGGGTCGCCCCGAAGGCTGGTGGAGCCCATAGAGCGAGTCTGACGCAGGGAAGGCTTTTCGGGGGGAAGGGGTGGCGCTGTGGGCTTTGTCCGGGAACAGGCACAGGGAGGCGGGGAGGGTCCTTCAACTTAGCAGCCGGAGGGTGTGCAGTTGCCTCGCGGCCAAAGGGGAGTTTTCTCCCTGAAGTTAACGCCGGTGGGACTGGGAGCCGCCCCAACCCTCCACCAAGAGACGCTGTTGGGGGAAGAGTCGCTCACGAAAGAGCAGTTTTGTTCCAGAGAAACCAGGCCATGAAGCCGCGGAATGCTGCAGCGTCTTCAGCTCCTTTCCCTCGGACGGGATGCGGGGAACAGCCCCTCTTCCGCAGCCCCGGGCGTGCCTGTCCCCGAAAACGCACGCCTGAAGCCACAGGAGGTGGAGGGCCCCCCCGCCCCCCACAGTCTCCTAGCCTGTGGGCGCTTTCCCCTCATGTCTTTCGGTGAGAAAAGTTCACACGTGCAATTGTAACAGCAGTGATCTCCGGAAGCTCAGGGGCCTGAGGATGGCGGGAGCTGCTGCTTCCACAACGCGACTCCCACTGTAGCCCCGTCAGGAGGCAGAACCGCTCACGGGTCACGGTGTTTTACTCATCACACTACCCCCCTCCAACGCCATCAAACATCGAGGCGCTAAATGCAATCGTACGCTCTAACTGCGTATTATTAAATGCACGTTCATATCCTTCAGCGTCGACAAGGAGTGACTATGTAACTTTTATCTGTTAAGGGAAAAAACTCAGAACAATCCCATTTTTGGGAAAAGCTTCACCAAGTGTTTCCCTGTTACTCGGAATTGGGGAGATTATATGTCTCTGCCAGGAAAACGATGCCAACTTCAGCTGGGCATTGAGAATAATGGCCCAGTGCCCTAGCCCTGTGGTCGGCAAACCGCAGCTCGAGAGCCAGATGTGGCTCTTTGGCCCCTTCAGTGTGGCTCTTCCACAAAATACCATGTGCGGGCGCGCACGTACAGTGTGATGAAACTTCGTGGCCCATGCACAGAAGTCAGTATCTTGTGGAAGAGCCACACTGAAGGGGCCAAAGAGCCGCATCTGGCTCTCGAGCACCGGTTTGCCGAGCCGCAGTTTGCCGAGCAGTGCCCTAGCCGGTTGGCTCACAGGATACAGCATTGGCCTGTGCACTGAAGGGTCTTGGGTTCGATTCCTGGTCGGGGCACATGCCCGGGTTGCAGGCTCAATCCCCAGTAGAGGGTGTGCAGGAGGCAGCTGATCAATGATTCTCTCTCATCACTGATGCTCTCTCTCTCTCCCCCTCTCCCCTCCTCTCTGAAATCAATAAAAACATATTTAAATAAAAAAAACTAAAAAATGCTGTGGGCGAATGTCTGTGTGATTGTTAAGAGGGTTGAGGTAATGGATTGAAATGGTCTTTTCTTTCCCAGGGATTCACCACGGGAGCAGCGATGACCAGAGGACGCCATGTGCAGAGCCGTGTTTCCGGCGGGAGACCTGAGACCCGAGACGGTGAGCGGCTTATTCCACGGGAGGACCAGGTGCCTCTGACTCGCGTCGGAGACGCTGCTGATGGGTCACATGCAAAATCCTCGCTTAGCAGCTAAGGCTCCTCACTTACGGACGAGGAACCCGTGTCCACGGCTCCCGGTCCGAGGGCGGCTGTCCCCGCAGGACGTGAACCTGGGGCATGAAGCAGGTCCCCTGGCCCCTCCCTGTTCTCCTTCGACTGCAGCGTCTCCCTGGGGTAGAGTGAGGGCTCAAGCCTCCTTCGTGGGCAAAAGTCATCCCTCGACATGAAGGACGATTGACGTGTATTCGCTTTAGCCTTCTGGTGTGTCCCAACCTGGTATTAAAAAATCTATGCAGTTTTTAAAATACAGATTTCAGAGAGGAAGGGAGAGGGAGATAGAAACATTAATGATGAGAGAGAACCATTGACCGGCTGCCTCCTGCAGGCCCCCCACTGGGGATCGAGCCCGCAACCCGGGCCTGTGCCCCGACCGGGAATCAAACCCTGACCTCCTGGTTCATAGGTCGATGCTCAGCCACTGAGCCCCACCGGCCGGGCTGTGCAATTTTTAACGCAGAAGAAAACAAAACAAACCCAACACTAACTCCTTTGCAGATGGTGTACTTTCCGTTTCCTCGGGACCACCATCCATCCATTTAGTTCTTTCGTTCGTTCATGGAGCCCCCACGGCGAGGCACGCACCCCCGCGAGGTCGTGGGAATCCCAAAACGAATACCCCGAGTCCTTGGTGCCATGGGCTTCAGGGAGGAGAAATGAGAGCAGGTTGTGGGAGAAGGGTGTTCGGGGGAAAAGCCTTTAGAGATGAGAACAGAGATGAATTAAACCAAGAACAGGAGCAACTGAAAGTGGATTGAGAGTCTCCAGCAGGCACTGTCGGGTCACCTAGGCGGCGATGGGAAATGCAGGCGGCTTTACTCTGTGGAAAGGATGTCATTACTTTATGTGTGACCAACCCAGAAGGTGTCTTATAGGACATACTAGTAGCCGTGCGCACGAATCCGTGCACTTGTAGCTCGCTGCCCCGCCCTCCCGTAGCTCTCCGCGGCTCGTAGATTGGTTGTGATGTTACGGCGCCCTGGCTAATTTGCATATTCCTTTATTCTTATATGAGACTAGAAGCCTGGTGCATGAAATTCTTGCACTCGCAGGGTGGGGTGGCTCAGCCCAGATTGTGAGAGGGCGCAGGCCAGAATTACCTTATGTGTGACCAACCCAGAAGGTGTCTTATGAGACATACTAGTAGCCGTGCGCACGAATCCGTGCGTGAGTAGCTCGCTGCCGTCTGCCTGAGCTGACCACCCCGCCCTCTGTCACCTGTAGCTCGCTGCCCCGCCCTCCTGTAGCTCTCGGCCGCTTGTAGATTGGTTGTGATGTTACGGCACCCTGGCTAATTTGCATATTCCTCTATTCTTATATTAGACTGGAGGCCTGGTGCACGAAATTCTTGCACTCGCAGGGCGGGGTGGCTCAGCCCAGATTGTGAGAGGGCGCAGGCCAGGCTGAGGGACCCCACCAGTGCACTATCGGGTCCAGGGAGGGACGTGGGAGGTGAGGGACCACGGAGGGCTCCAGGGCGTGTCCGGCCCATCTTGCTCAGTCCCGATTGGCTGGACCCCAGCAGCAACCTAACCTACAGGTCGGAGCGTCTGCCCCCTGGTGGCCAGTGCACGTCATAGCGAGTGGTTGAGCGGCCTTAGAATATCATTAGCATGAGGTGAGGGACCACAGAGGGCTCCAGGGCGTGTCCGGCCCATCTTGCACAGTCCCGATTGGCCAGACCCCAGCAGCAAGCTAACCTACAGGTCGGAGCGTCTGCCCCCTGGTGGCCGGTGCACGTCAATGCCACTGGTCGACTATCTGCCCCCTGGTGGTCAGTGCACGTCATAGTGAGTGGTTGAGCAGCCTTAGAATATCAATAGCATATTACGCTTTGATTGGTTGAATGGACGACCGGACCCTGGACACCTAGCATATTAGGCTTTTATTATATAGGATTTTATTATATAGGATTTTATAAAACAGAGGATAGGTTGACCATCACACAAACTTGGCATGATTTTCACTCTCGTGGTTTCATTCGTGCCATCCCCACACAACTGATTCCACGCTCCTGGGTATTAGTTCTCTCTCTCTCTCTCTCTCTCTCTCTCTCTCTCTCTCGGCTTTGACAGCGTCTGGCCCTCCCTGACCGTCTTCTCCAACATCCACTAACTTCGAAGCTTCCTTAGCCGTTTCCTTCTGGTCCGTTCCCCTACCCTTGATTGCCGAGGAGATGCTTTCGTGTGAGAATATTTCCTGATGGAACAAAATCCTGAGAGAAGACAGGGCTGCTGGGTGGGAACTGCTCGCGACGCCGTCCCTGCGTCTGTGTCGCACAGTCACACGCATGTGCGGGTGGATCCGAGAGGGGCCCACGATGGCGAAGCTCCGATGAGGCTGGGTCGCCATCCCTCGTCCCTCCACACACTCGCCTCACAGGTTCGTGCCAGGACTGCGTGCCGTGTCCACCGGGAGCCATCCCCGCAGCCCCGGCTCCCCCTCACCTGAACTGTCCCCTCACCGGCAGGGTCTGCGCGACCCCAGGGCCCAGGCTGCACCCGCCCCGTGTGCTCCGGGAACCCTGGCTCTCAGGACCCACCGTCCGTCCCTCCTCCCCACAGAACGCGACGGGACGTGGGCGCAGGACGGACAAGGATTCTGCAAATCGCGGCGCACCTTCACGTTCACGCTAGAGCAGTGGTTCTCAACCTTCCTGATGCCGAGACCCTTTAATACAGCTCCTCATGTGGTGGTGACCCCCAATTTCATTGTGACAAATTGAACATAATTAAAGCAGTGATTAATCACAAAAACAATATGTAATTATATATGTGTTTTCCGATGGTCTTAGGGGACCCCTGTGAAAGGGTCGTTCGACCCCCAAAGGGAGATGCACCTGCTGGTCTAGATGCACCTGCTGGTCTAGATGCACCTGCTGGTCTAGATGCACCTGCTGGTCTAGATGCACCTGCTGGTCTAGATGCACCTGCTGGTCTAGATGCACCTGCTGGTCTAGATGCACCTGCTGGTCTAGATGCACCTGCTGGTCTAGATGCACCTGCTGGTCTAGATGCACCTGCTGGTCTAGATGCACCTGCTGGTCTAGATGCACCTGCTGCTCTAGATGCACGCGCTGGTCTTGGGTGGCCAGTTCTCTAAGTTTATTAACTGAGGTCGACGGGAAACCTGTTTCAGCCTTTCAGTCGCCGCCACGTCAGCACGGGCCGCCTCTATCTCCCCTGGAACCGCTGCTGGCTCAGCGCTCTCCTCCCGGCCAGGGCTTGGGCCGATGGTGCCCAAGTCCCCGGCCTGTTGCTGTCACAATGGTCCTGTTGTGAAACCTCTGCCTACAGGCCTGGTAGGTGCTCCCATCGCGCTTTCTGCAGACGCCGAGCACAGGACGCAGTTCCTGCTGATGACAGACGGGTGCGCGCCCTACGGTGTTTGTAAAGACGTGACCACAGTGTGAGGGGTTGGGACAGACCCCGGACGCACTCTGGGGGTGCGTGCGAGTCCCCAGGGTCATAGCTTACATCAGTGTGTTTTGATTTTATCCAGAGATGAAGAGAGAGACGTCCCGGCCGCTGTGGCCTCCCCTCCTCCCCTCGTTCTGGTTTGGCTCAGTGGATAGAGTGTCGGCCTGTGGACTGGAGGGTCCCAGGTTCGATTCCAGTCAAGGGCACAGGCTCGGGTTACGGGCTTGATCCCCAGTAAGGGGAGTGCAGGAGAAGGCCAATCAATGATTCTCTCTCATCATTGATGTTTCTATCTCTATCTCCCTCTCTCTTCCTCTCTGAAATTAATAAAAATATATACTAAAAAAAGGTAATAAAAAGAAGGAAATCTCAAACAAACAAACAAAACAAAGAGGAAGGGAGAATCATGGATCGGCTGCCTCAGCACGCCCCACACTGGGGATTGAATCCGAAACCCGGGCATGTGCCCTGACCGGGAATTGAACCCAGGACCCTTCAGTCCACAGGCCGGCGCTCTATCCACTGGGCCACACCAGCTAGGGCTGTATCCCTTGTCTTATTACTATAGTGGATACTCAGTGGATGAATGAATGAATGAATGAACCCACGAATCGAGTGTAACCGTTGGCCACCTGGGTCTCAACTGGGGGCGTGCTTTGGTCTCCAGAGAAGAGACGCGGGAAAGCTGAGGGGCTCAGCAGAGTGACCCTGCACACCTGGCCACCCCCCACCTCACCCCACGCCC
>NW_005355651.1:433880-436470 GCF_000412655.1 Myotis brandtii
CCCCCACGCACCCTCCTCATCCCCACACCCCATACCTCACCCCTACACGCCACACCCCCCATTCCTAATGAGGAAGTTGTTATCAAGGGACCCTGAGTCCCTGGGTCCCAAAAGCAGAGGCAAAGGGTAAAATATTTTATCTCTTTAACTTTATTTTAAATTAAAAAATCGCCTTAAAAATCGGATTGCCTTCGTGGAGGAGAAATAGATGTAAAGCCCGGGTGGGGGAGGCCCGTCCTCTCGCCCGGACACGCACACTCAGCCTCGACCGGTCATTTGTCATCTCTGCTCCTGCCCCGTCTTAGCGACGCGCGGCCAGCACGAAGCTATCCCCGAAGTGTCATTAATGACTCGGAACGTGAGAGCGTCTGTCAGAACCCAGCTCTGCTCGCGGGCAGCAGGGGCCCGAAGCCGGGGAACGCAGGTTTAAATTACACAGAGCCGTGTGTCCTCATCGGAGCGGCCGCGACGTGAAATTGACATGGAATGAATCTGACAGTGAAATATTATCGTAAAGTCTTGAGAAGCAGGAGAGGGAATTCAGTCGTGTAACCGAAGGGAACGGGAGAAAATGGACCATCGATTTGTACCGACCCGTCCTTCAAAGGCGGGTTCCCATGTGGGTCAAGCTCGTCCTGCACATAATTAGTTACCCTTGTTTCTCACGTTTTCACTTAATCAATGATCAATCTCAGTCATCATTTAGCTGAATAATTAGGAAGTTTTCAGTTCGTGTGAAAGCCAAAACCAAGCAAAAGTTGCAGAAGTGATTTGAGTCCAGGTTGCACCCAAGAACGTGGGTCCAGGGCTTGGCGTGAATTAGCACGACTCCTTCAAGGCTCGAGGGAGAAGCCCAACGCTGGGCAGAGAGCCCGGGACCCCGGACAGGCTCCGAGTCTCTGCCTCTAGGTTCCTTGGCTGTAAACCCTGAGCTGCCCACCCCCCTCCTTCATTGTTCCAAGGCATCAAGAAGATGTGAGGGAGGGAGGAGTGGGTGTGACTGAGTCAGACGCACAGAGGGAGATTGGTAAGACTCTGACTTATCTACATAATGTGAAAAGGTCAGTGTGCTATAAGTGCGTTATCTATCTCTCTATATAAAAGCCTAAGTGAACGTCTGACCATCCGACCGTCCGACCGGTAGCTATGACGCTCAATGACCACCAGGGGTCAGACACTCAATGCAGAAGCTGACGAGCTGCGGTGACTTGGCAGCTACGGTTCCCGGGTGACACACCCAGAACCAGAGAGGACAGAGCCTGATTCCAAGAACCGCCCCCTCGCAATCCAGGACCCCTCAGGGGATGTTAGAGAACTGGTTTCAGCCCGACCCCCACAGGCCAGGCCAAGGGACCCCAGAGGTGCACAAATCCGTGCAACAGGCCTCGAGTGCTTGAATGAAACTGCCATATAGCCCGGCCGGCGTGGCTCAGGGGTTGAGCGTTGACCTATGAACCAGGAGGTCACAGTTCGATTCCTGGTCAGGGCACATGCTGAGGTTGTGGGCTGGATCCCAGTAGGGGGCGGGCAGGAGGCAGCCGGTCCATGACTCTCTCGCCGTTGAGTTTCTCTGTTTCCCTCTCCCTCCCCCTTCCTCTCTGAAATCAATAAGATCTATATGTTTTAAGAAAACCTGCCCTATTTTGTATTTTTTTTGTGTTAATTAATGAGTCATGGAAACTAAAGTGTGTCCCACCCTAAGAAGGTCCCAGGTAAAATTTCTCCGTCTTATAACAGAATCTATGCGGTAGATTCTACCACAGTATTCACCTCATTACCTGATAATTAGATGCTTATCCTGTTAAAGGAAGTAGCTGATTGTGCTATAAATCACAATCTGAGGCAAACGCTTTCAAATGCCTTTAATAATAATTACTTTTAGTCGCTCTAAATATATATTTAAATTATATTATAATTAGAAGCAATTGAGAATTTTAAGCTAATGCATTTTAAAGCAATTAGACCGTTACCACACATTTTTAAAATTCATTATGTAGAAAATAAATGATGAGATGCATTGGACATGGATGAGAGTGAGAGCTACGCTGACAGGCAGGAGCTGAAGGGTAGACCCATCCCCACAGCCATGGCCACGGCCACGTGCCACAGCCACAGCCACGGCCACGGGCTCAGAACCTGCTGCTGAGCTCAAGAACGCAGCTTCCAAGGAGAATGGCAGTTTAGTGTGGAACAGTGGTCATTTTTCAGTTCTTTTTTTTTAAATCCTCACCCGAGGATTTCTTAGACAGAGTGGAAGAGAGAGGGAAAGACAGATAGAAACATCGATATGAGAGAAACACATCAATTGATTGCCTCCTGCGCGTGCCCCAACCAGGGCCCGGGCTGGGGAGGAGCCTGCAACCGAGGTGTGTGCCCTTGACCAATTGAACCCGGGATGTGCAGGCCATTGCTCTATCCACTGAGCCAAACTGGCCAGGGCTATTTTTCAGTTCTTACTTCAGTGTTAGAAACTGGGCCTGTCCATTCTGTGTTGAAAACCAATCTACACTAATAAAAGAGAAACATGGTAATTGGCGTACGACCGCTACCCTTTTCATTGGCTAATCAGTGAGTATATGCAAATTAACTG
>NW_005355651.1:438109-441805 GCF_000412655.1 Myotis brandtii
CGAGTGCACAACTTTTTGTGCACCGGGCCTCTAGTCCTATATAATAAAAGCCTAATATGCTAAGTGTCTGGTCGACCAGTCGGCTGTTCAACCAATCAAAGCGTAATATGCTAATGATATACTAAAGCCTCTCAACCGCTCGCTATGATGCGCACTGACCACCAGGGAGCAGACGCTTAACGCAGGAGCTGCCCCCTGGGGATAAGTGCACTCCTATGGGGGGGGGGTGCCACTCAGTCAGAAGCCCTGAGCCGGGCTCACGCTGGCGAGCGCAGCAGCGCTAAGGAGCTAAGGATGTCTGACTGACGGCTTAGGCCCGCTCCCCATCAGTTGGACATCACTCGAGGGCTCCCAGACTGCAAGAGGGCGCAGGCCAGGCTGAGGGACCCCCCCCCCCCCGCCAGTGCACAAATTTTGTGCACCAGGCCTCTAGTAAGATATAACCAAACAGGTGTACAATTATATTTAGGGTTTATTGTTTTGGTTAAAAACTGAACCCTTTTCACCTAAAACAATACCTTTCAGGGATGTAGAATCTTCCTCTGCACATGACACAGGTTGAAGCAGCAGTCCCTGTGGCCTGGTCTGTCCAATGAGCATTCCCCTCTGCTGGGCACTGGCCACCCAGCAGCCCTGCCCTAAGGGTTGGCATAGATTTAAGAAGCCTGGACTCTGTTGGTCAAGTTACACAGACCAAGAGACGACCAAGGAAACAAAACTGCCCTGTTCCATGGATTTATGCAGGGTTCCTTCATGTATAATTCGATTAAGTAAAAAACATATAATCAAAATCATCACTTATCTCCCTAATTCTCAAACACCTCCATTTCCCAGACACCAGCCTGCCTTTCCACCGTCTTCCACTTTCTATTGTGGCCTATTCTCCCCCCTCCTCGCCCCCCCAATCTGCTCCCTTCTCCCCCAGCCCTGCCCAGGTTCCCTCTGGGTGGCCAAATCCCCAAAGTCTCGGGAAGGAAGCGGAAAGCCGCGTTTAGCTCCAGGAGCTGCCCACCTACTCCTTTCCCCGAAGGCAAGTTAGAAACCAAAGGATATTCCTCACAATTAGCTCCCAAAGGTGTTTTTAAAATCATGTCCCTCACTAGCTGGCCTGTTAGGCACCTGCATCTTAGGATGTTCAGGCAACGTGATTCATTATAACATAAAGTGTGCGTATTTCCAGGGCCTTACAGCTCAACTAGTGACTGGCATTGTTTACCCGTTTATGCCTAAAGGCGAACAGTTCTAATCAGCGTTCCCCTCGCTCCCGTGAATGGGGGGCCGTAGGCCATGAATACGATTCTCTGGTGTCAGTGACCTTTACTGTAGGTGTGACCTCTGCTCACAGGTTATTCAATGAAACGGTAAACACTCTTCAAGATTTTTCTCCATAAAGTACCATTGGTAGATGCATTTCCCCCCTAGATATACTGCAAACTTTCAGTGTTAGGCACAGGAAATCTTTATAAAAATACGTCAAAAACCCTTACTTTAAACAAATAAAATAAAATTTCATTTACGTATTTGTTTGTTTTTTAAATATGTTTTTTATTGATTTCAGAGAGGAAGGGAGTGGGAGAGAGAGAAACAGGAATATCAGTGATGAGAGAGAACCACGGATCGGCTGCCTCCTGCACGCCCCACACTGGGGATGGAGCCCACAACCAAGGCATGTGCCCTGACCTGCAATTGAACCATGACCTCCTGGTTCATAGGTTGATGCTCAACCACTGAGCCAGGCTGGCCGGGTTTAAATTTCATTAAAAAACCCCTTGTCTGAGTCTGTACGCATTTTCAGAGAAATGCTTGTCTAACAAACAGCCCCCCTTAAAAAAGGATTTGTGTCCACTCTAATGTACTAAGCTACCCATTTTGTTAATCAAATTTTCCTAAAATGGCAAATACAATATTTAGTAGTGCTCTTTAAGTGTTGCAAAGATATTTAAAGGCTCCAAGATCATGACAAATGATTTTATTAGCTGCTTCACCTCATGTTTTATTGCTTTATACAATATTAATCAAATTATCAGCTATTCTGTTAGGGTTTATAATGGTTATTGCAGCAAAAACAAGTGAATTTTCTGAGAGATCTTGACAGTCATTAACACATGATTATGTGACTAAAATATGACTGTGAGGAGAAACTATACTATGAGAAAGACATGCTTTTTGTGGCTACCGAAGTCAATACCTTCTAATGTAGCCAAATTAAACTAGCTTCCCCGCCAGGGTGGCTTAGTGGTTGAGCGTCCTCCCGCGCACCAAGAGGCCAGGCCACCTGTTTGATTCCCCGTCAGGGCACGTGCCCGGGTTTCGGGCTCCATCCCCAGTAGGGGGTGTGCAGGGGGCAGCGGACCCATGATTCTCTATCACATTGATGTTTCTCTCTCCCTCCCTCCCCCTCTATCTTCTCTCTCTCTCTCTCTCTCTCAAATCAATAAAAACATATTTAAAAATTGCTTTAGTTTAGTTTGTTGAAATCCACACTCAGCAATAAGAATTAGAAAGAAATAAACTAGCAGTGACTTTGTTAACTTGGAGACGGTCCGGTCCACCAAGCTGAGCATCCGGAGCGGATGGCAAAGGGAAGAGGCATTTATTCTCCTGTTAGGGGATCCGCAGAGAGAAGTGTGGGGACCCGAGTGACAGGGAAGCAGCAGTCCCTTTACTGAAATTATCGGGGACCACAGGCCTACTCGAATCATGTTTATTCCTCATGAGATTCAAGGATGAATCACTGAAAAAAACCACATTTAATTTCCAGGCACTTGGAGGAAATACCCTGTGAAGTAGTGGGCTGACCACAGGTCCCAAAGCGCCCAAAGAAGCCAGCGCCTGGGTGCCAGGAGCCGAGCAAGTCAAGGAAAAGCCCTCGCGACAGGATAAAACGCAGAACCTGCAGGAAGGAGGCCTCGGTGGAGGGTGGGAGCTCCTCTGGGCTGGTCACATTTCAGTCCGTGAGACAGTCCGGCTTCGCTGTGCGCTGGGCTTGAAATGCAGCCCAGAGCTCTCGGGCAGATTTAAGCATTTGGCCGGACTCCACAAGGTTGTGCAGAACCGCCTCTAACTGCTGGGCATTAATATTCAGGTTTATTAACTCAGAATCCGAGAACGGCGCCGTATTGGGAGGGTGGGTATCTGACGACCTGCCCGTACGACGGCAGTGAAAGCAGGAAGGACCGAGACCAGGAGAGAGAACAAAAGCAAACAAATAGGAAACCCGGGCTGGAGGCGACTGAAACCGCCTGGAGATGCGTAAAATGACGTGAGGAAATGAGAAACGTGGACGTGGACAAGCCGGGCAGCCATGCTCACCAGCACCCCTGGGTCCCGGGCCCTCAGCTTCCAGAGCTGTGATCGGCAGGCCTGAGGGTTCAGGCCACCAGCCTGTGGTGTACGGGGACAGCAGCCGGATGGACTAAGACACGATGCAGACAAGGAAACGTCCTTCTGAACCACAGAGTTATTTGCAAAGGAAGCAATAGCAACACGGTCAGAGGTAACGTTTCTGGCCCCTTAGCCGTGGTCCTGGCCGCGGGCTCCTTGCTCTCCCCATGGGAGGCCAGCTCAGCTCACGGCCATCAGTCCCATTTCACAGACAAGAAAGTCAGAGTGGCCCTGACCGGTGTGGCTCAGTGGATAGAGCGTCGGCCTGCGGACTGAAGGGTCCCGGGTTCGATTCCGGCCAAGGGCATGTAC
>NW_005355651.1:441965-442402 GCF_000412655.1 Myotis brandtii
CTCTCATGGATGTTTCCAACTCTCTATCCCTCTCCCTTCCTCTCTGTAAAAAATCAATAAAATATATTTAAAAAAAGAAAAAGAAAATCACAGTGGAGAGAAGCCAGACCGTGTGGCCAGCCTCCCGCACCTCGTGGGCGTGGAGCTGACGTTGAAGTGCGTACAATATTGATAACTCAGCCTCGTCTCTTTCCTCATTGTCACCTGTGCAGGTTATAGCTCTTCTACTGACGCTGAATGACTTTTAAGGCAAAAGAAAAAAAAGTCTGGATTTTCCGGGCATCTTCATGGCGCGGACCCCGCCAGGGAGGGCGTCGATGCTATTTAGCAGGTGCGTTCACTAAAGTGCACCCGTCCTGGCCAGACTGAAAACAAAAAAACAAACAAACAAACAAACAAACAAATAAATGTCAAGCAGCAGGGCGGATGCCGTTTGC
>NW_005355651.1:443221-445154 GCF_000412655.1 Myotis brandtii
TCTCCACTGGCCGATTCCGTGTGTGACATCTGCCCTCAATTTCCACCCAGAATAGTGCCTGAGAAATAGCCACCTTCTGCTTTGGGGTGACACTGGAGATGCCCCATGAACATGCGTATCACACAACCCAACACATGGCATTTACATTTTAGGGTGAATTGGCCACACCACTAACCTGCTTTAATTTTGAAATGTTTCCTCTCTATTTATTTCATCAGCAAATACCAAACATTGTGGAAAAAAATAATTTCGGTGGATTGAATAGAAGTGATTTCACAATCATCTTACAAATGTGTTTCTTTCTGCTGTTCTCTGTGTCCTTGGAGAATTTCATATGCACTCAGGTCTTCATTATGCAGAAATGGTTCCATCTCCAACAATGTGCATGGGGACTAGGCCTCTCAGAACAGGCATCACAGAGGGAAAAAGTCCACCCCACGTGGACACGTCTTCATTTTCTTTCCTCTTCAGTTTTCTCCATGACGACGTGTTAAAATTACACGACTTCAGTTATCCTTTGAAAAATGAATGGAAACAGCTCTTTCTTTTAAATAACGAAAATGCCAATTCCTTCTTTTACTTAATGTTAATAACTGGGTCCTGCACTTCCACGCCCCCAAACACATCACTTTCTTGAGCAGCTTCTGGGGGGAAAGTGTAGAGAGGATCGTGGATTCTTTTGGGACAAAAGAACCTTAAATATTAGTGTTCGGTTCATAGACCAGACACAGGACGTAACATGATTTTCCCAATATCCACTCGGCAGCAAGTGCCACGGCTTGACGCCTGAATGGACTTGGGTGGGTTTGCAGAACCTGATTTCCAGGGTTCTGGGCCGTTTGGGCGTGTGCATGTGGGTGTGTAAGTGGGTCTAGACCAGTGGTTCCCAACGTGGGGCACATGCTCCACGGGGGAGGGGCAATTTGATTTTTAAGGGGGGCCAATCGAGAATGAGTTATTAACAGTGAATGTTTTGCATTCCTTATGGTCGTAGGGGCCTCATATACAGTATGTAAATATATGTTGTGATATCTTTATGCATTTCAGTTCTCTATTATATGTTTTGAAACTTTATTTGTTATGTTTTCATATCAATTCATATTATCATTATTTTTTAACAATTTCTTAGTGATTTCTTCCTCAGAACTTCCACCGTCCTTTTGTTCTTTTACTTTTCTCTTTCATGGCTGCCACGTTCTTTGGAAGATTTAGACCAAGTTCATGGCCTTTTAGACTTCCTCCCTGTGAATAGGGGTTCACTTTTTGAACAATAAGGATTATATGTCACAGGGAGGGGGGCATCAGGATGTTAGAGATGCTCATGGGGGCGTGGCCAGAAGAAGGTTGGGAGCCACTGGTCTATATACATGGAGTCTTACCATTGCCTCTGACCAGGATGATGCTGTCTGCAGATGCATGAAGTACGGTGCTGATTGGATGGTCATGGGCTGATTGACAGTGTGGTAGCTCCACCCTTTGCCTCTGACTGGGATGATGCTGTCTACACATGGTGCTGATTGGATGGTGCTGTATTGATTGACAGTGTGGCACCTTCCCTCTCTCCAAGGCCTTGAAGAAGTCCCGCCCCCTCTACCCTGCATATTATTTTTCCGAGGAAATGCCAGCCAGTTTCAGACATTTGCAGGCTGCTACCCTGGGGAGGGTCTACTCCTGTGTAATGTCTGAGGCCCTGGGTTCACGTTAATGAGAGACAGAAAGGAACCCGACCATGACTGTAAACGCTGAAAGGAAGGAGCGCATTGACTCACTTGTAGCTCGTTGAGCCGTGTTACAGGCGGGACAGGAACCTTTCATTTTATCAAATTACTAGTGGCCCGGTGCACAGATTCATGCACACTGAAAGGAAATTAATTGGAAGAAATATTTTAATATCGCTATCCGCCCTTTCTCTATAATAGAAGTGTCAACCAAA
>NW_005355651.1:446110-447357 GCF_000412655.1 Myotis brandtii
CACACCCTGCCACCCCCGGCGGGGCTGAAAGGACTGGGGGACTCCAGCGGGGTCGAGGGGACTGGGCGCTACCATCTTTGTGACGGTCAATTTGCAGATTCCGTCTTTATTAGATAGGATTGGTCGGCTCAAAGCAGGAAGGTGTGGGTTTGGAAACGAAGTGGAAAGTTTTCCTGAGCGTTTTCCCTCTCCCTCCCAAAAGGCAAGAAAGTCTAGAAAATGTGAAGCTGTTCCTCAGGGTCCACAGGGAAAGCTCAAGACTGGAAGCCAAAGCTTGTTTCTGCATCTGAAAGCCGCTGGGGCGCTCACCAAACCCGGAACCTAAGGGAACCGCAGCTTTCCCTCAGGATGCAGAGGGATGTAGAGGCCCAGCCCCTCCTGCTCGCCCGGCGGCCGGTGGTCCTGCTCGATGACAGTCTCTCCTGGGAGCAGGGATGGGGTCTCGGAGGGGAAGGGAGGGGTGTGTAAGCTCTGCTCCTGACCCAGACTCCAGGCAGGTGTGGGGAGGGCAGCCCCGAGTGACCCCCGCAGGCAAAGGCGTGAAGCGGGCGGAGGCACCCTGGGCTGGACCAGCACCACCTGGACTCCAGGTGGCTCCCTCTGAGGAGATGCTGGGCAGACAGCCCCCCTGAGCAATGGAGGGAAAACGGGACTCCCCAAAGGTTCAGCGGCCGAGCAGCCGGGCGGCTCCCAGCGGCGATGCCCTGGGGTCCGAGGCCACACCCAGGGTCAGACAGGGCAAGCCACACACCATGAGAGAAAAGCCTCACCCACATTTCCATCAGCTAACTAGGCACATGGCCGCCCGTCTCCATTCATTCTCGTTTCATTCTCACCTATAAGCAAGGATGACAGGCGTGCGTTCCCGGTCCGGAGCGTGCGGAATCACAGACTACTCTCTAAGCACTTTCTATTTTAGCCCAGGCCTTTCATCACCGGGCACAGCGACAGCCTTTCCTTCTGGGTCTGTACTGTTCTCTTCTTATTGAAAAAAAAATTTTTTAATCCTCACCCGAGGATATTTTCCCATTGATTTTTAGAGAGAGTGGAAGGGAGAGGGAGAGACGGAGAGAAACACCGATGTGAAAGAAACACATTAGTTGACTGCCTCCTGCATGCGCCCCGACCAGGGCCTTGGCCGGGGAGGAGACTGCAACTGAGGTACGTGCCCTTGACCGGAATCGAACCCAGGACCCTTCGGTCCACAGGCCGACGCTCTATCCACGGAGCCAAACCAGCTCAGGCTG
>NW_005355651.1:447471-453421 GCF_000412655.1 Myotis brandtii
TGAACACTGGCGTGATGCACAATCATTCATAGCAGCTCTTGCCAATCCAGTGGACAAGTACAGAAACAGCCCTGGGGGTCAAATGTAACGTGAGAATAAAAGCAATGCACACGGCCCGGAATTCAAAGCAAATCCTGCCCTTGGTCGGGAGTTGTGGCTTTGACTGATCCTCTGTGAGGAGATGAGGTTCAGCAGCATCTTACACGACAGAAACACGGGCAGGCCATCGGAAACACCTGCCGTTTACGGGGGACGATGGACGGAATCTGACATTTTAGAAGTTAAAAAAATACAGGGAAGAAAACGCTGAGACGTTGTAATGGAGTCTTTTGTAAATTAAGTCTTTACAACGGAAAACGACACTGATTTCACTCCCCTTCCCCCAGTTTGAATGACAGGGTCCGTTTCGTTCTGGGAATTAAGTATTGACTTTTTAAAGGCTAATTGAGACAATTTCACTACGGAAAGGACCCGTGCAAAGAGTTTGCGGTGAGTAGTCACTCAAAGCCCTCGGGGTCCTGGCTGACAGCGCGGGTGGCGATGCTGGAACCAATATTCAAAGTCGGATGTTCGTTCACCAAGTACAGGAGGCCCAGGAGAGTTGGAAACCTAGACCAGTGATGGCGAACCTTTTGGGCTCGGCGTGTCAGCATTTTGAAAAACCCTAACTTAAGTCTGGTGCCGTGTCACGTATAGAAATTTTTTGATATTTGCAACCATAGTAAAACAAAGACTTATATTTTTGATATTTATTTTATATATTTAAATGCCATTTAACAAAGAAAAATCAGCCAAAAAAATGAGTTCGCGTGTCACCTCTGACACGCGTGTCATAGGTTCGCCATCACTGACCTAGATGCTCGTGGGTAGAAACTGCTGGTCTGACTTTCTACAAACGCGTCACAGGACCCTAAGGAAGACAGACTGTCGCGTTTAACCAATAGCACTTTCTATACCAAGTTATCTCCTTAATGACGTTTCCTGACTCGTATGCTGTTGTCTTTATTTTAACGATGCCCGTAGGAAACCCTTTAGGCAGCAAATCGTCTGGGACTGACCACAGCCTTTCTGTTCTCTTGGTACAATTAGTTACTGACCTTTCTGTGCCCAGAGGAGATGGGACCGGCAAGAGCAGAAGAAACCTGGATTGGATTGAGGTTTTTTTTTTCCCCCAACAGACTCTATTTCTTTATTTTTTAGGGGAGTGTTAGATTTACATAAAAGGTGGGGATGTGGTAGGGAGAGTTCTCACATCCTCTGCGTCGAATTCCCCTGTTATTAGCATCTTTACATGAGTGTGGGCCTCGGTTAAAGTCAGTAAACCAACACGCACACACTGTTCTGAAGTGACACCCATCTTCATTTGCCCGCCTCCGTGTTTATCTCATGTCCTGTGTCCGTTGCGAGATCCCATTAGAAACGCGTGACGAGTATTCATCGCAGCCACGGGGCTCCTCGCGGCCACCGCAGCTCCCCCGAGTTTCTGTGTTTTTGTGGCCCTGGCAGAGCCGCAGGGTTGGCCGGGATTCTGGAGGACGCCAGGCCGGCAGTGCCCGGCGTTTTCTCGTGACTAGAAGGGGAATGGGATCGTGGGAGGAAAACCAATGGGCAAGGTGCCCATCACAGCACGACTCACCCCTGGGGATGCCAGCCTCCCTCCCCTTCCCTTCTGCCCGGGCAGTTGCCTCTTCTCTCCCACTCGGGTACAGATTTATTTCTCCATCTAGTCGACCATTTTTCTATATCAGTATGGATTTGTGGATACTTTGATTTACAGTTCATATATATATTTATATTTCAAAGAGGAAGGGAGAGAGACAGAGAAACATCAATGATGAGAGAGAATCATGGACCAGCTGCCTCCTGCACACCTCCTACTGGGGATCGAGCATACAACCTGGGCATGTGCCCTGATTGGGAATTGAACCCTGACCCCCAGGTTCTTAGGTTGACCCCCAACCACTGAGCCACCCGGCCGGGCTGGTTTATGGCTAACAATGTTATTGCTCCGACGTCTCCCGTGCGGCGTCGGCAGTGCCTGGCGGCTGGGTCCCTGTAACTCCCCCTTTGCCAGCCCTTCCTTCCTTTCCGGGCACTGAAGACGCTCCGGGCCGTCCTCATGCTCCCGCGTCAGCCCAGATAGTCCCCGTTTCTCTCGGGACCCAGGTGCCGGGCGTGGGCCCTCTGGGTCTCCAGCCCCCTCAGCTGACACCCCAGGAAGTTAACGTGTCGAGTAACCCACTTGGGGGTGAGTTGTCATCCTTCAAATAAAATAGATGCTTTGCCTTAACACAGCCGAGACGTGTGAACTTGCTTAGTGCGACAAATAGTCCATTTTAATTTTCCTCTTTAAGGAAAACAGTGGGTGGAAGTGAACCGTCATCTCCAGATTGATCACCGAAGGCAGGAAGAACAGTGAATCGCCGTATTTCTATTAAGTTACAACAGACACACACGAGGCTACTTTAAAATCAGTTGTTTGAGTTCCTCCCGAAACATGATTCAGTAGAAATCTAACGAGCGCTGACAGACCCCTGTGCTGTTTTATTTTGTGTTTTGCTTCCCTGTCAGGATGACAGTAAACCGCTCATTCATCAAAAGACGGAAGACAGGCGACACTTCAGGTGCATTTAGTCAGCCAACCAGCACCGAATAGGAGGCTAAAGAACTTAGAGAGCCAGCCCGGCCGGGTGGCTCAGTAGTTAAGTGTCAACCTCTGAACCAGGAGGTCACGATTCGATTTCCGGTCAGGGCATATGGGGGGCGTGCAGGAGGCAGCCGATTAATGATTCTCTGGGGGCGTGCAGGAGGCATTCGATTCCCAGTGGGGGGCGTTCAGGAGGCAGCCGATCAACGATTCTCTCTCATCATTGATGTTTCTCTCCCTCCCTCTCCCTTCCTCTCTGAAATCAATAAAAATACATTTTAAAAACAGAATTTAGAGTCAAAGGCAGTGTTTGCGGGATTGTCTCTTGCGCTTGCGTTTCCAGGTGGTTGGCCGTGGTCCCTAAGCATCTACTCTCCCTGCAGTCAATGCCATTGCGTCTTCATTCCACCTTGTAACTAGTCTTACCGTGTATTTAATAAATGTGTGAACAGCACCATACAGAAGTACATGCTTTAGGGGCCACATAAAAACAAAACCGTCTGCACAGCAAAAGAAACCATCAACAAACGAAAAGAGAGCCCACTGTATGGGAGCACATATTTGGCAAAGATACATCTGATAAAGGGTTAATATCCAAAATACATAAGGAACTCATACAACTTAACAGAAGGAAGACAGACAATCCAATAAAAAAATGGGCAAAGGACCTAAATAGACCCGTCTCCAAAGAGGACATACAGATGGTCAAGGGACATATGAAAACATGCTCCAAGTCCCTGACCATCTGAGAGATGCAAATTAAAATGACAATGAGGTGTCACCTCACACCTGTCAGGATGGCTGCCATCAACAAATCAACCAACGACAAGTGCTGGTGAGGATGTGGAGGAAAAGGAACCCCCGTGCACTGCTGGTGGGAATGCGGACTGGTGCAGCCACTGTGGAGAACAGTGTGGAGTTTCCTCAAAAAATTAAATATGAAACTGCCATTTGACCCAGTGATCCCACTTCTAGGAATATATCCCAAGAAACCCGAAGCACCCATCAGAAAGAATGTGTGCACCCCTATGCTCATAGCAGCACAATTTACAATAGCGAAGATCTGGAAACAGCCCAAGTGCCCATCAGCAGACGAGTGGATAAAAAGGCTTTGGTACATTTACCTCATGGAATACTACACAGCAGTAAAAGAGAAGGATCTCTTACCCTTTGGGACAGCATGGAGGGGCCTGGAGAGCATCATGCTAAGTGAAATAAGTCAGTCAGAGAAAGACAAGTATCACAGGATCTCACTCACATGTGGAACCTAATGAACAAAATAAACTGATGAATAGAGTGGATCCAGAGACGTGGAAGCATGGAACCGAGTTCGGGATCTCAGAGGGAAGGCGGGGAGGGTGGCTGGGTGGGAGGTCATCAACCAAAGACCTTGTGTGCACGTATGCATAACCCACGGACACAGACAGTGGGGGGGTGAAGGCCTGTGGGGGGCTGGAGGGGGTCCATGGGGGGAAGAAGGGGACGTATGTAATACTTTCCACAATAAAGAATTATTTTAAAAAGCATATGCTTTAGAAAACACCTTATTTAATAAGAACAAAAAGAGAGAGGAGTGAGATATGGTCCAACTGACTTGAGAAAGATATTCCCAATTTTTAAATTTTCACAAATAACATAAATACAAAATCAAATATTTTTGTCTCTTTACTGGCTTTGTTTTCCCCTCCAGGATAAACCATTTTTCCAATAAACTTGTCATCACTAATATTATAGTGCTGGTGTGATAAGACGGTAGGTTTTTGCAATTCGGTTTGACAACTTCATCCCGGGACCATAAACTTAGGGGGTTTATGCAACTGGCATGCGTTCCCTTTCATTGAAATCCTTCCATTTCTCTATGAACATTTATCATCGAAAAAAATCAGATATGCATTTAAAAAATAAATGAGTAGGTTTAACGTTTAAACGTAGGTAGACCTTTAACTTTCTACAAAGTATATTCCTGGAAAATACACTACACATCTAACCTAGTTTCCCCTTTAAAACGATGTTAACATGTAAGGCTAGGGGAGGGGAAAGCACCAGGAAAATGCCCCCACCAGGTCGCCAGCTGTAAAAATGATAACTTTAGGACAGGCTGCGCGGTTTTCGGAAGGTTTCCTGCATCATGGAGAACAGGATCACGTGGGAACAGTTAAGTCTACTCTTGAAGCTTTTTATGCGAAAGCTCTGGGGTGCAGGGAGGGGCAGGGTTTGATGGGACTGAGGAAGCGACCGGATGCGGCCACGTGCGTTCTCACCTGAGTGTGGAAATTCCCACGGTTCCACTGGCCAGTGTTTCCCCAGCGTGTTCCCAGGGGCGTGAGTCCGGGGGACATTCATCACTGCGATTCCAGTTAGAGTCCTCTGAGCATCCAACTTCGGGAGATAATGGATCAAACCAGCGATTGCCAACCTTCCTCATCTGGTGGCACATAAGCTAATGACTGATTGTGTGTGTGTGTGTGTGTGTGAGAGAGAGAGAGAGAGGGAGAGCGACAGATATTGAGAGAGAGCAACAGAGAGAGATATTGAGAGAGAGCGACAGAGAGACAGATATTGAGAGAGAGCACACCAAAAAATGTGATTTTTTTTCCCAATCTAATTAAAAAGTTGGCATAATTTTGACTCATTCGCACCAGTCGGCTATGGCTGTGCTGCCTGTGGCCATTTGCTGACCGGACCATCTCGGGGAGGAGAGGCCGGCGCCCTGACTGAATGGTCAGGTGTTGCACGTTTTCACAATTCCTGCGGCCACCGGGCGGAAGTTACTGGATTAAACAAAAGAAACTGGTTCCTTTACTGAGAAAGACAAGAGCCTTTAACATACAAACTTGCCTCACGAGACTCTGAGGGAAAACGTCGCCCTCACTGACTTGAGCCGAAAAACAAACTCTTCGAAAGCATGAAACTCCTTCGTGCTCATTAACAGAGGGGTGGTGGGGGGGGGGGGGGGCACCTCCGATAGCTCTACACGGGCCACGCATTCCACGGAAGCTCTCACAGTTCCTCCTGCATTGCTTCTTCTACATCTAACACCTCTCTCTCTCTCTCTCTCTCTCTCTCTCTCACACACACACACACAACACAGTGATCATCTCAAGGTCAGTCCATTAGAAAAGGCAGAACGCTGATTCCCACCGACATACAGTTCCCCATCCTCGCTCGCTTCCAGTCGAAACAGCTTTGGAAAACGTGTTGCCATCGACGACCTTGTCTGTATTAGACAGTAATCACAGCACAGCGACCGAGAGGCCTCGCCACCAGCTCCCCCCTCTCCATGCTGCTCTCCACAGCCCCCCG
>NW_005355651.1:453461-457859 GCF_000412655.1 Myotis brandtii
CTCCACGACCGCCTTCCCTTAGCCTCGTCTCAGAGACACTGTAGCGTCCAAAGCTCGGATCCCCCGCCCTGGGTGCCGATTGCCTAACAGATGCTCCAGCGCAGTCACACGAACTGTACCTGTGAGCTACCCCCGCACGACCGAGAGCAACAGTTCCTTCCTCCTACCTGTGACTCCAGCCTCGTGCAAACACGAGTCCACACACAACACAGCCCAGTCTCACGCCAGGAGATTGAACGAGGGACGGGCACAGCTCCCTTCAGGTTCCAGCATTTCCGCTAACTCAGCCCTTGAACTTGGGCAAAGCCACCGAGGCGTGGGCTTTGCAATAAAAAGGGGGATCGAAACCAGGCAGGGAAAGTAGCAACAGCTCTGATGTGTGGGTGTGGGAACCTGATCTTACAGCTCCCAGGGTGAGCATCAGGCCTGTAACAGGGTGAGCATCAGGCCTGTGGCGTAGCTGTTCTAGAAAAAGCTGAATTATGCAGATAAAGCAACAAGGCAAGAAGCCTGTCATTTGGAGAAAAATGCTAACACCAGCCGGGCACTCAGCCCCTTTCATCCAGCTGCCGGCTTCGCTCCGGATTTCCAAAGGCCCGTGGAGTGACGGCCCAGACGCCGTCTCGGGATGAGCGCACTCGGGCCGAACACGTCTGTCCAGACCGAGGCTGGAAGCCGGGACCACCTGCAACCTCTACGCCCAGGGGCTTGGGGCTATTCTACGCCGACCACGCCGTGATGGGAGGAATCAGCAGCAGAAGATGAGCTAAACCCTCTGAGAGTGATATTTGGAGTAAAAAAATAAGAAGTGTCAGCCCTGGCCGGTTTGGCTCGTCAGCCTGTGGACCGAAGGGTCCTGGGTTCAATTCCGGACAAGGGCACGTACCTTAGTTGCAGGCTCCTCCCAGCCTGGGGGCCTGGTTGGGGCTCGTGCAGGAGGCAACCAACCGATGTGTTTCTCTCACATTGATGTTTCTCTCTGTCTTTCCCTCTCTCTCCCACTCTCTCTAAAATCAATGGAAAAATATCCTCGGGTGAGGATTAAAAATAAATAAACAAATAAATAAATACATGAATAAATAACTAGGAAGTGCCTGCGTGGAAGGCCGGGTGAAGAGTTTTAGGAGGAACATGGACGGTCAGTCGGCGGAAGAGAAACCGCAGGGGCAGGGCCGGTGTGTCCGTCATCGCCTGCCCTCTGTGCGTTCTTCGTCTGCATGTGTGTGTGTGGTGCGGCTCCTGGCAGGCGAGCCAGGCCTTGGGACAGGTTTGCAGAGTGAAGAACCAACATTAAGATGATGAAAGGATTCGGCGATTAAAGCAAAACTGTAGGCAGACGTGTAGTAAACATGACTTGGAACGTGGGGGGGGGGGCGTCCTTAGGGTGAAATATTCAAAAATGACGCTTCAGACAACTTGGTAACTGACGTGAAAGACCTCGGCCTGCCTTCGGGAAATAAAGGCCCTGGGTAACTACGTTGCCCTTTATCCTCCCCACGACTCATAAATTCCCACCACGTTTCTCCGTATACGCTGTGTTTACTTACACAGTGGTCATGTATTTACTTATTGTTTTGGTTGCAAATACAAAAATTAGGTCACTGGGTCCTCCCCGGCGACTCACAAAAGCAGAGGCGATCGCGGCTGGCTCACGGAAGAGATTGGGCTCAGAAATACCAAATGCCTTAGGAAGACACCCCTCACCTGCTAAGTCCCCGTCCAGAAAGAAAACGTCAGTAGTTTTTAAAAAGTAAAAACAAAACGACAAGGAAGCAAGTTGACTCTTGAACAATGCGGGTGGTTACGGACGATGACCACCGCACACTTGAAAATCCGCATATACCTTCTGACTCCCCGAAAACTCAGCTGTCCCTGAGCATCCGCCCAGGATTCTCCCAGGCCCCCCACAGAGACCCAAATCCAGGCAGGCCCAGTCCCTTACGTGAGACGGTGTAAGTCAATGCAGACGGCCTGCCCTCCACATCCAGGGACTCCCCACTGCGGATCAGAACCAGCGCCGGCGTTTACCGAAAACTATCCGAGTAAGCGGCCCGTGCAGTTTAACCCGTGTTGTTCAAGGGACAACCGGATAACGCAGCCGATTTACTCCTGTTCTGCGCAAGCCGCCTCACAGTCCATTGCACGTACCCTCACCAATGACATTGTCCGGGTGCAATTGTCTTAGTCAATGTTTCAGACGCAAAGCACAGGCCTGGTCTACGAGACACGTGTCTGTAAGCCTGAGAGCTGGGCGCAGACCTCTGCTTTCTGACAACAAATCGCGTTGACAGCTGCCTGCCCACCACCCAGCTCTCAGGTCTCTGCAGTGACAGCACCACTGTGGCCATGCGTGCGGAGCTGACGCGGGAACGGCACCATGTAGACAGGCCTCTCGCTGCTGCTGTTAGAAACACGGCGTATCTGCCCCAGGAATTGCGTATGCACGTGGAATTGTTCTTTTCCCCAGAGATGGTGGTGGGCAAAGGTCCCCCAGACCTGCTCTGCCAGGTACAGGCTGTGTGGCCATGTGAGGAGGATGCCTGTGACCGTGAGACGCAGTTGTGTGTGTGTGTGTGTGTGAGAGAGAGAGAGAGAGAGAGAGAGAGACTACTGGTTGTTCACATGCACTAGGTACCCAGCACAGCAGGAATGACCTCGGCATCCTGTAGACAAGGAGGGGCCGTATCTCTCCTCCGTGCAGCTGCCGGGGACCCTTTGGGGTGTGGGAGCCACCGTAGCGCACTCCCCGCCCGCAGACCCTCTTCAGGCGCCGACTTTGTAAGACGATGAACTTCAGCAGACACGCAGGGTCCGCGGGCGCCACGGCTGCACACGCTCAGGGCCGCCCTGTGTGCAGGGCGCGTGAACTAGGTCTGAGCGATAGCACCTTCCTCACGGTCCTCAGCAGCCGCAGTGTAAGCGACACCCTGGCGAGCAAAGCAGAGGAGCGATCGCCCGTCCGGGCACTCGGGTGCCTCCCTGCAGAAGTGCTGGGCGAAGTGCCCGCCCCCGCCCGCCCTGCACCTCAGGGACCTTCTGCAAAACGCTCACGGGAGCCATCAGGAGCCCCGGTCGGCTGGTTGGTTGGTCGTTTGTTGGAAAGAGAAGGAGAGAGAAGAGATGATAAAGATGCAGTGATCCTTCTCTTTCCTTCCCTACACACACACACACACACACACACACGCTTGGTTCCCATCTCATGTCACATTCTGTGTTTGGTGTTGGACTTAACTGACGGAACCCACTGTAGAGAGGCAGCCTCCCCCCGCTAGCGATGGTTTCCATGGCGCTGAGATGCCATGAAAAGTGAGCCTGGTCCTAGGTGTGCGGGTGGGGTGCCCGCCAGGCCAGGCCCTCGTGCTTTGTGCCTCTGGCTCTCGCTGAGAAGGGCGTCTCGTCATCTCCAGCGTCTGCTGTAAGGTCCACGCATCACAGTGGGCTCTTCCCACGTTGAAAACCGTGTCTACGTGGAGGGGTGTGAGGCCTGGAGCCTGGCCAAGCATCACACCTGAGAGCAGACACATCCCGAACCATCCTCCACCCTCGGGGATCCCTTCAGACCTGGGGTGCGGGGGGGGGAAAGCCACCTTAAGTTCCTGTGCGGGGAGGGCTGGAGGCGCCCCACCACCGCCCATCCAGGGTGAAGGCTGTCAGCTGTGAGTGGAGTTTCTTTTCCCTTTTCCTTTTGTAAAAGGAATACAACGGGACTCTTTTAAAAGGCCGTCGGAATTACCCAATCGCTGAGTTCCCCAATCCTCTGAGCTCCCCATCAAATGCACATTATCGGGATCCACAGTCTAGGAAAGGCGTCTGTAGGGGCATCTGTGTGGGGACCTTTCTTTCCCTGAGAAAACACACGTCACTGCAGTCACCTGTTTGTAAGAACCTGGCGTGTTCGTTCCGTTAGGAGGACCAGCTCTGAATGTTTGCACCGAGGTCAGACCTGGGAAAGTTACTGAGAAGCCTCAGCCGCTCAGGGGCTGGCTGAGCAGAGGCGCTCGGGCAGGTCCAGCACCTTCCCTGGGTCCTGGCACATCCCCTGGGGTCCCGGGAGGCGTGGGGGTCCTGGCACAGTCACTCGGTCCCAGGCGGCGTGGGGTTGGGAGCTGCCCGGTGGGGCGGGGGGAGCTGGAGAGGCTGGGAGACGGGGTCGCACGCCCTGTGGCCCGTCTCTGAGAGCACAGGCGGCAGGAGGAGGAGGAACAGACTCAGGGAAGAGGCGGGTTTAGTTTGGAGGAACCTCGAGGGAGGGAAGAGCTTTCTCAGCCCAAACAGCTTCCCGACACCCTCAGGGCCGCTGCCGACCAGACCTGGGTCTGTCCCTACATGTGGGTGCCCAGTGCCCACAACTGCCAGATGCCCACACCTGCCCAATGCCCACACCTGCCCGGTGTCCAC
>NW_005355651.1:460033-467780 GCF_000412655.1 Myotis brandtii
CACCGGAACCCCAGACCCGGACCCAAGTGGGGAGACAGGCGCCAGCCTCGCTCCTCCCAGCATCGCCCCGCTCCCTTCCCTCCCGCAGCCTCCCCGGGGGACGGGGACAGGCTATTTCTGAATGTAGGTTTGGAGGCTGTTCTCTGTCAGGACAAGGACGCTTCCCGGGGGAATCACCAGCCTTTGATGTCGCGCTTCCTCTCCAGGGAGCTCCGTGCCCAGATCCACTGACCTGCCTGCAGCCTCTGCACTGACGTCCAGGGTTCCCCTAAGTAAGACTTGCAGGAGGACCGACATGAGTCAGTCCATCGGAAAAGCCAGATCACATCCACACACATGAGCCTAGAAGAGGAGACTGTTATAAAATAGACCTGAGATGCAATTGTCCATCCATCCACCCACCCATCCATCCATCCATCCAACTACCCAGGTTGGACCAGACAGGGACTTTCCACTAAGACTTACTAGTGGGAAAATGCACCGTCCACCCTCCAAGGCAGGTGACAACCACAGTGATGGAGTCCCTCAGGTACCAGCTCATCCCTCAGGTATCAGCTCATCCCTCAGGTATCAGCTCACCCCTCAGGTATCAGCTCATCCCTCAGGTATCAGCTCATCCCTCAGGTATCAGCTCATCCCTCAGGTATCAGCTCATCCCTCAGGTATCAGCTCATCCCTCAGGTATCAGCTCATCCCTCAGGTATCAGCTCATCCCTCAGGTATCAGCTCATCCCTCAGGTATCAGCTCATCCCTCAGGTATCAGCTCATCCCTCAGGTATCAGCTCATCCCTCAGGTATCAGCTCATCCCTCAGGTATCAGCTCATCCCTCAGGTATCAGCTCATCCCTCAGGTATCAGCTCATCCCTCAGGTATCAGCTCATCCCTCAGGTATCAGCTCATCCCTCAGGTATCAGCTCATCCCTCAGGTATCAGCTCATCCCTCAGGTATCAGCTCATCCCTCAGGTATCAGCTCATCCCTCAGGTATCAGCTCATCCCTCAGGTATCAGCTCATCCCTCAGGTATCAGCTCATCCCTCAGGTATCAGCTCACCCCTCAGGTATCAGCTCATCCCCAGGTATCAGCTCATCCCCAGTTATCAGCTCACCCCTCAGGTATGGCATCCAGTTCTGAATAACCTGGAGGAGAGCTGACCAAACAGAAAATCCACAGAGAAGAGGGTTGATCTGGATTTAGGGGTGCACCTTATGTAAGGGTTGAGGAGATCAAGAAGATTTAAGGGGCACATGTTGGTTATCTTTAGACATTTGAGGAGTTCTTGAGTTAAAAGAAAGTAGCCCAGCTTGTGTGGCTCAGTGTTTGAGCATGAACCCATGAACCAGGAGGTCACGGTTCAATTCCCTGTCAGGGCACATGCCCAGGATGGGGGGTTGATACCCTGTAGGGGGTGTGCAGGAGGCAGCTGATTAATGATTCTCTCTCATCATTGATGTTTCTCTCTCTCCCTCTCCTGTCCTCTCTCTGAAATCAATAAAAACATACACACACACACACACACACACACACACACACACACTCTAGAAGCCCGGTGCACAAATTTGTGCACCAGTGGGGCCCTCACTCTGGCCTGCAGGATGGGGCTGAAACTGGCTCTCCGACATCCCCTGAGGGGTCCTGGGTTGTGAGAGGGCGCAGGCCAGGCCGAGGGACCCCACCGGTGCACAATCAGGGCCGGGGAGGGATGCGGGAGGTTGGTCAGCTGGGGAGGGACTGTGGGTGGGGGGGCTCCAGGGCATATCCAGCTCAGCTGGCTCAGTCCTGATCAGCTGGACCCCAGCTGATCAGAGTTTCTGCCCCCTGGTGGTCAGTGCATGTCATAGCGAGCAGTTGAGCGGCCTTTGCATATCATTAGCATATTACGCTTTGATTGGTTGAATGGCCGACCGGTCAACCGGACACTTAGCATATTAGGCTTTCATGCACTGGGCTGCAGGGCGGGGGTTGGTCTCTCAGCCTGGCCTGTGCCCTCTCACAGTCCAGGAGCCCTCAGGGGATGTCTGACTGATGGCTTAGGCCCACGAGCCATCGGCGGGACATCCATAGTGCTGCCACGGAGGCAGGAGAGGCTCCCGCCACCGCCACTGAGCTTGTCAGCCGTGAGCCTGGCTCAGGGCTCCCCCTGTGGGAGGGCACTGACCACCGGGGGCAGCTTCTGCATTGAGCATCTGCCCCCTCGTGGTCTGTGCGCGTCATAGCAACCAGTTGTTCCGCTGTTTAGTCTATTTGCATATTAGCCTTTTATTATATAGGATATAAATATGAAAGTAGTCTTAGCTGTGTTTGTTAAATGAGAAAAAATAAGAAATGTTATATTCCATGGAAATTGGGGAAGAGTAATTTCACCGTATTTGGGGGGAGCATTTCTGAGTCAGGAAAGTGTTAACAGGTATAACCTGCTGCAGAAAAGAGGCAGACTCTGTGTATCCATTCATTTATTCTGCGGTTTATTCCGTGAGTACGTGAGCGCCTGCTTTCTGGGAGACCCTGCACCCAGCCCTGCACCCAGCAGGAATGTGGGTGCCATCATTGGAATGAGGGTGCCACCATCATGAAACTCAGGTATTAAAGAAGTGTGATGAGGCTACAAAAACCCCCCACAGCACTTTGGGTGAGAAGGAAAGAGGAATTTAACCTCATTTAGGAGTTTGGGAAGGTCTCGATAAGGGGGTGAAACTTCAAGCCTCACAGAATGGCTCGTTCACAGGGGATTAGTGAGTATTTCTGAAAACGAGACTAAATATAAAACTTGTCAGAGGATTTATTTTTAAACCGAAAGATCTGGGTTAAGCCTATTCAGTTGTCCTTTTCTCCGTGATGCATCCAGGGCCCGTGGATGGTAAACATCGTGTGGCTGCGCCTTGAGACCAGAGTCCAGAACTGGGTCAGCTCTTCAGCAAAGCGTGTTTGAGTCCTGGACTCACCTCGCTCTGGTGTGTAGCTGTGGTTCATCGCTTTACCTCCCCGTGGCGGGGACGGGTGTGCGTGCCTCTATCCAGTTCCCTTCTCCAGGCGCTCGGAAGCGAGTCCCTTTTCAGTTTTGTGTAAATGTGTGACTGTTTAGTCACCAAACTGTGAGTGGACGTGGGCGCCCATTTCGGGACGAAAAGCAGGGCCGTGCGAAGCGGCCACCTGGCCTCAGGACCCTGTGCTGCCTGAGGGACCACGGAGGCCACACGTTCTGGATGGAAGGGGCGGGACCCGAGGCCCTTCTAGAAAGGAGGGGCTTGGAGTGGCTCTCAAACAACAAACTGGCGGCCAGGCAGCGACAAACCAGCTTCGTGTTCTTTTTTGTTTTTCTTGATCCTCGCCCAGAGGAGAGCACCGGCCTGCAGCTGGGAAGGTCCCGGTCCGACCGATTCCGGTCAAGGGCAGGTACCTCGGTGGCAGTTCCCACCTGGGCTGGGGCCCTGGTCAGGGCGCCTGCAGGAGGCAACCAATCCTTGTGCTTCTCTCACATCGATGTTTCTCTCTGTCCCTCCCTCTCTCTGCTACTTGCCCTGAAAATCAATGGAAAATGTCCTCGGGTGAGGATTAAAACAACCACCACAAAACAGGATGCGTGGCCACTTCAGTCCCTTCTCTGTATCTTCCATAAGACGCTGCGGAGCTGCACAGGGAATGTGTTTCCTTGTTAAAATGCTTCCCTCCGCTGCTCGTGCGCGGGCTCGACGGGCCGAGTTCCCCGCGAGTGGCCGGCGGCTGCTGCAATGAGCGCTGTGCTTTTCACAAGAACTGTGAGCTGTGTATCTAGGCACCTCGTTATTTGATTTGCCCGAAGTGACTGTGTTCACAGCGCTCGGTTCACGTTTTTCATGAAAATGTGCCTCTTAAGAATGAAAAGGTCGGACGAAGTCATGCTGGCCTTTCTCCGTTCCCCAAGCTTAATCCTAAAGCGAGACGGTCGCAGGCAGCCTTGTGTCCTATGAGCGCTGGTGACCTCACTCAGGTACCAATCCCTTTAAACTCGCCTAATTTTTAGATGATGATTAGATAAAGAGAAAAACACTTCAGGATAAAGTAAGGAACCCACAGATTATAACTGAGCTCTCACGCGTGGTGAGGATGCGTGGGTCAGTCCTGTGACCCAAGTCAGTGGTCGGCAAACTGCCGCTTGGCAAACCACGGCGCTCGAGCCACATGCGGCTCTTTGGCCCCTTGACTGTGGCTCTTCCACAAAATACCGACTTCTGTGCATGGGCCACGAAGTTTCAATCGCACTGTACGTGCGCGCCCGCACGTGGTATTTTGTGGAAGAGCCACACTCAAGGGGCCAAAGAGCTGCATGTGGCTCGCGAGCTGCGGTTTGCCGACCACGGACCCAGGTGGTCTTAGCATCTTGTAGCTGGTTTAGGGTCAGTTTCTTCCTTTCTTGAATACATTTTTTTAAAAATTTTTATCCTCACCCGAGGATATTTTTTCCATTGATTTTTAGAGAGAGTGGAAGGGAGAAGGAGAGAGAGAGAGAGAAACAACAACGTGAGAGAGACACATCAATTGGTTGCCTCCCACATGCCGGGAGCCTGCAACTGAGGTAGGTGCCCTTGATTGGAATTGAACCCGGGACCCTACAGTCCGCAGGCCGACGATGTTTCTACTGAGCCAAACCTGCCAGGGCTTGGATACATGCTTTATCTACACTCCTTTTTGCTAAGTGATGTGGTGTGTTCCTAAGAGGTTAAACACCCGTTAGCCAAGGAGACCCCAATTTTATCTTTCGCTCAGAACGTGTCTCTGAAGCCCAGACTCACGGAGCCAACGCTGTCTGCGGTGTCTGCCTCGACGTGTCAAACTCCCGATTCTGTGCCCATCGCTGCCCTGCCAGGGCCTCTTCCGACCTCTCGTCTCGACGTGCGTGTCTCCTTCCGTCCCGCCGTGAACAGGGGAGGCATCGTTCTCATCTTCCCTCACTTTCTTCTCCACGGCCAGTCGGTTTCCGCCCACGGCCGCTTCTACCTTCACCCCAGGCCTTCCGGCTGCTCCTCTGCACCTCAGGCTGCCGCTGCCTGTGCTGGCTCAGCCTCGGGCCTTTGGCTTCTGGGGCCAGAGAAGTGCCTGTGGGGCTCTGGGCACCTTGTGGGGTGTTTGTGTAGCAACCTCCCTGGATCCGTCCACTAGATGGCGCCAGAGCCCCCTCCAGGTGCACCTGCCACAGGGAGTCTGCGGGCACAGCTGGTCCTCAAGGACAGTCACCTGCGGGGCCCTGGCTCCTGCCCGAGTCACCGCGAGCTCCCATCTGGCCGGTGACGAGGGACTCTTCATGGTGCCGTGTTGCCTTCCGCCTCTTTCCATCCATCCTGCCGTCGGACGTAAATGAGCTGCCCGTCAGTCCCCACTCGCCCGCATCCTGGCGATCGTCTCTGATGGCTGGTCTCCTTCGTTATAAACTCAGTGACGGCAGAGGACTGGGCCGGGAGCCTCGGCCCCAGCGAGCCTGTGTCTGGCTCTGGCGGGGGGGCGGGGGTGGTAGAGGGGGGACTTGTAAGGGCCGTTGGATGGGTCTCTCCTACGCCGCGCAGCCTGCAGTTCACCAGGGCGTCTTCATGAGATGGAGCCAAACGAGGAGCCCATTTCTCTTCGATTCCACTGAAAGCTCCCGCCTGGGCCGGCTCGCATGTCCTGTCGCACGCGGACATTGGTCCCGGGCGCTGTCCCGGGCAGAACTGGGCCAGAGTCTTGCTGCTGCGGCTTCCGATGTCAGTGACGCGCTGCTGGGGCAGGGGTTGCTCCTCCCTCTCGTGTGGCAGCAGGTGGCCGTCGCCACCGAACACTCTCACGGGGGTGATGGCGCTCACGGCGGCCCATCTGCAGAAGGGCCACACAGGGCACCTGTACGGAGCCCTTGGGAGAAACCCAGTGTCTGTCCATCCACAAGTTTGCATCCTGGTGTGACGCCTGCGCGTGTGGAGAAATCCCGTCGGCAGGAAGGGCTGGCCCAGTTGGTGGTCCGCTGCTTCCAAACGCAGTGAGGCTCCCCCACCCCTAGAGTAAGAGGGAATGTGGGGAGACCCGGTCCCAACCCTGACGTGGCCGCACTCGCAGGCCCCGTGGGCCTCGGCCAGACGCGGGCACTGGGCTCGTGTGTGACGGATGGGGCTGCTGTCCACGCCCCTCCCAGCACAGGCGGCTCACACCCCAGCTGGTTCTCTGCCTGTAAACAAGACAAGTGTGTCCTGAAGCTGGTGGGCATCCGTGGTGTGCACATCGCACACGCCAGGCGCTGTCCCGGGTGCTGTTACACGTGTGAACGCACTTAGTACCAACGGCGACCTGGGGCGGTAAGGGCTGCTCTTATGCAAATGAGGAAGCAACAAAGGAGAAAGCACAGTCACATGACAGACTCACATTTGAACTGAGTCTGGTTTTAGACTTCCTTTTTTTTAAAAAAAAATGTTTGTTTTTTTATTGATTTCAGAGAGGAAGGGAGAGGGAGAGCGAGATAGAAACATCAATGATGAGAGAGAATCATGGATCAGCTGCCTCCTGACCCCTCCTACTGGGGATCGAGCCCACAACCCAGGCATGTGCCCTTGACCAGAATTGAACCCGGGACCCTTCAGTCTGCAGGCCGATGCTCTGGTCCCTGAGCCACACCAGCTAGGACTAGAGCTTTCTTTTTTAAAAATTTATATACCATAAAAGGAACCATCTATATATATAAAAGCCTAAGTGACCATTATGACCAAACAACTGGAACGACCGCTCAACCAGTGGCTATGACATGCCCTGACCATCAGGGGGCAGATGCTCAATGCAGCCAACCTCCCTCAGCCCCTCCCCCCAGATAGGGACCCCACCCATGCACAAATTTCATGCACTGGGCCTCTAGTTTTAAAATAAACAGCTCAGTGGCGGTCAGTACATTTGCAATGTTACACCCATATATCGAGCTCATGGATTCAGTTCCTATGAGTTCAGGGACTGCATGTGAGAGCCTGGAGGTCAGGGTGCCCCTGAGACGTGACCCCGAAGTCTCAGCGCGGGAAGTGGGGGAGGCCCAGCTCGTAACAATGTGTTCCGTTTGCATAAGGCTGGCTTTTGCTCGGTGTTTTAATAATCACTGTTCTCAGCAGTCCCCTAAGTTGAAATCACTTGAGTTTGGAATGATTAAATGAGTGCGCAGGAACCTTAAGGACTGGTGTTCGGGAACAGGTAATTGCCTTTTAAAAGTTAAAATTGAAACTCGCGGCCATCACAACACTTTCATTTCTATTCAGCCCGCCCTCCCGCGGGGATTGCAGTTAATGTCTCCCCGAGATGACACACGGCGCCTTCCTGTTAAATCTCAGAAATTCAGCCCCGTTTCCGATGATTGCATCTTGGTTCAATTTCCCTCCGCACCACCTCTTCCTGGACGCACCGTGTATTGTTTAAATGGCTTTTTAAAAAATTATTAAAGAAATGCACATTATTTTATTTTATTTTATTTCATTTCTGGGGAACTCCATCCCCGTTCCCACAGCGGCTGTCCGTTTGTTTCCACCAGCAGTGAATGAGGGTCCTTTGTCTCACAGCCTCTCCGATTCCTGCTGATTCCTGTCTCGTTGATGGTAGCCTTTCTGTTTTGGCCTCTCTCACGTGTGGGCCTCCCTCGGATGTGTGATCCCTGAAGAAATGCATGTACTTGAAACGCTAGATATCGCCGAGTACACACAGCCCAGCACCGCCCCCCCCAGCTCCTCCTCACGGTCCCATGAGCTCCGACCTGACGTCCATCAGTCGTCCTGT